>NC_090240.1:5704128-6304128 GCF_024489055.1 Chanodichthys erythropterus | reverse complement strand
CTTGAGTCCCTCATGGAGGAGCTCCGGGAGCATAAAAGGAGGAGCGACTACAGTGAAGGACGAGAGAGGACTAGGCCTGGACTTTACGTTATGTTTTATTATGTTTGTGTGGCCGGCAGATGTCCGCGAGGGTCTGCTGGCATTACTTTCGTTTTGTTCTTTGTTTATTTTGGTATTAAAGTTATGTTGAACGTTCGCCGGTTCCCGCCTCCTTCTTCCTGTATCTACGAACTGTGTTACCATATATATATATATATATATATATATATATATATATATTAGGGCTGGGCGATATATCGCATGCGATTGTCACGGTTCCCTGATTACCACTAAATCGCAATATCGCATTCATTATCGCAGATGAATCGCCTTTGATAATGAACGCGATACTGCGTAGCATGTCAGTGAACAACGGTTCTGTCTATTAAATGCCGCTCCATTTGAAAGCAAGCAGGTGATGCCGATTTAGCAGTAATCAGGGAACTGGCTTTACTAGCGAAATGCGCGTGACAATCGCATGCGCGGTGTGTGTGTATATATATATATATATATATATATATACACACACTACGGGTGCAACAGTTCAGATTACTCACGGTTCGGTTTGTATCACGGTTTTTGGCTCACGGTTTCGGTACAGTTCGGTATGTGCTATGTTCAGGAAAAAAAATATTACTGTCAAATAAAAATAAAGAAAATAAGAACAAATAATCTTCACTGCATGAATTAAATAAAGATCAATCATTATTAATTATTAAGTTACTATTCAGTCATAAGCAACGAGTGATTTCTTTGTCTTTTGTTGTTTGATTAACATTAAAAACACATTCAGATGGCAGGAATGCAAGGGCTGCTGTCTCTTTAAGACATAATACACGGATATTGATACTGATACTGAACACATGCGTTCTTTCTCCAGTGTACAAGTTCACTTAAGACATAACCGTCTATGCTTACTAAAATACTCGCCAAGACGGGCATGTTGACAATTTTGTGTGAATTTGTCCATTCAAGCACACAGACTTGAAAGAGACCTCTATATTTGCATGCTGTACACGCGCTTCCACGTTTAGGGGAAGCCAGAATGTGTATCCATCGACAGAAACATACATTATCCTAAGTCTGTCTGTTTTATTTATTTTCTACAAACCATATTACAGATGCGTATGCATCTGTAGATATGAGATGAATCGCGGGTGCAAGTGCATGCCAAACCGAGTGTGCAACCTTTTCACCACTAATATATACAACCACTATATGAAGAGTTCAGATGCAAAACCCTCTAAATCCATCAGACTTCTTTTCTTTAAAATGATTATTTTTTACCAGGCTTTTACGATCAAGTTCAGGAGTTTCATTTTAAAGGTAATGATAAGGTTATTAACAAGTGAATTAAAATAACTTTTTTTCAAAAATGTCACTCTAGACAATTTATTGGTTTTTAACAAGTTAGATTTTCTTTTGCGTCAAAACCAGCTAAATCCACTTGTGCTTTTTTTGCAAAAACTTCTAAATCCACCTATTTGGGACAAGACATTAGCCTGGGTGCCAGCCCGAACCCCGCCCACAACATTTTTTGGACGGGAAGTTCGGTCTGGACTCGATCCATCGTGGAGTAATTATGCTCGGCTCCCAGAAGGCCGAACCAATCAAATTGCCAGGGCGGGCTTTAATCGATGATGGACAGGCTATCTGCGGTTACGTAACAACCCACGTCATCAAAGAGCGCTTGGGGAGTTTGATTGACAAGCGATCTAACCAATCAGAACGCCGCATCCGCCATTTTGTCCAACAAAGCAGTCAGGAGTTAGAAGATTAACATCGGTGGAGTTAAACTTGAAAAATTGTGCATATTGACGTCTTTCCGCGTTTGAAACAACATTCATTCTCATGTTCATTCATGTTTATTTGATGCTATAAATGGACTAGTAGGAAGAGATGATCGGTTCACGAGCCTCTTGAGCTGAGGCGCTACAGCAATCTGTCACGATCATGGTCACAACACATTAAAGAGCCACAAAACGGTTTTTATTGTTTGAATTTTAACTACATAGTTTGAAAGCTGGGACTTTGTTTAATATCATAAGTAACCTGCTCTGTCTCGTCTGTCGATGTGTTGTCAGTTTCTTCTTTGCTCCGCGATGTATTTTCCACTCTGTGAGGCGTGACAGCGCCACGGCTTGTCGGACAAAGCAACAGTAAGTAAGGGGGACGAGTCTTTGCAAAAGGTCAATTAGTTTACAACAATGATGGCTGTTGAAGAACTGAGATGTGTAGATTCCGCCATCGCGTCCGTTATAGAAGATATCGACAGCGCATTAATTTTAAAAGAGGAACAGAGGACCGCGATCAAGGCATTTGTCGATGGGAAAGATGTCTTTGCCGTCCTTCCTACGGGATTCGGCAAAAGTTTGATTTATCAGCTGGCCCCGATAGTCACTAAGAAGAGTTCTGTTGACAACTATGCGTCGCTTAACATACGTCACTTACTCTGTAGCTCTGATTGGTTGTAGATCTATCCAATTGAGGTCTTTCCTGGATCGGTTGAAATACGCCCCCATAATCAAAGCCCAATGGAGCAGTATCAGACTCATATTCTGACTAGAATTGAGTATGACCACGTCAGGCTAACAAGACATGGTAAATAGTTGAAAAATCACTAAAAATACAACTAAAAACCCTAAAAAAAGATGAGAACACTTATCACTTAAAAACTAAACATTAGACAAACCTCTTTACACAGGGATCTAACACGTCTCTTCTATTCAGCCTCCACTTTTTGCCTCCTCCATTTATATGGCACAGCTTCCATATGAGACAGAAGAATAGCATCTTGTTTGACTTTGGCGAAATAGAGCTGTTGTTTGATGTATAATAAATCCGATTCCTTCAAAGTAATGGCACTGCACGAAGAACTGTTATGAGTGCATGATACAATTGCGACCAAGCCATTTCCACTGTAGGCTATTTTGCTTTATGACAGGCAGAGTTTTGAGGTAAATAACGTTTTCTTCTGCCATTCAATATTAGTAGGACAGGCTGATCCATTTCCTCGTACTCCATCTCAATCTGAATCTGACTCTAAAAAAAAAAATCTCCTCAGCGCACCGCTATATTGAAACCGCTCGGAATCATATGATTCGATTCGCGCCTTCTGATTGGTTCTCGGAATATAGCGGCTTTTGCTGCCAAAGGGAAGTGGCGTCTAGAGGCTTTTGCCCAAAAACCGATATTTCTGAATGGGCTGACGCTGCGATTTAGAGGATTTGAAGCACGTGATTTGCTGAACGTGTACTACGTGCCGTAAGCATTCGTTCAATGTCATTATCTCATTTTTGACAGAGATGGCGTTTAGCGGCTTTTGCATCTGAACTCTTTATATATTGCCAAAAGTATTGGGTAGGCATGTGACGGTATCAAATTTTCATGTTGCGATTAATTGCTGAAACTTTAATCACGGTATACGGTATTATCATGATATTGAAAGTTGCAAAAAAAGTGTTGTCATAGTATAACAGGTTTAAGAACTCTTTTTGTAATAACAAAAATAACTGAATGTTTAAATCCAATAATACAATACACAAAAAATATAAAGTCAAATTTTCCAACAGATTAAAGTGCAAAAGAATTAGGCTATAAAGAACAACATATAACACTTTACAATAAGGTATCATTATTTAATGCATTAAGATTGAGCATCAGCTATATTTGTTACAGTAAGTATTATTTTTTGTTAATGTGAGTTAAGAAACACAACTGATCATTGTTAGTTTTATCTCAGGTCCATTAAATAAGTTATTTTGATTTTAGTAATGTTTTTAAACAGTAACTAAGAAATTAGCATTAACTAAGAATAATTATTGCTAATTATTGCTAAGTATTTTTCATTGTCAGTTTGGTAATAATGAATTAACATGTTAACTAATGAAGCTGTAATTGTTACTGAACAATAATAAATAATTATTAGGGCATGTTGTAGTCCAGATTAAAATATATGTTTGAGGCATTTTAAAAACTTCACCAGCGCAGTTGCTTTGTTTATGGGGTTTCCGGGGTAACCGTTGCACTCTGCTGTTCTATCAGCGCCCTCTGCCGTCAGAGAGTGAACGTGCACTTTCATTCAGCGCATCTCCTTCACTCATTCCGCCATGTGCTTCTCATGCACGCTTGTTTACATCTGAGCGTGTATTCTTTTGACGCAGAATACAATGGTGTTGTGCAATGAATGTGTTCTTAAATGCATTATAAAAAATTTAATAATTGGTAATAAATTATTATTTATGGTATTTTGAAATGCCCACGATAACAATATCGTGCATATTCATTATTGCGATATATCGCATTACCGAATATCGGCACAAGTCTAGTATTGGGACACCCCTCCAAATCATTGAATTCAGGTGTTCCAATCACTTCCATGACCACAGGTGTATAAAATCAAGCACCTAGGCATGCAGACTGCTTCTACACACATTTGTGAACGAATGGGTCACCCTCAGGACCTCAGTGAATTCAAGTATGGTACCATGATAGGTTGCCACCTGTGCAATAAGTCCATTCGTGAAATTTCCTCAGAACTAAATATTCCACGGTCAACTCACTGAGAAAAATTAATCATGAGGCTGTAAGTGTAACATAAAAAAATAATTATTTTTTACAAATAAATATTTGTTTGTTAATTTACTTGGATAACTTGAGTAGCTCACTTAATTTGGATTTGTAGAAAAAACTTATTTAGTATAATTATATATTGCATGTCTTATATTGAGTAATCTAGACAAGGCTTTGTAAACATGTGCATTTCCAACATACTATTTGAGTAATACTTACTTAAATATTTACTGCTGGATTTGGCTGATGCAAAGAACCCTTTTCACATGTGACGACGTATTTTTGTTTTATATAGCAACATAAATCTAGCAATTTTTCTCATATTTCATATTTTCAGTCAATTTTTTAACAGTGTTGTTGTCAACAACAGCCGTGACCGTTGTTTCGCGCCGCACCGCACAGCTTGATATGGTCACTGCGACGCATCAATGGAAACTTTACAAATCCCGCCCGCTGTTGGAAACTTCGCAACCGCTTGCATTACCTCAGGCACAGGG
The DNA here is from genome assembly GCF_024489055.1 of Chanodichthys erythropterus. Classification (NCBI taxonomy): domain Eukaryota; kingdom Metazoa; phylum Chordata; class Actinopteri; order Cypriniformes; family Xenocyprididae; genus Chanodichthys; species Chanodichthys erythropterus. The sequence goes on along the minus strand of NC_090240.1, from coordinate 6,299,020 downwards.
CATCCGTTTACTGTCTCATCGCGCTGCACCGCATATTGTTTACCTTGGTTTTGACGCGTCGCGATGCTCCTCGCATTGTTGTAATCTTGTCTTTATTTATTTAATTGTTTGGAAAGTCGTGGATTTTTTTTTGTTTTGCTACTGAAATTGAAGTACTCACTCAAAACGAGGATGTTTGCTGCTGTTTTTTCAATAGGCCTATATTTAAATTAACATATACTTAATTTTATTGTGTATAATCTATTTACTGGGGGATTTCTAGTTCCCAGAATGCTTTGCATCGGATTTAATTTGAAGAGAAAATGTTTAATTTGTTTATCTTCATGTGTTTTTAAGCAAGATAAATAAGTAAAAGACTCGTTATTATTGTTTAATGTTCTATTAAGGTGGGATTTAGAAAAGTTTTTGTCATGTTGGGAGTTTGGGGGTTACCGTCGTGGTGACAAGTGGAGCCTGACGTTAGGTTGATGACAGGTTAGCGTATCACGGCATGTGAAATAATTATTTAATAAATAATTGTCTGCCGTAATGTTATACGTAATGTTTATAGCATACTGCTCATTACCTTTGCCACAAACTTTACGTATGATTTATTCAGATCGTTTAATCGTTACCTTAGGTGAGTACGTGTATACTTAATTAAATAATGTAATTGCTACTCAATTTCTTAAATTTATTTTTATGAGAAAAGTTGAGTAGAAAATATTCATAGGTGCATGTAGAAGATATGTAAAAGCCAAGTGGTCAAACACAAATTAGATGAGTTCAAAATACTTAGAAGTCTGATGAAAATAGTTGCCTCGATTTTTTGGAGTAAAACCAAGGCAAGATTTTTTACAGTGCTGTTAGTGGTATCATAAAATGGAAGCGATTGGGAACAACAGCAACTCAGCAACAAAGTGGTAGGTCGTAAACTCACTGAGCGGGGTCAGTGCATGCTGAGGCGCACAGTGCGCAGAAGTCGCAAGCTTTCTGCAGAGTCAATAGCTACAGACCTCCAAACTTTGTGTGGCCTTCAGATTAGCTCAAGAACAGTACGTAGAGAGCTTCATGGAATGGGTTTCCATGGCCGAGCAGCTGCATCCAAGCCTTACATCACCAAATGCAATGCAAAGCGTCAGATGCAGTGGTGTAAAGCACACCGCCACTGGACTCTAGAGTAGTGGCGACGTGTGCTCTGGAGTGACGAATCACGCTTCTCTGTCTGGCAATCTGATGGACGAGTCTGGGAAGAATGGTACTTGCCTGACTGCATTGTGCCAAGTGTAAAGTTTGGTGGAGGGGGGATTATGGTGTGGGGTTGTTTTTCAGGGGTTGGGCTTGGCCCCTTAGTTCCTGTGAAAGGAACTCTTAATGCTTCAGCATACCAAGACATTTTGGACAATTTCATGCTCACAACTTTGTGGGAACAGTTTGGGGATGGCCCCTTCTTTTTCTAAAATGACTGCACACCAGTGCACAGAGCAAGATCCATAAAGACATGGATGAGCGAGTTTGATGTGGAGTAGCTTGACTGGCCTGCACAGAGTCCTGACCTCAACCCGATAAAACACCTTTGGGATGAATTAGAGCAGAGAGTGAGAGCCAGGCCTTCTCGCCAACATCACTGACTGATCTCACAAATGTGCTTCTAGAAGAACGGTACAAAATTCCCATAAACACACTCCTAAACCTTGTGGAAATATTAATTTTAGTAATTTTGTCATTAAGAGTGTAAATACGTATGCAAGGGACCTTTCATGATTATATTATATTATAATATATTAATTTTCATTTATTTTTTAATATATTATTACATAAATTATTATGCATAAAATGAACACTTTTATAAACATTGTATCAGATTGACATACATTAAAAAAAAGGCAAATTTACAATGGTAATATTCCTGCATTTAAAATCTTACATCGAAGACAAGAGGCACTCTTATTTCCAATTTCCATATGGTAACTAAAAACATCTTCCAGAACATTTATCACAGTTGCACTGTTATTGCATCACTCAGAGGGATTGTAAGGTGCTCGGTCACAGTAGAAACGTTGAATGAGGATGAAGATTGCAGTGGTGAGTGTGATTCAGAGCAGTGGAATCAGCAGCAGTCTGACCCGGGGCTCTTCCCAGCCTCTGCTGCATCATCCGCCTCCTTGCGCTCAAAGAGCTGTAGCTCTCCCTAATTAAATTGTTTTAATTAAATTAACAAGCATCACAAGCCAGACTCCAGCTGACCAACTTCAACCTTAGTTCAACTCATAAATCACTCAAATGATTGTATTCTGGGTTGCCGATAGGGCAGAAATAACAAAATGTCATGTTTGATTTTATGAAATCGTTAAATATCATGATTCTGTCCAGACAAATCTCAGGGATGGGAAGTGCTGACAGTTATTCAGTCAATCTCATCTTGTGTCCACTGTTGTACGACTAGATTTTTTTTAAATGCAGTTGCGAGAGTGTTGTCAGGATGCTGTGGCAGGTTTCTACATACCTTAAAAACATATGATTCAGGTTACTCTTTCAATACAATTATATGCAAATGTGTTGTCTGTTTAATCACCCAACAGAAGAAAATCATTAGATCCAGTTGCTTAACCCTGTAAAGCCTGACATATGAGAATAATCTATATGTTTTTAAATGGAATAGCTTATTATACCTATAGACAAACTGTATAAAAAATTGTATATGTGTTAATTGTTGAGTCAAATATCTGATACATCAGGCTTTTATGGCTCATATAATATGATATATTAAGTGAGAATATAAAGCTCATACTTAAGGAGGGAAAAAACAACTATGATACAATACAATTTGCTGCAGTTGCTGATATTTATATGACCAAAAAGTGATATAAAATCCTGATAGCTTGTAATGTAAATCAATGTGATCTTTATAACAGTATAGCAGATACTCACATCATGCACTATGTATCATAGTTTTATGAACAAAGCTCTGTAGTTTTTATTGTGGGGGCAAAACCTATAATGCAATGCAATACTTTGATTATTGAGATATGAACAAATAAAACATTCCTCAAAACCTGAGGTATCATATTTGATACATTTTAACAAGATTTTTCAAATTATGTCAAATGATGTTACGTCTTTTCAAAAAAACGTGAAACACAATCTTTTTACAATTATACTAAAAGGCCTTATTAAAAAAGTCAAAATTATCAATCAGGTGTCAGCAGGCATGTGGAGAAGATTTTTAAACAAAGTTTTAACCATGTTGAGAGTTCAGAGGCCTTCGAAATGTGCGTATTAAAGTAAGAGAACAGCTCTCTACAACAAGCTGCATGATTTGACATATTATTCATCCAGTTATGCAGTTTAATAAACAGTTTATATCAGTGACCTTTTGTATGAGTAATAGTGATGCTTGCCTTGGCAAACACCAGTAATTATGTACTGAGAATGACAGACAGTGCTGAATGTGCATTTAGTCATTTAAATATGTCAAAAAGTATTGCTTTTCAAACTGTAAAAAGACAATGCAAAGAGAGAGAAAGAGAGATAAAAAAAGAGGATGAGACAGCAAAAGGGTGACAGACAAATAGTCAGAAAGTATAAAAAGATGTTTAGTTCCACAGCATGAGCGTGATGTTTTTAGACTGGATTTTAATACAAACCAAATATTTGCTCATTCGGTAACGCAATGAAATATCATTGTATACAGAAAAAAACATCATACCTTTAGTGTTGTTGTTTTTTTGTTTTGTTTGTTTTTTTTTTGTTTTCTAATCTAAAAAGGTTTTCATCAAGCATAGTACACAGTATAATTTTTGTCTTGATTTAATTTTTGGCCATCAATTCTTATGAACACAACAAGTCGTGTTTTTTCAGCGTCTCGTTCCATGAGCATCTCATTGTTGCACCTCGCTGTCAGGCTATGAATGATTATCACCACGTACATTCTTGATGCAAATTGTTGTCTGACGAATTAGCAGACTTGACACCATAACCAATTAGAAAATGAGAAATGAGTTAGCACATTTGAGTTTAGTTGATACTTAAATGTTGCTTAGTCTGAAGAGAGACACACAGTAATGATAGAAAAACATCTTTTAAAACAAGATACTGTAACAGACAGTCCACTGAAGGCAAACAGAGTTGAATCCATGTGCTATTTATTAATAAATGGGAAACAAGATAGCAAACAAACAGAACTAACACCGTGTCCTAACCAGACACGATGCGACAAGCGAAAAAAGATATCTAGTTTTTGTCCTAACCAGCCGCGACGGCAACACACGAATATTCTATTTTAGAAACGGTTTCCATTTCTCTGCGACGTCGCAGCTGGAACAGCAACACAAAGTATGGCAATGATAATATAAAGTACTGTTTATGTGCTTTATTTAATGTTAAAAGTGTCTAACGTGAGTTTGAATCAGTGTTAATTTTGGCAGCCATTTTTGATTTAGTCTTAGTCTTTATCTTCAGATGAAAATGCTCCTTAGTCACATTTCATTCATTTTAGTCTTTCATATTTTAGTCTAGTTTTAGTCGACGAAAAGTCATCACATTTTTGTCAAGTCTTAGTCATTACTTTTAGTCAAACTACAGTTACCAACATTAATTTTGATAGATATTTTATATGTAATCTTTAGACAAAATAGTCATAATTTTTCTCTTTATACCAGTTTATTTAAGCTAAGTAACAGACTCTTAGCAGTAGCACTTGTGCAATCGTACTCCATGAGGGATTTAACATTCTTCTGTGTACCCTTTCTTTTCCACTTAGACTGCAGTTACACATTTCCATTAAAGCACAATATTTGCCTTCTTAAATTATTTTTTACAGTGCATTTTTTTTACCTTTATAAATACCTTTGTAAAATAATTAATGCCTTAAAATTTAAAAATAAATAAATAAATACAGTGATAAAAACGAAGTGATACTTTTAAATATAACATTAAAACTGCCAGTAGGTGGCAGTAAGTCACTGTTTTTATGAATGGATCACTGAATCATTGACGATTTGTTCAAAGCCACAGATTCGTTCACGAAACAACTTGTGTGCTGCAGTTCTGTGGCTTTCATAGAGCAAAAATACTGACAATACTGTTAATCACTTAATATTACCCTTTTGTTTGTTGAACTGTTGTATAAAATCAATATTCAGGATGTTATATATTATATTCAGGCAATATTCTTGCTGGTATAATATGATCAACATTAAAAACAGTAACTCGCAGAAGGGTATGGTTTTGCATCAAAGAGTTTTAATCTTTAATCTACATGCAGTCTATGTCTATATTTGTTCTTCATACTAGTAAGTACTAAATCCCCACTTTCACAAAGGTAACGTTTGTCGAGAACAGTAATGCAGCGCGATGCTGGCTTGTGTGGGTGCAGTCAGTTTTGACCACGAAAGATTAGGTAATTTGATTGAATGTCGTGTATATACGACATTTTACCTGCTAGAAATACGTTCAGTTTTCATGTTATTTTAAGTTAAAATGAACGGCACTTTTCGCGTATGTCAGTTAGAGAGCCACTGCTGGATATCAGCCTGCACTTTGGTCCCAGATTTAGTCAGTAAACGAGCAGTGCAATATAGACACTTTAATTTAAGTAGAAAATCTCAAATGAAGAGCGCTGAACTTTAGCTTGTCTGTGTTTTTAGATCCGCGCTTCTTGTAGAGAGAGCTCGTGTGCGGGGTTGCCAGATAGCAAAGATCAAGTAAAACGTGTTCTTTTAACAGAAAAGCTCTGATAGGGGGTTTAAATTCTGGAAATCTGGCAACCGTAAGTGTGACCACTCGTAAAGACAGTCTGTAATGTTTTGTCTCCTTTATTCAACAAAAACAAAAAGTGATTTCAAAAAAGTGATTTCAAAAGAGTGATTTTGGTCAAGTGTTTAGTCTTTTAGCCACATTTCAATCTTTTTTCGTCAACAATATTGCACATGTAGTTTTAGTCACGTTATCGTTAAATGACATTGGTGTCTTCTCTTATCGTCTCATCTTAGTCATGGAAAAAAAGGTTGTCAACGAGCATTTTTCGTCATAGGTTTCGTTAATAAAATTAACATTGGTTTAAATAACGTTCTGTGTTCCCAGCTTTTTAGCTGTAATGAATCTTGAAAATAAATAAATGGGCACAAGAACGTTCAAACTTGTCAACTCAATGCAAACAAACAAACATGTGTATTCTATGACAAAAGTTGGTTCAGTCACTCCGTATGTACTTTAAAGGTGCCCTAGAACCAGTTTTTACAAGAAATAATATAAGTCTAAGGTGTCCCCTGAATGTGTCTGTGAAGTTTCAGCTCAAAATACCCCATAGATTTTTTTAAATTAATTTTTTAACTGCCTATTTTGGGGCATCATTAACTATGAACCGATTCAGGCTGCGGCCCCTTTAAATCGCATGCTTTTGTCTCCGTAAATACAGTAAGAAACAATGGTAACTTTAACCACATTTAACAGTACATTAGCAACATGCTAACGAAACATCTAGAAAGACAATTTACAAATATCACTAAAAATATCATGTAATCATGGATCATGTCAGTTATTATCGCTCCATCTGCCATTTTTCGCTATTGTTCTTGCTTGCTTACCTAGTCTGATGATTCAGCTGTGCACATCCAGACGTTAATACCGGCTGCCCTTGTGTAATGCCTTGTACATTGGCTGGCATATGCAAATATTGGGAGCTTACATAATAATGTCCCGACTGTTACGTAACAGTCAGTGTTATGTTGAGATTCGCCTGTTTTTCTGAGGTTTTTTAAACAATTGAGATTTACATAAGGAGGAGGAAGCAATGGAGTTTGAAACTCAGTGTATGTCTTTTCCATGTACTGAACTCTTGTTATTCAACTATGCCAAGGTAAATTCAATTTTTGATTCTAGGGCACCTTTAAATAATGTTTAAATTGTGTAATATTCATGAATTTTACTAAGTAGCCTACTTGCCCATTTTATTGTGTCCGCTGTGCTATTGCCGAGAGAACCCGCCCACTTGACTTGACTTGAACGTGACTATAACAGACTTGACAAACTCACCAACAGTCGGTTACATGAACAAAGCTAGACAAAAGACAATGGGAACATGAGAGTTGTACTCAAGGGCTGCATCCGATATCTTATACTTCCCCTCTATATACTTGGTGAAAAACAGTATGTGACAAAAGAAGTGTCTGAATTCACAGTACTCATAAAAGAATAGGCAAAAAGTACTCAGATGACCTATTACTTTCGGCGAGAGAGTGAAATGAGGATACGATGGACACTTTACTATCCCATGAGGCCACAGGAGAGGATTTGTGAATGGCAGTGAAGCGTCAGAATTGACGCTGGTAGGTCATGTGATAATGACAAGATGGCAGATGTAGTATGTCCAGATTACATTAATACTAGACACATTCATACTATATACTCATATTAGAACATACTTTTTTAGCAGTTGTGAAGTTATTACTTATTTTGTTATTACAAAATAAGTAACTACTCAAGAGTATGTGATTTCAGACACAGCCAATGACTAATGACACACCTGGGCTGCGTTCACCCCCGACAAAACGTTGCAAAACGTTTTTTAAACTGAAACGGTGGCGCGTTGAACACCCTGTTGTGATGACGCAAGCGTTGCAACTATGGCAACTGAGAAGGACATTCTTTGTGTTCTTTTTGAAGAATTTTTGGAGCCTGATGAAGTCGATATAAATACATGTTTAATATTGCAAAGTACCCTCGATGTTACAGTCACTGCCCTTGCCGTACAGAATAAAAGAGAACATCCCAATCGAGTGAAGGGATTTGTGGAAACTTCTCATTATTGTGATACAAACATTTCAGGTGAAGGATAATCCACTTCTTACCTCCCAGACTGTGTTATGATCTATATTATTTTATTGTTTAATAGGCTTATCATTAATGCTGATCACTGTTGTTGTGCTATGATATTGTAATATTTACCATTATATAATCAGAGTATAGAAAAGTTTATTAAAGTGTACCTTCACAATACAACACCAAAATATATAAGTAAAGTATTTTTATGTTACATTAATGCCCAGTGTGCGAGTTGTCTCTTTAATACCGCGTGGTTTATATACATCTTGCCGCTGATTGGGCTGACATTTCTAACACGCCCACCAAACAAGAGAAAACGCATCTCAAACCCGTTGCACACCGTTTCCAGGAAACGTGTCGTTCAACCCGGAAAACGTAGCAAAACGTTGCGCACCGGTGTGAGCTTGAACGTGCCCCTGATCAATCAACCATGAACCAATCAGAACAAAACACATGAAGCAAAGGAAGCACGTGACAGGAAACATGACATTGATATATAATCTAATTAATATCTTTTGCATTTTTACTTAAAAATAAATGTAACTTGTTTTAAGGATATTTAGACATTTTCCCTGGAGAACAAGAGAAAAATACTGATTACAAAACAGATTTTTTTTTTTTTTTTTTTTTGATGCTGTGACTGCAGAGCGTATTTCTGTGCCTTAGCAGCACAGTCACAAATAGCAATGACAGCAAGCAAATATGAAAGACATAGAAAGCTGAACACAGACCGGCTATCAGCCGAAACACAAAGTGACAAAAAAAATTAATGGAAGCTATAACCACCATTACTGTCAAACGCAAGAAGAATGAGAAGAATCTAAACTGCTGTCCCAATAAGACAGAGGAGCTTACTATCAAAATCCTACAGCTCACCACATAATACCAGAAGATGTATGAACAGGAAGTCCTGCTGTAAAAAACAAACCATCTGAGACAGTGTACACGTACTAGACACCACACACTCGGACATGGACTGGCTGAACACTCCTTGTTCTCCACCAAGGGCAACAAGACGCAGCATGTTTTCATCTTTATTTATTTATTTTTTTTCCTGTTACCGTAAGAATATTCATTAAGACTGTCAAATGATTACAAACTTTAATTGAATTAACTTTAATTACATGATATGCCAATTATTTAATTAAATTGATCACAATTAGTCACATAATTTAAATTTGTTGAGTTGGTTTGATGACATTACATTATTGTGGCCGATTAAATATTTCAATATACATTTAGAAGTGGCATTTAAAGTCTGAGGAAACCTCTTTGAGATTCTGGAAAATCTGAAACTTTCTTGGATAGTCTTGTAAAGACAAAGTGAAATTATGATGTCAAGACAAAAATCCTCATGGCATCGGCTCCAGCTCTGTTCTCACAATCCAGAATTGATCCCGGTAATGTTACTAGGGTCTGATATCAGGATCAAATTCCCAGCTTGCATTCACACAGAAAGCTCTAAAGGGCACCTATTAAGAAGGAATTAAAGGGCACCCATTATGCAAAATCCACTTTTACATGGTGTTTGGACATAAATTTGTGTTGGCAGTATGTGAACACAACCACCCTTCAATGATAAAAATCTATCCACTCAACCATTAGACATGCCATTTTGATTCTCTATGCAGTGTGACGTCACACTGCTCAGGTTCCGCCCACGGTTGCTGACTGACAGTCCTACATTACCATAGTTTCCGCCCTCAGCGATTTGTATGCTGTCCGCCATTTTCTCCACGCTTAAGCAGCTGTAGTGACAAGAATTTCTCATAAGCAATTCCAGTGTTCTGCGTGTGTGAACAGAAGACTCTTCATTTTCTCCCAACATCTGAGCCACTGAGGATGCAGTGGATTAGTTTTATTTTTGAAGATAATGCACCCCAAAATATACCTAAAATCATGTATGTCTGCGCAAATCATTTAACTCCAGACTCTTTGTGAACGAGGAGCAATACAAGGCAGGCTTTGCTAAAAAGTTGTTACTCAAGGACAGATCTGTACCAACTGTTTGTGATCCTCCAGAAGAAGTAAATGTCACACTGTTTTTTTTTTTTTTTAGGATTTTTGAGTAAATCACCATTTCAGTCGATGTGTCTGTTAGCCAGTTCCACACCAAATGTGGACAAAGCTATTGTTGTCTTAGAGACCATATGTCTGTTGTCTATTTTAAACCTTATTTATATACTTTATAACCACATGTTTGTAAAGAGCAGTGTAAAAGGTGATGGTCATGAAAAACTGTATTTTTTTTGTAAAGACAAGACATTAAAAATATTATGTTTATTTGCAAAGGCCAGCACATTTATCCACTAACCGTTCAGAAACATCCATTTTCATTCTAAAAGTTGTAACTTCTTCCTGAGTCTCTCCATCAGACATGTCCGACTCCGTTTTGAACAATGTAAGGCTGAACATGTTACTGACAATCCTCTTTATGGCTGCTTGAGATTCTCCAATTTTGTTGTTGTTGAGCAACTAATGTGTGAGCTGTTAAAGCTCTGCCCTCTTCTGGAAAGGGGGCAGGGAGCAGGAGCTCATTTGCATTTAAAGGGACACACACAAAAACAGCGTGTTTTTGCTCATACCCAAATAGGGGCAAATTTGACAAGCTATAATAAATGATCTGTGGGGTATTTTGAGCTGAAACTTCACAGACACATTCTGGGGATACCAGAGACTTATATTACATCTTGTGAAAAGGGGTATAATAGGTCCCCTTTAAAGCCCAGTGTGAATGTAGCTTTAGGGGCCATTCTTGCAATCCATCTTTCTCCACAAATGGCTATTCAAAATTATATGTGCATTCTGACAAGTTTTTCATGCGTAACTATCGATTTAAGTAAAAAAAAAAAAAATAATAATAAAAAAAAGACAAAATACTTTTAGTTTAGAAATGAAAACATGCATCATGTGACATATTAAATATTCAATCACAACTAAAATTGAAAAAAATATCAGTAGTGTTTTTTTCTAATCTCTTTGGTAGGTTAAGGGATGTTCCTACAACCCATGCTCAAACATACGCCCGTATTAAAAACAGATCTTGTCCTTGGGCATTTCATTACTGATGGTTGAACATTTCCATTGGAACGCCATCTGATTGAGCTCAGTGAGATGAAAATGAGTGTTCCCCCGCACATCACAGCGGCTCCAGACCGCTCTGTATGCCACTCAATGAGGTATTCTGTGGCCCTTGGGCCGAACTGGACACGCAAACAAATGCGAGGGTGGAAACTATTCAAAGACTACAAAACAACTGCTCACATCACATATACTAAATCAGCTCTCAGATTTGTAGATTACAATTGAAATGTCACAAATAGTAATTTCAAATCAGTGTATGACTTTTACTCAAACAAATTTGTAACACTGTTGTACAACAAACATCTTCAGAAACCACTCCAAATATAGCTCCGGGTGGACTCCTTTAACGTGTTTCACAGGCTTGTTTTAGCCTCAGCGATTTATCCTCAGGGTGAAGCTGCTGTTCATCATTAATTACGAATTGTATCTTTCATTTTATTGTCACCCCTATGGCTCTTCAATTAAGCAGCTGTTTTTACTGAGGGCAATACGGCTTCACTGCACCATGACAAACAGGCTCACAACCACACCCTCTTTTTAGAGATACACATTAGCCAAAAATTAGTTTCACACTGGCTTCCTCTACTCATGGATGGTTGTTATGATGCAGATATGGCCACATCTGAGGTACCACTCCTGGGTAGTAAGACTCTACCACCAAACCAGCACTAACATAATAATTCAGCATTAGCTCAGGTAGTCTAATTAGAGTATGGTGTTACCAATGGAAATGTCATGGGTTCTATTCCCAGGAAATGCATGTTCATAAAAATGCTTTGGATAAAGTTTTTGCCAAATAAGTGAATGTCACGGTTCAAATAAATAGGGCTGTGCAACAAACTCAAGCTCCTCTTCTCTTATATCAAAACTCTCTGAAATTTCTCTTTAAAACTTATCCTTTTAGACTTATAATCTGTGACCGGTGATTTGTTTTGCACTATCCTCTGCACCTCCGTGTTCGTCATTACATTGTGCGTCAGGTCAAAGGATACTCTTCCGCCGCAAATCGACTTTCGCATTCTGCATACAGTCGTCTGCCGGAAGCTAGTTATTTGAATTTATAAATTTATAAATATGGATATTTTTCTCTCAAAAACGCATCGCTTCGCTTCAGAAGGCCTTTATTAACCCACTGGATTCGTATGGAATACTTTTTTTTATGGATGGATGCATTATTTTTGGATTCATTACGTTGCCCCCCATCCACAACCATTATAAACCTTGGAGGACTAAGGATATTTTTAAATATATCTCTGATTGTGTTTGTCTGAAAGAAGATTGTCATATACACCTAGGATGGCTGGAGGGTGAGTAAATCATGGGATAATTTTCACTTTTGGGTGAACTATCCCTTTAACTAATGTTAACAAATTAGATCTTATTGTAAAGTGTTCCCGAATAATCTTTCAGCTGTATTTGTCCTTACAATAAAAGTCGGTGGGGTCCTAATTTTTTAAGCTCATTGGTTCTTGTGTATCACGTGACTTGTCATGATGTCACGCTCTGCTCATAAAGTGGTCATATTACCTCAGAATACTTGGGTTAAACCAATGGACTACTTTTATGTCTTCATATTCTATTTTGAGCTTTAAACTTTTCTATTTCTATTTCTATTTCTGTTTCTGTTCTATTTCGAGCTTTAAACTGATAAAACAGCTGCAAAATTCTCTTCTTTCTCTCCGGCAGAAAACAGAAAGTCATACAGGTTTGGAATGACATGAAGGGGAGTAGACAATGTCAGACTATAGACTTTTGGGTGAACTAAGCCAAGGCAGGACGGTAGCATGCAAAACACTATTTTATGGCTTCTGAAGACTTGTAATATAGAGAATGGCTGTTTTTATTGTACATTTTTGTCCTTTATGCAGCTTCACAATCCCTGGTCACCATATAAGAAAAGAAGCAGTCTGGAAATTCTACTAAAATCTAATTTTGTGATCACAGGGTTTGAGGGAATGAGGGCAAGTATGATGACATGGTTTTCATTTTTTGGTGGACTATTGCTTTAACTTTATAAGAACACTGCTTTTTTGATTGAGTTTGAGACAGAACATTAAGAACACGACAGTGATGGTTTCCAAACTAATGAGCTATATCATGAAAGGAGGCATTTCTCCTCATAAAGAAGAAGAGAGGGGCATTCCACAGTGATTTTGTCCTTTTTTTCTGTCTGAATTGACCTCTCTAACACAATCCCACAGGGCAAGTTTTAAATAATGTTCTCCTGCCAATAAAAGCTATGATCTATTGTACTACTGACCATCGCTTGTGTCTTATGTGTAATTCATAATATAAAACTGTGATGCGAGCCCAGATGGGAGAAAGTGTCCATGATGATAGATGACACTAGCTGTTTTATGGTTTCTCTCCGATTTATTATTGGTTAGCTGCATACTGGGCAAATACTGTTTTCTTTTTACATCATCAGCTTTCAGTACATTCATTTTTATTTTTTTTATTAATTATGGTAACAATTATTTTAAATACATTAGTTTAAAATAACTGGGCCGCTGACAGAAACCATAAAATATAGATAAAGGGCAAAGTTAACTTGACATACTATCTTTATCATCATAGACACACAATACACAATTCACTGCAGTTTCCAGCTGAAATGAACACTAGTGACAGTAAAAAACCAACAAATTGTTTTCCTTTTCACACAAATTTTGATTACAGGGGCAGATTATTGATTAATAAATACTTATTTTTGTGCAGTTGCACACTACTGTATTATGAATATAGTGCATTAACCTTATAGAACCACTCATTGGACGTTTCATTTTCAAACTTCCGAGATACTGTAAAAAGAACAAACTTTGAAGATGTAAAAATAAAAATGTGAAAAGGACCAGTTTCCTCTGGCAGTTTCAGATCTCAACAATATTTTCAATCAGAATTCTAAAATCTCAGTGTGAACTTGTATCCATGTATAACTCTAACTGAACACCAACATTTATCTCATTTGATTCCATTGTATTGTACCTAAGGATTTTTGGGATGTTCTGATGTTCCTCTGTAGCATTAGAAGCATGGTAATTGACCATGTAGATGTCTTAATCCTTCACATTACGTCTAAAACACATTTGGACATACACACTTAACACAAGCACCCTAAAAATGAGCAAAAACAACCCAGCAACTTCAATGTCTAAAACCAGAGTGATCAGACAAGCTATAAAGCACGAATATACTCAAAACATCTTCAAATTTTCCCTTATATATCTAAGCTCAATGCCACACTGTACTGTACTCCATCTCAAGGTCTAAAGCCTTGATGACACAGCATTTGTCCTTGAGAATGTCCCTTCCTTTTGATCCCCAGTCCTCTGCAGGAGAATCCCAAGAGAGCGAGAAAAACGCTTGCCAGAGAGAAAGAGAGAGAGAGAGAAAGGGAGCGAGAGAGCTGCCGAGCATCTAAGGAAGTTCCCTTTTCATCCCACTGTGTCCAATTGACACTTCTAGCATCCAATATAACCACTAACTCAAGCGTCTAGCAGACACACAACATAGAGCAACCAATGTGACAGGAAATATAAAATCAGTTCAATCTTAGAGTATTTGATAGAAAACAACTGCTGGATTGTCCACTATGGAAATATCTGAAGAGTATTTTTATGTTTGACAATAATGTTATCATCAGGTTGAAAGCAACAACAAAGTGCATTTAAATGACAGCAAACAGCAGGTATTCAGCTTCCAGCCTCTCTTTGCTGTACCGCAGAGCTCTTTTAATGCACTCCATTGTCTGTGGTCTATCCCTGTGATCCGCTTTTACAGCAGCCGTACCACTGAGGCGCAGCATATTGTCTTGCCGCTGTTCGGCGATGGGGAGGAGGGTGTCGTTCCCATTGCCCCTCCGGGGAAACGTGGCAGCTGTCAGCGGGACTGACCTTTGGAAACTCTCCAGGAACCGACCTGCACCCATCATGCACGGACAGAGTAAACACCCACCCGCCAACAGCTTGCGGCTGACTTTGCCCTTGCGCACTGTTCTGGGACCAGCTTCCTGTGAGGGGTCTGTGACTCCAGCCTCAGTGAGGTGTGACAGAAAGCTGACCCGAGATCAGTGTGCAACACAAGTTCAACTAAACTAACATATAAAATCTGGCAGACTGGGACAAACACTCCAAGCTCGGGACCATTGCATCACTTCCCAATCAAACATCTTAAAGCATCACTAGGGATCACTTTAGAGACCACTTTTCTTCAGACTCACAAAAAGCCTATTAAAGATGCTTTAAAAGAGTTACCCAAGACTAACATACGCATGAATCACACTGCAGTACTCTAGTATTCAGCGAGGCCACTCTTGAACGGGCTTCCCTCTCCGCTGCACGATTAAGTCATAACCATCTAGTGCCCTGGACAATCTTTCCAGCATCCAGCGCAGCACAGCCCACCTTCCCATATCCAGATCATCCCATTTCGCAGCACCTTTGAGAAGAAAACACACTGAAAAATCACACACCTGACTGCAGTGATCTCCTCGGTCCTAATCCTCAATAAGCGTCTGGGCCATACACCAGCGAGGCACTTAGGGGTTAACGTTTCAGCGGCGTGCGGATGTCTCCTGCTCGTGCTCTTCCATCAGCCCGAGAAACTGCAGTCATTCCCCCTCTCCACTCGTTACTGCAGCACTACACACACACACTCCAGTGAACACACACGTACACCCCTCCCTTCCTTCTGTGCGCTTTCTCTGCCACTTTCTCTCTCCCACAGAGAAATCCCCCCCACCCCCCCACCACCAAATACACACACCCTTTCCCTCTCTCTCCATTTTTCCTTCCCCCACCCTTCCCATTCCGTCCTCTTCCTAAGCTGCCTGATTGGAGATGCTGCTCACACAGCTCTGCATACATCCCGCTTCTTTTCTCTCATGTCTCCATCTCTCGCGCTGTGGGGTAATCAGCTCGGGTCAGTATGAAACACAGCCTCATCAAACTCGGTGACCTCAAAACACCCTGTTGTTTTTCGCTTAAATGTAGGCTGTGAGACTGTAATATACAATACTGAACTGCTCTCTGGACAGAGGAGGGAAAATGGAGCGACTGAATGAATTTATAAAGAGGGGGGCTGCAGAGGTTTTGCTGCTCACAATATGTTGCAGCAGAGAAAATGAAAGACAGAAGAAAACCATAAAGATAGGTGTGAGAATAGCGGTCAACTGATATGTAAGGGATAATGTAACTCACTATACATTATTCCACTTATAACATGACAACTTGCCTAATAAATAAATAAATGGACATGCATTCAGGGAGCTGCGTATTAACAAGAACAAAATGATCAGCGTGTCAGTACTAATGAACCATAGCTATTATTTTTTTTAATTAATTTTATTTAATTTTAGTATTTTATCCATTTACATACATGTGATTTCACCATTAACCAATATTAGAGAACCATGAACATGAGAATGTGTCATTAAATTATTAAAATATTTTTTATGTTATATTTTTTGTCTTTTTTGCCTAGCAGATCTATACAGGTGGAGCTGGGGAAGGTGGAGAGTTTCTGAAAGCACACTGCAACTGCTTAGCAAGCTCTGACCAAGCATTTGAAGGGTGAGCAGTAAACTCATTGGCTACTGATAAAGCAGGAACCAATCAGCTGTGCTCTGTAGAGAATGATGTGATTGCAAGCACATTGAGAACGGAACTATCAACCTCTACCATCTAGAGTTCCATGACAGAACTTTGTGAAATAGTATTTTTATTATTATTATTTTATTTTATTTTTGGTTCTTTGCATTCGTTTAATTATTCGTTAAGTTTATTTACAATTCACAAAATGTACATAAAATTCAGCTCAGCACTTTTCTTAAGAACCGCTTTTGATGATACACTGGCTGATCCTTGATACGATCGCTGACAGCAACGTAAAGTTGATTCTGCGCTGATTTGATCTAATATTTGATGTTTTTAAAAATGTTGTAGATGTATGTTGTAAATGAGAATTGATAAAATGATTGACTATATTTGGAGACAAAGGTCTTACTAATGATTTTCAGTTTTGTTCAAGGTAAATAAAGCAATGGTTTTTCAATAACAGAAGAATATGTAAGTATGGTTTGGGGTAAACAGCGCATTTGCTGTTGGGGCAAAAAGCATAATAATTAACATGATAATAAATAGCTGGCTGGCTTTTCCATTTGTTGACAGGACATGGTAAAATTCTGATGGTAATTAACATATTAGGTTGGGTGTCCACCTTAGAGATAATCACTGTTATAATGAAACTATTATATATTTATAAATATGGTATTAATAATATTTATTGATTTGTTACTATTGTAAAGCTATATTAAATTATTATGGGACCTCATTCAATGCTTACAGAATCTTTACTTTTTTTTAAATAAAAATAAAATTTAGTTTCTGTATTTTTAAAATGATCATTTTTATGGCAGTATATTTATTGAATAAAAAATAATTATTTTATTTATAAAATGAACTGAAAATAGTACAAACTGCTAAAGTGGTTGTTTTGAACAGGTTTTAACTTAGACATTATTAAAAACATATTACTTTAGCTAAAGTATTTGTGTAAATGCTGTGTCTTTTACCCCATGTGTGAGGTAAAAGGCCTTCCTTGCCACCAAGATTTTTAAACAAAACAAACCAAAAGCTGTTTTTTCCATCAATGTTCAATAAAAACATGTATTTTTCTTCAATCATACACTATGGGAGTAGTGAAAAGCAAATTTTTCTTAAGGTGTGCCTTTAGCCCCATTGTAGCCTGTTTTATTTTTATGCAATATTTATTCAAAATTCACTTCAAAACACTGCACTGGCAATTTATTGACAAGGCTGTGCATATTTTAGAACTGACACTAGATAAAATGAGCACTATTCAGCCACAGGGCACATAATGTGCTAACTGATATCCATATGAAGTCATGTTTGTTATGAAACCATATGTGGGCTCATAGAGAAAACAATTAAAAAGGAAAACGTGATTAACATACAGCCATCCTCTGCTATAAAAACCTGCCTTATAGGTAGCTTTTGATACATTATAATTTGTTTGTCATTTGGTCAAATATTAAGTGGAGCAGCTGGACTAGCAGATGGTGGAGACGTGGTTGAGCTGGTAGAACATTTGATCAAGTTAGAACTGCTACATAATCTTGAACCACCAAGCCACCATGTTTCAAAACCTAACATGCAGGTCTACCTTAAAATGGTATGACCTGGTTTTTCAAGCTAAGCCCATGACAAAAACAGTCTAGCAGGTCAACCAGGTCCACACTTGATGGTTAAAGGTGCTAAAGAGGATCTTTTCGTCGACTGAGAAACCAAAGACTGTTACTGAGTTTTTGAAAGGAGCGCATGCGTAAGAACAACCCCCCCTCCTTTCGAGGGAACGCCTCCCAAAACTCGTGCACGAGTGTTTACCACCGGCATTCGCTGTGTCGTGTTAGTGGATTCATTATGTTGGACTCACCGCAGGTAACTCATAATCTGCAGTTGTTACTCCTGTCTACGGACAAAAACATCGCATGCAGCGCGTGTGGAGTGTGGAAAGTTACTGGAGCGCGCAGCTGCGCACGTCTCTCACAAGGAACATCATGGCAGTGATTGACAACTTCAAGCCAGAGGGCCAATAGTTTACGCGATGATCGCGTAAACGATTGGCTGATGTTTTTAAGGCCCTACCTCGTGCACAGATGATGTATATTAATATTATTACTTTCAGTGCACCTAATAAATAGTCTTTTATCAGTTAGTAAAGACAGTTTCAAGTAATATTGCAAAAATGTATAAAACAAAACATCCTCTTTAGCACCTTTAAGACATAATCTAGCTTTGACCAGCTACAACCTAACCAAAAAAAGATGTTCCAAAAAAAATGAATGTTAGCTTGAGGCAATACTGAAAATTATTTATTTATTAATGTGCAAAATATTCTCCAAAGTTCCTAAAAATAGCCAAAAACAATCATTTTTTATATATAACAATCATATTATATATATATATATATATAATAAAATTGCACTATCCATTTTGGACTGGAACTGAAACTAGGCAAAATGACCACTTGGGTTAATCACACACAGGCACAATTATCAGTCTAAACCAAATATTGATATATAAAAGAACCAATATTCACTGTAAAACACTAAATAATGGGTTCACTAGTAAAGCAACTCTGTGGCCTCTGTGACCAGAGCTCTAAAAAATCCTTAATAATACAGACACTCAACCTATATTTCAACATATGCATTGTATACAGTATCATTTCGTCAACCTCAAATCAATGCAAAAGCATTTTTTTTCTGCAGCTAATGGAAGCACTGAAGTGCTCAAACCCCCTCATTATTTGTGACTGAAAATAAAACGATAGCCGTGAGGTAAATGTAATCAGAGAAAGATGTACAGTAGACAATTCCAGGGTTTAAGTAGTGTTCCCCAGCATTCATTGCTGATGTAAGTGTTAATATGCACACCAGAGTTAAACAGCATGGGACGGCGTATTCATGTTTTGCCTGTACTGTGTGTTGGTCCACTGTGATTTCAGTCTCGGCCCCCCTGGAGATCGACAGCTGGAGACTTGCAAGGCTTTTATTACATGTCACAAAAAATTACCCATCTCCCTTAAGTGTGGCTACCTCCTTCAGAGCTGATGAAAATGAAATCAATAACGCCTCAATCACTCTAAGCAGGAGAAAAAGGGATGGCCTTTTCCAGTCCTCCACCTAGTCCACTGTGAGAGCCGGATCGTTTGGCCCTTACACACTGTCAATATTTGTTGCAAACACAAGTACAAGATTACGGGGAGACTTGGATTCTTTTAGAGGGAAAATCTTGGAATGGTTAAAAAAACTGCTAACTGCTACACTCAAGTGTCTCAAAATTGGCAGACTACATTGGAAAATAAATATGTATGTTAGCATTTCAACATGTCCTTTTTGCCTCAAAGTCTTGAAGAGATTTGAATGGTGCAAAACAGCCTTTGTAGAAGCTATAAGTGATGTGATTAAGATGCTTTTAGGAACTAGCCCTTCAGTGACCACAGAATATTGACTGATTCTGGATCTATTACACACACTGGTGACCTCAGCTTGGACCCCAAGTGACGTTAGTCCTTAGATGTAGCTTTGATGCCAGATGGAGCTCTGCATTCACTCGTTCTGTTTACTCACAATGACAATAGACCGACCTCTGCAGAAACAGTGTGAACACCTGTTATCTTTAACACCATTTCCTCATTGATATCATGATCTACATCAGGGTTTCCCTAATGGGAGTTTGTGAGATGATGAAAAGTTAAAAATGTGAGAGAAAGTTAAATTAAAATAAATAAATGTGGCTGCACAGTTAATCAAAGTTAAATGTGGTATAGCTTATTATCAATTCAATTATGTGTATAGAAATTTATAGCATTTCACCAGTATTCTGCCAAAACAATAGCTCATGGATTTCAATTATTGTATCAAAAAAAAAAAAAAAAAAAAAAAAAAGTGCCCAGTATCGGTGTCACCTTTCTATCAGAACCAGCATTAACTTCTTGAGCAATTTGAGTTACAGTAGCTCATCTGTTGGATCGGACCACACGGGTCAGCCTTTGCTTCCCACATGCATCAATGAGTCTTGGCCACCCATGGCCCTGTTGCCGGTTCACCACTGTTTCTTCCTTTGACCACTTTTGATAGATACTGACCACTGCAGACCGGGAACACCCCACAAGAGCTGCAGTTTTGAAGATGCTCTGACCCAGTCGTCTAGCCATCACAATTTGGCCCTTGTCAAACTCGCTTAAATTCTTACGCCTGCCCATTTTTCCTACTTATAACACATCAGCTTTGAGAACAAAATGTTCACTTGCTGCCTAATATATCCCACCCACTAACAGGTGCTGTGATGAAGAGATAATCAGTGTTATTCACTTCACCTGTCAGGGGTCAAAATGTTACACCTGATCGGTATATTATATATATATATATATATATATATATATATGAAAGCGAAGAGAGGGCAATTGGATCTGGAGCCAAGACTTGATCTCAACACTTGCCTACACGGCTATGGCTCCAAAGAATAGCTGACAAAAAAGTTTGGGACTCCCTGATTTAGATAAACACCAAAATGAGCGAACAAATATCTTGCGACAGCTGAACGTTCAACCTCAACCTGCCTGCTTCCTGAGAGCTTGCAGTAAACGATTCACAATGAATCCTCTCCATATTTAATCAGATACAGTAATTTGAATAGTTGAAATTTAAATGAAGCAACATGTCCAAAAGGAGAATTTTCTGCTCTAGACGTTTTTGTTCATACCAGGAGGCAATTAAATACATTTCATGAGAGTAGTTACAGATCCCTAATCTAATAAATTTTAATAGCAGCAGTGCATTTGCAGTTAAAGGCGGCCATAGCCAGAGGCCTTTGTGACTCATAACCTACTAAAACTGCTGTGGAGAATCAAAAATTATTACATAAGCTTTCTGTTATATCAGTAGTAAGAATCTAAAACCCACCGGTAGTAACCTAAAAACTATACTCCCTCATTTTGCTTTGTAAAATGCTTTCGTAAGTGTTTCCCCAGTCCCACGTGTCAGTGTCTGGCCTCTTCAGTATGGTGTAGTGTTTCAGCTCTGGAGCGGGTGTGAGTGCTGAGGGAATACCTCCAGATAGAGCATCCTGCAAACAGCTTGTAGCAGGAGCGGGGCGGGGCGGCTCTGGCACGGGCAAGACGTTCTTGGCCGCTATAAACCAGGTCCTCTCACTGGGCTTGTCTTGTTTATCATTAACAGACTGAAATATTATGCTAAACAACATGCATTTTAAAGGGGATGAATATCATTCACTGTATAAATGCACACTGTGGCGCTATCAAAAAATCTCTATGTTTGTGTGAGCATGACTCAACCAACATCTGCTGATTTTTTTTTTTTAAGAAATTAATACTTTAATTGAGCAAGGATGCATTAAATTGACCAAAAGTGACAGTAAAGATTTATGATGTTACAGAACATTTCTATTTCAAATATATATTTTTTTTACTTTCTATTCAAAGAATCCTGAAAAAGTTTCTTTAGCATCAAATCATCATATTAGAATGATTTCTGAAGGATCATGTGACACTGAAGACTGAAGTAATGATGCTGAAAATTCAGCTTTGATCACAGGAATAAATTACATTATTTAAAATATTAACGAAGAAAACAGCTGCAATAATTTGCAGTAATTCACAGTATTTTTTGTCAATGATTTTATTGTAGTTTTGATCAAATAAATGCAGCCAAATGAGTTTAAGAGACTTCTCTCAAAAACGTAAAAATAAAATACAGACCACAAACTTTTTGTATTTTTTTTTAGAGAAAAGATAAAAAAACAAGTAATATATTTACCCCATGTTTTTTGTCCATATACAGGCAAAATATAAATTTATTGAAGGCAGTATTTATTTATTTATTACGTGGTTTAGATATCTTAGACCAGTTAAAAACTAGCTACCATGCTCCAAAGCCAACAACCGCCATTTAGATCAATCATACAGCAGGTCCAATTTTAAATATAGCCACATCCCCTGCCTACCTTCCAATTTTCCATGCATTTCTTAAAAAGTGCATCAAAAACTCTCTTGAACATAGTAACTTGAGCTGATCTCCACAGAAACTCAAAAAGACCTCAAATGACCAGTACTAGAAGTATTGACTGGGATAAATTGATGCCAATAACCAAATGGCTGAGCACAGGCCTCTGAGTGTGAGTGAGTGGGGAGTAATCAATAGATTTTATGATGGGGAATGAGACAGCTCTCTTATAGGAACTATAATAATCCGGTTGACCGCTGCACATTCACGTCATTTGAAACACACTAAGAACAATGACATCACACCTCAGAGATCTGTACACTAGATGTGGCATTGTTTTAAAACATTGTTAATTCACAAGTCCTTTTGAGTGACCTCACATGCAGTGTTTACACCTATACCAATTCAAAATCAATAGTCTTAAACAAGCCAATGTAAATGTGATCGTTTAGTTTTTCTCGTCTTGATCGACCATCTTAACTACACAGAGAGAGAGAGAGAGAGAGAGAGAGAGAGACACCCTGCACACACAACCATACGTGTACAATATTAGTCTTTCAGCAGTTTCAAGGCAGCTATCAATTAGGGAAATGACTCAGATCAATTGTTGGGGGTGGGGTTTCCAAGGAACACGTTTCGTAACACATAAAAGATATCCCATAAATCACAGTCCACCCCTGCAGCTCTTGAATTATCACACTCCAGCACACCCATCATGGTGCCATCTGGCTGAACAAATCTATATTGCAAAACTGCATTGTTTTATCAAGACAAGGGTTGGATTTCAATTTCTTAAAAAAAAAAAAAAAAAAAAAAGAAAGAAAGAAAGAAAGAAAGAAAGAAAGAAAGAAAGAAAGAAAGAAAGAAAGAAAAAAAACATCTGAAGCTTAAATGAAGCCAAAGGTCTGAAGAGCTTTTCTCTGAACAAACTAAACTCAAAAATATTTCTCGGTAGATGTTTAACAAACAAAATGTATCTGTACCTGTATTAGGTATGTATCTTGTATAATAAGTACGGTCCAGTTAAATGGGTGTAAGAACCCTGGAGATAAAATGTAAAGCAGTATGTTATTCTCAACCTTTCTTACTTGAAGGACCACTGTTGTCCAACGCAATATTTACATGCCCCTCTATGTATGCCAAATGTTTTAGTATTTCTGCTGTAATTATGACAAAGCTGCTTGTTTTTAAACTTTCATGTTCAAGAACTGTCTGTTCATCAATAAAAAGTTATTAAAATTAATCAATTAATCAATTGTATTCTTTTTAAATTAAAATATTTAAACATATTAATAATATATTAATAATTGCTTTTTTTTATATATTTTTAAGATGCCTACACAGCCCCCTTTTGAAGTTCATTGAGGCCCACTAAAGCCCGGAACACACCAAGCCAATTGGCAGCCGTTGGGCAGTTTTTGTGCCTCGGCCGACTAAGTTTTCTTAGTGTGTTCCACACCGTCAGCTGAAGTTGGTCCTCTTTGGGTATTTTTCAGCCGATTCGTCATGTTGAATTGGTGTCGGAGAGAGAGTACTCTGATTGGCTGTTCAGTATAGCAAGTGAGTCAGTTCACGAGAATATAAGCAAAAGTTATGAATGCAAGCAAATAAGTCATGACGGCACAGACAGAGGGTTGTTTTAATTTTACGTCATCTTACTTGAGCACTCGAATGCACAAATATTTTAATAACATGAGTGGAGTGGAATAAAGCACGTGATCAGCATGATTTATAATCAAAATGGTAAGCAAACGCTGCTTTGTTTATGGTCTTAGTTTCCCTTTGCATTTTTTTAATAACGAATATAGACAAATTTATCTGCTTAAATAGACAGTTATCTCCTTTATATGCAGGCGCAGAACACGCATGCTAGTTGACAGTTGGCTGAAGTTCTTTCGGTGTGTTCAAGCACATATTTTTTCCCCGACGCAGCCGACGTGAGGCAACAACACTGTCAGCTTTCGTTGCTGCTAGTTCTTTGGCGTCGGGTTGGTGTGTCCCGGCCTTAAGAGAAATATATAGTTGTTTTTCTTTAATAAACAACATTAAATGTAACAATGTATCAATAGCTTCAAATATTCCAGTTAAATTTTGGAGAAAGGCCTTTTATGGCCTTGAATAAAGGACTACTAATATTCTGTATTATACAAGGTTGCACAGAGTAGCATACTGTAAAACATTCTCAGCTGTCACTTTCTGATAAGGGTGGCAGGAAAAAAAAACAATGCTAAATGCAAATTATAAAATGCAATTAACCATACATTCATGCAAAGGAAAGCAAAATATAATTAGACATCAATTTTTAAAAGGAGAAGAAAATGCTTCTAATATCTTTTGTTGTGGACATCAAATGCTGTGTCCAATTAAACAACAGATTTTGGCACAAACTCATAAATCGTGGTAGAAGTTTAATTTTAAAGACATTTTTGTGTTGTTTTGTACACAAACTATTTTTGAACTGTGTTGGGTCAACAGTGAAGCAAAACTTATATATAAAATATAAACCTATATATAAAAGAAGCATTTGGTTTAGTAACAGCCACATTGCTGTATGAGTAATGGACACATGAGCATCTCAGAAAAGAAAAGGAAAAGGCATTTAGGGGTTGCTGAAGTGCAGCTGCTCTGCTCAATGTCTCTGGGATAGTCCCAATCCCCATAATAACCATGACTACTATCTCCAGATGCGGAAAAAGTCAGAGATAAACTGGTTTAATCTCTCTCTCTCCGCAAGATTTCCTTCTCTCTCTTTCTCTACATACACACACACACAAACACATTTTTTTCACCTCTCAACAGCATTTTTCAGACTCCTGCTATTTCTTGAAATTAGTGCTAATGTGAGAGCACATTAAAAGATTTGTTCGTCCATGACTAGCTCATCCCCTGAGAAACTAGACAAATCTTTCATTTGACGACTACATTTCTACTTTCGATACATTTCTAAACAATAGTGGCAAGCCACACACATATGAAAAATGGCATTATTTTGACACAGCTGAATCCATAACAGAATTACGCCTACGCTGTCTTGTTACCTCTTCCTGTAGGGTTCACAGACAGGCAGGAGGTACCAGGAAGCATCATCTGGCATTGACCTTCTAAGAGAAATTCGAAAGAAGACTATTGCAAATAAGAACACATAGACCCAAACAGAAACACTCCGAGGCAGAAGCTCACAGCCCTTTGATAATATTACGGTTGTTAGCCCTCCCAAACCATGAAGAAACAAACCTAATGTGGCGGATCTGAGACAATCACTTTAAGGAGAATTGCTTCTCCTCTTGAAAGAAGTAATTGGATCTTTCTCCTACTTGTTTGTTTCCCAAGAGGACAAAATGGCAAGCAAGAAGACAAAGCAGCCACCGATGGTTGTGAATCTCTGGTTAATTGTTTTATTTGTGTCCAAGCTGAAAGCACTAAGAGCTCCTGTCCACTCTGATGATTCAATTCCAGGAATAAGGACACATACAAGACGAAAGAATAGAGGACAAAATTACATGCTGCTTCCTTTGTGGCATAAAGTGCAAAAGAACCCTTTAAAAGTGACAGTCAAAGCACCTTTAAAAGAAACAAAGCAAAACTGAGGCTGAAAAAAATCTGGTTATTGGTAGAAGGCAAATGTGCTTTTCCACATGAGTATTTGTTTAGCTAAAGATACAAAAACTGCAAAATTCTACATTAGGGGTCCAATCCTGCTCATGGAAGGCCAATTCCCTGCAGTTTAGTGCCAATCTGCCCCAACACACCTGTCTGGAAGTTTCTAATAAACCTGAACACCTTGATTAGCTGGTTCAGGTGTGTTAAGATTTGGAGCAAAACTCTGCAGAATAATGACCCTCCAGGAGCAGGATTGGACACCCCTGTTTGAGCAAGCCATGTGACTTGTGACACACAAAATACCAGTCAAAAGTACTGTAAATCAGTGGTTTTCAATCCTGGTCTTGGCAACCCACCGCTCTGAGAGAGACATACTGTACAAAATGTGCAGAGCAGTGGGTCACCAGGGCCAGGATTGAAAACACCCTCTCTAAGTAACTGTATGTTCTTAAAGTTGCCATAGAATTGAAAATTGAATTTACCTTGGCATAGTTGAATAACAAGAGTTCAGTACATGGAAATGACATGCAGTGAGTCTCAAACACCATTGTTTCTTCCTTCTTATGTAAATCTATTTTTTTTAAAAGACCTCTGAGGAACAGGCGAATCTCAACATAACACCGACTGTTACGTAACAGTCGGGATCATTAATATGTACACCCCCAATCTTTGCATATACCAGCCCATGTTCAAGGCATTAGACAAGCCAGTATTAATGTCTGGATCTGTGCACAGCTGAATCATCAGACTTTATGCAGGTAAGCAGTAAGCAAACAAGGACAATAGCAATAATTTTTAGTAATATTTGTAAATTGTCTCTCTAAACGTTTTGTTAACATGTTGCTAATGTATTGTTAAATGTGGTTAAAGTTACTTTTCGTTTCGTTATTTTCATTATTAAACACTTGCAGTCTGTATAATTCATAAACACAACTTCATTCTTTATAAATCTCTCCATCGGTGTGTAATGTTAGCTTTAGCCCGTTAGTCACGGAACACTATGAAACTCATTCAGAATCAAATGTAAACATCCAAATAAATACCATACTTACATAATCGGATATGCTGCATGACGAATACTTTGTAAAGATCCATTTTGAGGGTTATATTAGCTGTGTGAACTTTGTTTATGCATTGTATTATAGAGGCGAGCGAGCCTCTATAATACTGAAACCATGAATACTGAAACTCTATAATACTAAATCCATGTAAATAAGTTGGGGCGAGCCAGCATTTAAAAGGGAAGCGAGCTGAATCGGCACATTTCTAATTAAGCCCCAAAATTGGCAGTTAAAAAAAAATAAAAAATACAAAAAAAATCTATGGGGTATTTTGAGCTGAAACTTCACAGACACATTCAAGGGACACCTTAGACTTATATTACATCTTGTGAAAATGCATTCTAGGGCACCTTTAAAATAAAACAGAAATTGAAGAATGTTTCAGCTGTTTTTCTCCACATTATTATTATAGTCAATGGGATCATATACTTTCAAGCTCAAAGAAGACAAAGATAGTGTGAAATATAGCAATTAGACAGGTATACTATACAGCAGGGGTTTCCAAACTCGGTCCTTGAGGGCCACTGTCCTGCAGAGTTTAGCTCCAACTTACCACAACACACCTGCCTGAAAGTTTCCTGTATGCCTTGATTAGCTGGTTCAGGTGTCTGAACACTGTTACTGACAATCATCATTTTGGCTGTGTGAGATTCTCCAGCTTTGTTGTTGCTGATTATTCGAAGAGTGAGCTGTTACGGTGTATTCACAAGGGGCGTCGGCATTAAGGTTTCTCATTTACTTTGAATGGGTGATGTCATGCTTTGCGAACTGAATTGTGGGTACCGATGCTTCACTCGTGTTGCTCGCAGCAGAAGTTGAACTTCAACTTTTCAAAAGGCCAACGCAGGCATCAGCCAATCAGATTACCTTATGCAAATACCCTAGTGCAGACGCTAACCAATTGCGTTCATGCAACACCGGAAAGTAATGTGATTGGCTGTTGTCACTATGATGGTCTCGTCAGCATCAAGCTTCAGACACGCCCCCGGTTATGCAGCGTTAAAGCTCCACCCTCTTCTGGAAAGGGGGCCAGGAGCAGC
Organism: Chanodichthys erythropterus; assembly: GCF_024489055.1. Taxonomy (NCBI): domain Eukaryota; kingdom Metazoa; phylum Chordata; class Actinopteri; order Cypriniformes; family Xenocyprididae; genus Chanodichthys; species Chanodichthys erythropterus. The sequence goes on along the minus strand of NC_090240.1, from coordinate 6,270,887 downwards.
AGCAGCTCATTTGCAAAAAAAATCACTATTGAAAAACACTAGTGTTTTTGCTCACACCTAAATAGGGTCAAATTTGACAAGATATAATAAATGATTTGTTTGAGCTGAAGTTCACATACACATTTTGGGGCCACCAGAGACTTATATTACATCTTATGAAAAGGGGCATAATAGGCCCCCTTTAAAGAACTACTTGAAGATAGACAGAAATGCCAATAAAACCAACAGACGATAAAAGTGGAATCAACTACAATGGAAGTGCGAGGATATCGGTCAGAAGGAAGGCGTGCATTTGAACATCTTTTTACATTTTAAAAAGTATAACGATAACACAGTGCTACAGGTCACAAAGCAGTTGTCAAACGTGCTATTACAGGCTCATGATACAATGGAGGTGAAACAGATGGCTGAAAAACAAAAAGCATTCCCTCAAAGCATGTCCATGCAACCAGGAACATGGCTCTGAATCACCAGAGTTATTCCTCTCCAATTTCCTGTAAGCTTCAGCCTCCACCAGTGCACAAGGACCACACGACCCCTATGCAAACACATACTTCTGCAAGAGCTTTCCACACATTGTACAGAAAAGCCCCGTGGAAGGAGATTGGGAGTTGGGCTTTCATTTACTCCCAAGTAGTGCCAACACCAAAGCAGCCCTCCGGAGTGGGACACACAATCACAGGTGTGACCAGCTCAACTGGATATGTCAGCTATGTAATGGTAGAGGAAGTAAAAAAAGGTGATAAAATACTCAAAAACAGCAAGAAACACCACAGGGCTCCTCATAGCTTGACTTTGAGGTTTCCAGCTAGCAGAAAATATAGGATTCTTTGAAAATGGCGCTGTTGAGATTTTTAGGCCTACACTGAAAAGATTTTTCGAAGTTGTAAATAAAGCAGAGATTATTTGATGCTTTACAAGGAAATAATATTTCAGTTCTTCTCCTTAAAACTGAAAACTGTTTTCTAAACCATTTCTTACCATGTATTTCACAACAAATACTGGTAAATACAGCAACATTGAGTAGTATGTGGATAAATAATAGACTCAGCTTCACTTTCAAATGATTGCAAAGGTCTGAACACAAAGTCCGCTAAAGAGACACAAGTCCTGATCTTTTTCATTGAGTACTGTAAATGCAGCACAAGATGGCAGAGTTTTGTGTGCCGTGGCAGATTGCTGACAGTTGGGTGTCTGTCACAGTTAGCATAGAGGTTATGTAATGAGTTTGGCTTTTGTCTCTAAACTGCTGATACTGCATGTGGAGCTGTGCTTGGTTAAAAAGAGCTGCCTTTTTACATTCAGTACCTTCAAAAAGGTGCAGAATGCCTAAGAGAACATTTGGCAGATATCAGAAAGCATTTTCTTACACCAACCAACAAGGACTCATTCTCATTCTGCTGGCCTATTTTTATTTTCTGTCTCACGAATCACAGTATTACACAGTCTTGTATAACACGGTGAACGTGATTTCACCAAGGACAACATGTTCCTGGATCAACATCTTTGTTGATCCTGGAACAGCATTCCAATCAACCGATCAGATTTGAGGGACAAGTTTACCATTTATGTCAAGTTTAGGCTTACAACCAGGGTTAGGTGCTTCCACAACAGTGTTATTCAACTATCATTTACCTCTGATTTTAGGGATAAGTTATGGGTAGGGTTAGGTTTAGTGGTTGGGAAAAGGTTAGAACAAAATTTTCGAATAGGAATGTTGTTCCAGGATCAACAAAGATCATGGTGACCTGTAAAACACACGCAATGCATTTTATACTGTACAAACCGTACTTCCTATCCCCCTACCCTACCCCTAACCCTAAACCTAATCATCACAGGAACCTGTGCATACCTTTATTTTCTCACAAAAACACCATTTAGTATTTTTAATAATTAAATTACATTGTCCGGTCCCCACGATGTAGGTGAACTCAGGTTTATATTACATCGTGGGGACATTTGGTCCCCACAATGTAATATAAACAAACTCACTCACTCACACACACACACACACACACACACACACACACACACACACACACACACACACACACACACACACACACACACACACACACACACACACACACACAAATCGTAACCATATTACAGAACATCCAGTAAATCTTACAATTTAAAACTGTAATTTACAAACCGTGACAAGAAAACCACATAGTGAATCAAAGTTCATCACAAGTAGCTTTTCTGAGATTCTAATATATACAACCTGAATTCCCGAAAAGTTGGGACGTTTTTTAAATTTGAAATACATTTTTAAAATAAACTAATAGATTTTCAAATCACATGAGCCAATATTTTATTCACAATAGAACATAGATAAAATAATGTTTAAACTGAGAAATTTTACAATTTTATGCACAAAATGACCTCATTTCATAGTCTTTTAGTTTTCATTTTATTCAAATTTTAAAAACAAAACGTCAAAACACCATCATGGTAAGATATTACACAAAAATAATGCAATGAACATTCATTTAAGAACGTAAGATGTAACATAAAACTAATGTACATAGTTGATTGCGAAAAAAAAAAAAACTAAGAAGAATTAAAAAAGTTTAAAAAAAAAAGATGTGACATGTCACACAAGGAAACTGGGAATGTCAGTTGTTGGCTTTTCACTGTAAGATGATTTGTAATTTTTCACTTGCAAAAATGGTACACAACCATTTTTTTTTTTTTTTTTTTACTGTAGATTTATTAGACTTTTTCCCTGTATATAATAAGGTAACTTACTGTTAACCAATTACCATATCGTGATGAAGTACATCACGAGCAGATAAAGGTGTGGATTGTGAACCTGGTGCTGTGATTGTTAAACATTTGAACATGTAATTTGTGGTTGTGAGCTTCAGTATTGTGTCTGTGATATTACTGTCTTTTACAGTTAAAATTACAATACATACTGCATTTATTTGTTAACCCTTAAATGCATACATCGGGTCTTTAGTGACCCGGGACGTCATTCACTACCCTCCTCCTCATTCATTTTTTTAAAGTTAGACATCAACCTTCTTGGTATTCCTCAATCAATTCATTATAAAGAATAACAAGAAGAAAAAAAAACATACAATTATAAAATAATGCCTATTTTTGTATTCATTTTTTGTAAAAATTGTATAGGGTCACAAACGACCCGAGGTGTGTATGAATGTATGTATATTTTTCTGCACAACAATAATTTAATCTTAGATGACGGAATAAGTGCAATTCACCTTTATTCCACAAGGTGGCAATGTCTGATACACAATGCTGAAGTGACGACTCATTCAGACGAAAACGAAATAATAAGAAAAACATGAAATGGCTCAGCAATTTACTGCAAAACAAGTACTGAACGCAATAAAATATGACTGTAACTGTTACTGGATGGATCTGGTGAAGCTGTTAGCGATCTAAATATTGATATTGAAGATATATAGTTTTGAGAATATGTTTGAGATCGCGAATGGGCTCATATTCATGACCTCAAACATAAAACTATCCCATTATTTGTTGAATTTACTGGGAAATGAGCTCTGACGAGGACAGTGATGATGGCATAAAACATCTGCTCAGAATGAGCCCTTTCAAGCTCCAAAAGGTAACAAAATACGATTTATTTTATTCTTCTGTAATTGTTTCTCTAATATCAGAGGAGTTTTATATTATCGCGACAGGTAGAGATCCTTCCGTGTTAGATATAGATCCGGGTCGATAAAGACCCGAATATGTAAGAATGATTGGCGAAACAGTCATGCATTTAAGGGTTAAAAAAATGCAGTTAAAACTGTAATATTGTGAAATATTATTACAATCAAAAATAACTGTTTTGTATAGTAATATACACTGCAATTCAAATTTTTGGGATGTTTATAAAATAAATCTCTTCTGCTCACCAAGGTAAGTAAGGTAAGTCTCTTCTGCTCATTTATTTGATTAAAAAAAAAAAAAAAAAAACAGTAATATTGTGAAATATTATTACAATTTAGTGTGTGTTATTTGTCATTATTATTGTTCCTGCTTGTAAGATGAATTAAGTCAACAATGAAAGACAGCTGCAAGACAGAGTGGACACTAAGCAACAGTTGGAAAGAGGAGAATGTCACATTCCTGTCACAATGGCATGGGAAAAAATATAATAAGCAGCTAAGGTCACAAGTATCAGCCACTCCAATCACAACAATATAATTCGAGGAGACATTCAGCATTTCCTATAGCTTGAGAGCACATTCAACAGTGAGTGAAAGTCAGCGTGAAATGAACAGAAATCCTCAGTCATCATCGCCAACTGCTGAACTCACAAGCAGTATCAGAAAAGAGCGTTTCACTAACATCATATCTGTTCACCTGTATATCTGTGAAACCTCCAGATCATCCATAGGCCTTTATAAATATTCATCAACTGGTATGACTAAATCACCAAGAAAGAGTTGTGGAGAAGAGCAGGGCAGGAGACAGGAGCAGGTTGACATGCACATTAAACATCAGAATATATAGATGCAATCGGCAAAGAAGACAAGTTATGAGCCAGGATGGGGTGAAGTGGTGTGCAAGCCATAAATGTGCAAGCTACACAACAAGATTCTCATGTACCCTTTTTGCTTGTGGGGGAATGTTATTGGTCTTTTTATTTAATGGAATTAAATAATTAAAGGATTAAAAGGGATTTAAGGGAAATTAATAACATAGTTATTTAAAACTATTTGCAAATAATATTTTATTTTAAAATATGCATACATTTACCCTTATTCATATGTCTAATATGTAAAAAGCCCAAAACATTTCTTGTCTCTTTATGAATTAGCCTGAATCATGTAAATGTTCAATATGAAACGGTGAAATATCATTAAAAAGTTGAGTTTGCATCACTGGTGGATATTACTGCCAGTTGCCAAATACTTCTATCATAAAACAGTTGTCAAATATTAAATGATTAGCTATTTACATCTTAACACACTATTTCACTGCTAAAAGCATTGCGTTGAAATTCGCACTTGTCTTCTGTGAACAGTAAGCCCCGCCTCCTTTGATTTGATTGGTCATTTCAATCATTTTGACATTGATGCTGTAAGCACTGTAAGACCGCTGAGGAGAAGCAGACTAAAAATTTAACTTTTAAAAATTCTTGTCATCAATTTGGCCCTTTCTAATTATTGGGGGGACTTGTGATGACTCTGAGCTTCTTATTATTTACAATAAGAACAATGCAACCAGTGAAGACATGAACAAATGATTCATATGAGCTGCATTTCTATGTATTGTCCAAAAAGACTCACAAGGTACCAGTTTGACTCCATCTGATGATTACTGATGATTCACTTGAGTGATTACTGAATGAACATCTGAATCATTTAATGAACTAAAAGTTCTGTCAAGTCAAGTCACCTTTATTTATATAGCTGAAGTCAGTTCAGTGTTGATTCAGTTCCGTCATAAAGATCATAAATTATTCAATTAGGTCATCTCATATATAATGCAGTTGAAAACAGTGATGTCATCGTCCAGCTCAGTTCAGTTCTCATCCAATAGTTTCAGTGCAGTCAAATCATCAACAATATTATTGAATATGTTCTTTTTATGTGAAAACATTAACGTTACAAATGTACCATTTTAAGGGCTGCCAGCCTAAAACCAGGTAGCCTGACTTTGTCATACTCATATTCTAGGCAGAATGTGAGTCTGATACTGCTCCATTGCGCTTGAATTATGGGGCGTGTCTTAACCGAACCAGTAAAAAACCAAAAAACTCTGCACTCAATTGGATAGACCTACAACCAATCAGAGCAACGCAGTAAGTGACGTATGTTGAACTTGTACTTAAACTTTTGCCGAATCCCATTGGAAGGACGGCAAACACATCTTTCCCATCGACAAATGCCTTGATTGCGGTTCTTTGTTCGTCTTTTAAAATGAATGCGCTGTTGATTTCTTTTATTACAGACGTGATAGCGGAATCTAAACATCTTACTTCTCCAGCTGCAGTCATCGTTGGTGAAAACCAATTCAACCCAAGCGCTCTTTGATGACATGGGTGGTTATGTAACCGCAGATAGCCTGTCCATCATCGATTAAAGCCCGCCCTGGCAATTTGATTGGCTCAGCCTTCTGGGAGCCGAGCATAATTAATCCACAATGGATCGAGTCCAGACCGAACTTCCCGTCCAAAAAATGTTGTGGGCGGGGTTCGGGCTGGCACCCAGGCTAAAAACCAGGATCATTAAGGAGCAAATAATAACAACGTAATGACATATCACATGCTGTTTAATTCTACTCTAATTGTGCCCTTGTAAATACGTATTCTAAAAGTAATCTGAATAAGTAGCTTTTTACGTATTGACTGATAAAATTTAGGCATGCTGACTCCCTTAAAGGGTTAGTTCACCCAAAAATGAAAATTCTGTCATTTATTACTCACCCTCATGTCGATCCAAAACCATAAGACCTTTGTTCATCTTTGAACACAAATTAAGATATTTTTTAGAAAATCCTTGAGCTTTCTGACCTCCGATAGACACCAATGTTATTACCACTTTATAGGCAGTAAAGACTTTGTTTAAATAGTCCATGTGACTACAGTGGTTCAAGCTTAATGTTATGAGGCGACGAGAACACTTTTTGTGCACACAAAAAAATAAAATAATATTAATAAAAAAAATAATGACTTAATTCAACAATTTCTTCTCTTCCATGTCAGTCTCCTACGCTGTTGATGTAGTAAACACAGTGCAGCCCTTCCTGGTTCTATGTCAGAACGCCGACTCAGTATTGAGATGCTGTTCACATGAGCAACATGACACAAGCATGACGCTGATGCAGGACCTGGCCAATATTGAGATGAACAAAGGTCTTACTGGTTTGGGACAATATGAGGGAGAGTACCTAATGACATAAATTTCATTTTTGGGTGAATTAACTCTTTAAATAGCATGAGGCCAGCCAATCTGATTTGAGCATGCTGTTTTTTGTGAGCTCTTGCTATTTTTGCATGCAATTTGCATCAGACGGAACAGTCCATGGGGGGTTTACTGGGGTGCTGAAACTATTGCATGGATATCTGATCCGAAGGCCTGAAATATTCCAGATTCATAACTCTGTGGTTCACTTCTCTTCTCTTTTGGATTTGATTATCTGTTTCTGTGAAGAAAAGTCCTCTTTTCCTAAAGAGTGTGGTGATAAATCTACTGGACGGTGACTGGCTCTCCCACAGCTGTTCTCTTGGACAATGCTGCTTGTATGGAGAACCAAAGTCATCCATCACCAACTCCCTTTACAGCTCCAAACGGTCACGCCTGAAAATAATGTTCACTCAGCTGCTGATTAATTACAACTCTCTGTGGCTCAATATGAATTTCATCGAATACTACTGTGCTGTGACATGCCGTTTGAAATCACTCACTCACACGCACACACGCGCACACACACACACACACACACACACACACACACACACACACACACACACACACACACACACACACAAACTTATTTTGCACATAAGACGAATACCATATCCAGATTATAATTATAGAATGGTATAGACATTAATATTTTTTTTCATGATAATATATAAATATAAAATAAAAAATATAGTTTACTAAAATCTATCTTTTAAATATTGAGTTTGAAAAAATGAACTCAAGTTGATGAATTATTACAATGTCTACTTCATGGCCTGCATGTCTACTTCATGACATTTCAAAATAAGAGTCCCGGTGAATTTCGGGCTTGTTTATAATTAAAAGTCACACGCTAAGTTTTTTTTTTTTTCTTTTGGGCATTATTGGTATTTTGGTTACACTATAAATTGTATTTAATTTGATTTCCATTTAATTTATAGTAAATTATTGTAGTCTCCACCACAGAAAAAGAAAAGACTAAGAATATTATTTGACACATATATTATTCATTTTATAAATTTTACTAGTAAAATCTGTGTCCCATTCACTGAGAGAGACACTATATGACAGCAAGGAGAACATAGGAAAATGTGAACCATTTAAATGCATAATAATGCATAATATTAGTATGTAATTAAATGTAATATGTTATTTAATTAAAATTAATTTCAATAAATAAAAAATACTGTTAAAAATCACACATGTTTTGTTTGTCACATGTAGTAGACAATTTTTGTGCCGTGGATAATAGGAGGATTTTTCGCCCGGCTACCACCGCAAGTATACAGGGAGTGCAGAATTATTAGGCAAGTTGATTTTCTGATCATATTTTTTTTCCAAGCACATTTTACCAATTCCAATCCACATCAATCTTAATAACTACTATTAATATTGTTTTTAATCATTTATAAGTGATATATAATTGTTCATGATGGCTGGAAATGAAAAATGCCCTATATTCAGGTGTGCAGAATTATTAGGCTGGTTTTCTTTTACAGATAAAATGAGCCAAAAAAGAGATTTAACTCAGACTGAAAAGTCAAAAATTATTAAATACTCATGAGAAGGACGCAATGCTAATGTAATACTAGAAATTGCAAAGTTAAAGCATGACCATTGGACAGTGAAATGCTCATTGGGTCAGCGGGGTCATACAAAAACAGCTGGAGAAGAAAAGACACGTTAGCTGCAAAATAATTAAGAATTAAGGTGAAGAATTAAGTGTGAAACCATCATCCTCTTGTACCACTGTTTGAAGAATTTATCTTCCAGAATCTGGCAGTAAGTTTTGGAAGATCATTTAGTCCATCTCTGCAAGATGGACATTTCAGGATAAGAGATGGACTAAAAGTGAACTCCCACACCTTACTGCCAGATTCTGGAAGATAAATTCTTCAAACAGTGGTACAAGAGGATGTGGTGCTGGTCCTTCAGGAGTCACTCTCAAGCTGTCTGTCTATAAGGCCTATAAAAACCCAGTCTTCATGTACTTTATAACACTTCAGCTTGTGATTCTTATTAAGAGTAGGTCGCTTTTTAGGATTCTTCACCTAACCTAAGTCTCTGAGATCCTGACACCTCACACTTCTGAAGACTCCAGGTAGGTTTCAGTACTGGGAAATGGTGGCGCTGGAGACTAAAGGGTTCCTGATGGTTTCACACTTAATTCTTCACCTTAATTCTTAATTATTTTGCAGTTAACGTGTCTTTTCTTCTCCAGCTGTTTTTGTATGACCCCGCTGACCCAATGAGCATTTCACTGTCCAATGGTCATGCTTTAACTTTGCAATTTCTAGTATTACATTAGTATTGCGTCCTTCTCATGAGTATTTAATAATTTTTGACTTTTCAGTCTGAGTTAAATCTCTTTTTTGGCTCATTTTATCTGTAAAAGAAAACCTGCCTAATAATTCTGCACACCTGAATATAGGGCATTTTTCATTTCCAGCCTTCATGAACAATTATATATCACTTATAAATGATTAAAAACAATATTAATAGTAGTTATTAAGATTGATGTGGATTGGAATTGGTAAAATGTGCTTGGAAAAAAAAATATGATCAGAAAATCAACTTGCCTAATAATTCTGCACTCCCTGTATTTCAAACCTTTGGGAAGCACTGTGGTGTCTATATTGCTGTATCAACTATGACAGGGACGGCACCCATGCATAAAAAAAAAAAAAAAAAATTATATATATTATATATTATATATATATATTATATATATATAATTTATTTATTTCTTTTTCTTTCTTCAAAACATCTTCTTTTGTGTTCTGCAGAAGAAAGAAAGCCATACAAGTTTGAATGTAGTTACGTTTCCTTGGCTGATTCACCTTAAAATACAGGGATCGCTATAAATGTACTGTGACACTTAACACACGGCCTGATATTGCTGAGTTAGATGCATTCCTGGGTCAACATATTTTGTTAATCCTGGAACAACATTCTAGTCTGAAAATGTAGTCTTAACCCTATTCCTACCCCTAAACCTAACCCTACCCATAAGTTATCCCAAAAATCAGAGGGAAATGATAAATGAATAACACTGATGTAGAAGCACCAGTTCATGATTGTAAGCCTAAACTTGACATAATCTGTAAACTTGTCCCTCAAATATGATTGGTTGATTTGAATGTTGTTCCAGGATCAACAAAAATGTTGACCCAGGAACATACACTCAGCAATATCAGGTTATGCGACACAACACTCTGAAAAAGATTCAGTTCTCATCTTGTGCATAAGCGCATGCTTTGTCTTTTCATCCTTAAATGCAAATTATTATAATCTTTCCCGGAGGCAAACAGTGAAAGTAATGCAGTATGACTAACTGGCAATGAGTATTAACCTTTAGCCCTCAGGCTTTTTAAATATGCGACAGGATCCTTCATTGCAGAATGTTTCATTTAAATAAATAAATGAGAATTATTTACAAAAGAAGTCAGTAATATTTTATTTGTTTCAAGAATGTCCAATACTACTGAGGTACAGTACAATGAAAAGTATTCAGCTGGTCATGTGACTTCAATATGTCTGCCACTATGAAATGACCTGCTCTGTGTAAAATTAAAAACCATCTCTATCAGACTATGACAGGAGTCTTCATCTTATGTTAGTGAGTATAATATTAATGCACTGTACAGCTCTGTTCAGTTCTGTTGTGCTGCATCTAGCTCTAAACACTGTTATAAACATCTCTCAAGATTTCTATTTTTTCACTGGAGAAAACTAGTCGTGGTCAGAATTATTGGCACCCTTGGTAGACATGATCAAAGAAGGCTGTGAAAAAAAGGGAATGAGATGCTACATCAGCTTCTGACACTATTGGGACACACCCATGTGGAGCCCGGTGTCTACAAACATAATGTTCAATTGCAGACGCAGTGCGATGACCAGTGCTTGTTTGTAATTCTCAGTAGTTTAGCTTCAACCCTAATCAAACACATGTTCTAATAATTCTAGTAATTCTGTCTTCAGAATTACTAACTGTGTAATGAATAATTAGACTCACCTGTGATTGAATTCTTGTTAAATTAGACATTTGTAGTCTAAAATTTAGCTTTGCTCTAGGGACTTTCAGTAAGGTGTACTCATTTTTGCATCACCTTAATTTTAGTAAAACTGAACATGTTGTATTATTAACCTTACTTTCCTGTTACTAGTTAAACAGATATTATATAAAACTTAGTCTTGCCAACAGAAATTGTTGGAAATTGTTTTTGTTTTCATTGACATATTGTTTAAAATGTTACTTTTCAAAAGGGGTGTACTCATTTACGCTGAGCACTGTATCTGACACCACCAATACTCACAGCTCGTGACCATCGGCTGGCATAAAAAAAAAAACACAAAGAACACAGAGTTTGAATTGTCTGCTCACCATATTATGCTTATATGCTTTATCTTCTATTTTTATTTCTTTACACACACTGCTATCTTCACACAGCACACAAACAAACCACTTTCTAAAGACAAAGACGCTGATGACGTGTTCTTAAGAACCCTTCGTATTTGCAGGGGCACACATTGCAATGTCATCGTCATCGCCACTGAATGGTGTGTGTGTTTGTATGCATGCCTCAGACTCCAGGTTTCACGAGGGAGCATCCTCATAGTGTTAGCAGCTGATGCAGTGCAGAAGTTCCCTCGCTAGAAATTCTTATGAGTAAAGTATCTCTGAAGTATATTCCTATTCATATTTACACTTTTTAGCACACTAGTGTAACTAGGAACATGAAATTGACAGCCATGACTTCCAACATTAAAGATCCAGCAGTATATTTAACTGTACTCATATGGTACTTTTTTTTAATACCTGTGTGTACCAAACCCATCTTGTGGGTTTGCTGCCAAAAAGCTCTTAAAAAAAAAAAAAAAAAGTTGTCTGACCATAGATATATGAGGAAATACAAAGGCAGAATTCCCTTAATCATCCATCACAATCAGTAAATATGAGGAAACACAAAGGCCAAATTCCCTTAATCATCAATCACAATAAGTAAATATGAGGAAAAGCATCCCTTAATCATCCATCACAATAAGTAAAGCCAAAGAATAAAGATCTGATGTGCAGCAAAAGATTGTTGAGATTCACAAAATAGAAATTCTCATTTCCACCATAAGGGCAATAATTAAGAAGTTCCAATCAACAGGAAACATTATGAATATGCCTGGAACAGGATATGTGTCTATATTGTCTTAATGAGTGGCGAGGAGCATAGTTTGAGTGGCCAAAGAATCTCCAAGGATCACAGCTGGAAAATTGCTGAAAATAGTTGAGTCTTAGGTTCAGAAAACCTCAAAAAAAAAAAAAAAAAAAAAAAAAAAAAATCCTCTGCTCTCATTAAAAACAAACTCCAGCATATTCAGTTAACAGAAACTACTGGAACTACAAACGGGACAAGGATCTATGTTCAGATGAAACTGGCCACAAGATGGGTTTGGTGCACACAGGTATTAAAGGTGCCATCAAACGTTTTTTTTACAAGATGTAATATAAGTCTGAGGTGTCCCCTGAATATGTCTGTGAAGTTTCAGCTCAAAATACCCCATAGATTTTTTTTAACTGCCTATTTTAGGGCATCATTAAATGTGAGCCGATTTATGCTGTGCGGCCCTTTTAAATCTCATGCTCTCCGCCCATGGAGCTTGCGCTTGCCTTAAACAGTGCCTAAACAAAGTTTACACAGCTAATATAACCATCAAATGGATCTTTACAAAGTGTTCGTCATGCATGCGGTATGCATGCATCGGATTATGTGAGTATTGTTTACTGTTATATTCTTACTGTTCAACTTCTTCCCCTCTGGAAGTCTATGGGAGCCCATAGAACCGCTTGCGGGAAAGTTATGAAATTTGGCACACAGATAGAGGGCAGTCTGAACTGTCACCTTAGCAAATTTGGAGTCTCTAACTCAATTCCTATAATGCCACCAACTGTCCAAACTTCAACTTATATTTATGCTAAAACTGAACTAGATCATTTTCAAACCATGCTGACAAAAAGTGAAATTCAAGTTGATTTGTCAAACCATTTTCGAACAACATGCAAACTAATTTTACGTAGCACTTGAAAACAGACGTAAGGCCCTAACTCCTCAATGCTTTATCGCATTCAAACCAAACTTGGTCCATGCCATCACAAGTATGACCTGAGGTTACATGCTGCATTTTAGCACAGCACCACCTACTGGTCTGGAGATAAAAAAAAGACTATTTTTCCTTATAATTCTGAATGGTTTGTCTAAAAATCATAAAAGTGCTCATTAGATTAAGGGTGTCATACCTTAGATTCCTGAATCCTTGGCGAGTCCAAGATACCAAACGTTCTAGGTTTCACCTTATGGCTAGTGCAACATTGTGATTTAGCATTTAAACAACATTCGCAAATATCTTGGGAACCATTAATCCGATCGAAACGAAGCGACCATAGGAAAATTGAAACATAGGTCATTGATAAATGCTAATGGCCAAAAAATTGATAGTAAGCGGAAAAAAAAAAAAAAAATCAATCAGTCAGGTGTGGCTAATTTATGTGTTTATACATAAAAATGTCTATAACTCCTAAACGAAATGAGATATTTTCACCAAATTTGACACGCTGTATGGGGGCACTTTGAGGACAAAAAAATAAAAAATAAAAAATACATAAATAAATAAAAAATGGTGGGACTGCGTCTTGGTGGCTTTATATTTGAACAAAACACGAAATTTACTTTAACTACAGTACTGTTGGTCTGATTGACATCAAAATTGACATGCAGTGTCTTTGTCTCAGTAGTTACCTTAGTCCATTATGACACTGTTGGTCTGCTGCTAGCTTCCTTGTTTGCTTCTGTTCTGCTTGGCCCCTTAATTACTGCTTGCAGCTATGTTTTCAATTGTTTTATTTCAATGAAAGGTTTTTTTATTATTTTATTATTGTAATACAATTTCACATTACTGTTTTTTTCTGTATTTTTGATCAAATAAATGCAAGCTTGATGAGCACAAGACTTCTTTCAAAAACATTACAAATAGTAACGTGACCAAACTTTTGACCGGCACTGTAGGTTTCAATTCCCCTTGAAATCAAAATCAAATCCTTTTTTTGGAATTTTGAAGTATTTATTATAAATAATTTATCTGTGCATGCCATTATTTTATTTTTATTATTATTTATTCATGTCCCCTTGTAATCTTTAATCAAAATAACTTCCCCTCTCTCTTGCAGCAACATCTCTTCTCTGATGATGTGAGGGCGGGGCAACCTGTCACTCACATGAGATCCACCAATAGCAAACCACAACCACCCAATCAATTCCACATGGACAAAATCAAGTCCCACCCTACATTTTCTCTTGTTTGTGAAGCCATTTTACTTGTATATGTGTCACAATAGGGAAGAAAAGACTATCACAACTTCAGTTTCATGCCGACTTTAAAGTAACAACTGCACATTTTCACTTTTTACACTGCAAGCAGGTGCGCAATCACACAAATAAGCACGCAAACACACCTGCAGTCATTTTCAAGGTGTGAATGTTTATCACCAAATTACACATGGCTCTATAATCTTGGAGCTGAATCAACAATCAATCAAGGCCAGGAAAGGAGAGGACAGGGCTAATCGATTCTCAGTTAGCAGCCATGTGGTAATTGTGGCGGTATCAGCCTCCCGAGGTGAACTGCTGTGAGCTTTAAAATCCACAAATGACTCCAGCCCTTCGGGGAGATCGTGGATAGTGCCTCAAATGGTTGGATACACAAATGACATACATTGTTTAGTGCTGCTTGTCTTAAATGTGTGATTTGTCAGCTGATTTTCCAGTTAGACTAGTAGTTTATGACATTCCACATATAAGATTGTAATTTATAGTTAAATGCTTGTAGGGAGACTTAATGTATTCTATAACATCCCCATGTTTATGTTTATCTGAGTGTTAACTGGAGCCACCAGTGATTTCTGTGACATTTATTTATGTTGTGCTCCCTAAAAGAATTGTACATTTCACTGCTGCAGATTTTCTATTTAATATGACTTATGAGATAATGTAGCTGATGCCAGTGCAAAAACAGCCTTTAAAGGGGAAATTATTTTTCCAATAACTTTTCAATTTATTATTTCTCAGCTGAAAGAACACTTTCTCACTCTATTAGTCATATAAGATGCAAATGACACCAGACAATATGCAGTCTTTCCATATTCAATTTGTCATATCAATGCCTTTGCAGTTGGGTGTTTTTTTAATGGTTCTCTAAATATTTCATTATGCCTTTTTAACTAGTTTTCTACATTTTCTATTTGCCTGTTAAAAACTCACCACCACAATGCTAATGTGTTTTGTGTGGTTTCCAGGGTGTTGCTACGTGGTTGGTAGGGGGATTACAAGGGCATTGGGAGGCGATTGCTTATTAGCTCAATTCAAACAACCCCATGCCCAGTTTTCCTAGATATTGTGGTCTGTAGACATCCTTAGCATAGGTGTTGTTTTCAGTGCAGTGTGTTTACAGTGTTGAAAGGGCAGGACTGCTCTGAGTACGGACCTCATTTGGCATTCATGTCTTGGGAGGCCAGTCTGTCTCTCTCTCTCTCTCTCTCTCTCTCTCTCTCTCTCTCACACTCTAGATCTTTTGTAGGTTTGCTCTTGCTCTACACTAGAAGTAAACAGCGGCTTTGATCAATGATCCCTCCGTGCTCTCCTGCCTCAAACATCCACTCTCCGGCAGATGGTGGACGTGGAGCAAATTTACTACAGCACAGAAACCTCAAAGTCTTGACTTTAATGCCTCTGTTGCGCCCTCAGACCAAATGTTCAATATCTAAACCTAAATCATTTTTAAAGTGCATATATTAGTTAAAAAAATCCATGGGAATCGAGCCCATGACAAACTCCATACTGTATGGTTATATCAGCTAAATAAGAAGTAAAATTAAAAGACAGTAGTCTGTAATGAAATGAAAATGTAAATTTGTAATATAGACAGACAGATAGATGTAAACACCGCACACCAATCAAAACACACCATACCTCCTGTGAAGCATGGTGGCGGCAGCATTATGTTGTGGGGTGTTTCTCTTCAGCAGGGTCTGGGCGATTGGTCAGGATTTAAGGGAAAATGAATACTGCCAAGTACATCCAAATTCTTGAGGAAAACCTGCATCTCTTGCTAGACACCTGAAGATGGGCAGGTCATTCACCTTCTAACACGACAATGATCCTAAGCATACCACCAAAAGAACAACACAATGGCTAAAGGATAGGAAGGTGAATGTACTTGAGTGGTCAAGTCAGAGCCCTGACTTAAATCCCATAGAAAATCTGTGGATGGAGAGCAGTCCATTGCTGCTCACCACGGAATTTGAGCAATTCTGCAAGGTAGAATGGGCAAATATTCCCCAATTTAGGTGTGCAAAGCTAGTACAGACATATCCAAAAACAATGGCTGTAACTGAAGTAAAAGGTGGCTTTACGAAGTATTAAATCAGGGGATTGATGACTTTTCCAACCTTGTTATTCTGGTTATATCTGGTAATTTTCAGAGCCTTTTTCTTTCATTACTTTAATGTTGTAAGGCACAATATAGAATTACAGTTAGTAATCGGGTTTGGTTTAAGGTTAGTTGCAAGTATCTATGCATTATTTACTGTTATTACTGGAGTAATTAACGTATAACAAGGACACTGTAAAATAAAGTGATACCAAATTGTCTTATGAATTATTATTATTTAATTTACTAGAAGGTAAAAGGTTGCCTTTTTTTTATTATTTTTCTAGCACTGTGTAGGTGGAACAACCTTTTCTACTTTGAATTCTTACAGTTTTTACAGTTAAAATGTAAGTCACTTCCCTCTGCATGAATTTTAGGATGTACAAATGTCAGAGAGCCCTGCTACTGTGCTCCATTGCAGGTCTATTGAAGTTAATGTGAGAATTTTAAGCTGGAATTATAAGTGGGGGAAGTCAGCGCATATGGAGACAGCCTTGACCTTGAAAAGCTTGTTAGCCCTTTCAATGATCTTTTAGCTGGTTCAAGCCATTACATATCTTTTTTTTCCTTTTTTTTTCTTTTTCCTTTTCCATTTTCACAGCAGAGGAGAACTGCTTTTAAGATTCTCTCTAGGCACTGTGTTCACTCACTGTACATTCCTTTACTGGAAAACAGCCATTTTATTTCTGGCTAAATGAACACATCAATTCAGCATGATTGGGAGAATCTAAATTATTTGGGATGCAAAACATGAGATGCATCTCAACAGACATGCAGAGGACAGTGTGTACTCTTTGAGACTACTGTCATCGCTTGAATATGAATTGATGGCAGAAGAGCTGTGATGTCCTCCTCTGTCTTTAACCTCCTCCCAATATCACAGAAGAACACAACATGGTAAGCCTAAAGTACAAAGGGAATACAGTAATACAAAGCTTGAGAGGAGCATGGTAACACTCAATCATGCTTGCTCTAAGCTCCGCCCCTGGCTCCTCCTCTCTGCCTTCCCTTTGGATTAATTATGCAGCTCACTGCAGCATTTTCAGTGGTGCCTGCAGTTTGTCCTGCCACAACTCCCTGTTCCTCTCTCTTTTCTTCCTCCTCTCTCTCTCTGTATCTCTCTCGCTGTCTCTCCTCTATTCTTACCGCCTCTATTCTTGGAGGTCTAAATTTGATTAAATTCTTTCCCCTTCTCTCTCACTCCCTCCCTTAATGCTCTGCTCTTCTTACAGCACCATGACAAGAAATAAAGATGCAATTCAAGCTCGTCTAAGCACACACACACACACACACACACACACACACACACACACACACAAAGCTTCAAGCACTGACATGCAGGAAGCATCATGAAGGGAAACTACTGCATACTCCCCGGCTAATGCCTTGATGAGAGCATTTAACCCTGGTGGGCTTAACCGTAACTGCACTGTCTCATTTTGGCTATTCACAGCAGCTGTTTATCAATAAATCTGGCTGTAAATATTCCAATTACTACAAATTGTTGTCCCTGTTAAGTTTGATTTTATAGTTTGCTTTCCTTTTTGTATCTTTACATGATGAGAATGCCAAAAATAATATAGAATAGTCTATAAGATAATGGGCATACAAATTATCGTATATTAGAGAAGACTTAAATTATGATTTTATGATTTTTTTCAAATATTACCTTATCATGTAGTGTGTAATATATCTGTTTTTGAATGAAAAAGGTATGCAAAGTTTCAAAGATGCACAATAAATTCAGCCGTCTCCCAAAAGATAGAATCGATTCTGAATTGCTTGAAAAAAGTCGCCAGTAATTCCAGTCTCACTTCCTGTTTCAAACCTTTTATAACACATTTGCATAATGCCAGCTTGTGGTCTTCATTGGCTGCCAGTGAACACCATTTAATTTGACCCTCAAACACAGTAGTTTTAGTTTGTGTTGTCGACATGTTGAGAAGATGCTGTTTTCTGCATTGCCAAAGCAAATCCACTTTGCACGCACTTCCAAAGGACTCAGGCTTGAATTGGTACAGTAAAACCGCCATCATTACTGTTCGCATCACTGTCTATCAAATGTTGAGAAATATCCATGGGCATTTATAATATAATGGGCATTTAATTTCTGACACGGACTATAAGCGGTAGACCAATCACAACAGACTGGGCCATCTGACCAATCAGAGAAGAGTAGACCAATCACAACAGACTGGGCAATCTGATCAATCAGAGCAGAGCAGACCAAGCACAACAGACTGGCAATCTGGGCTGCGTTCAGCCCCGACAAAACACTGCAAAACATTTTTTAAACGGAAACGGTGGTGCGTTGAACACCCTGTTCTGATGACGCAAGAGTTGCAACTATGGCAGCTGAGAAGGCCATTCTTTGTGTTCTTTTTGAAGAATTTTCAAAGCCTGATGAAATCAATATAAATACATGTTGAATACTGCAAAATACCCTCAATGTTAGTCACTGCCCTTGCCGTCCAGAATAAAAGAGAACATCCCAATCGAGTGAAGGGATTTGTGAACTGTGGTTCTTAACTATTGTGATCCAACATTTGACTTGCATTTCAGGATGAAAAGACAAACATTTCAGACGAAGGATAATCCACTTCTTACCTCCGAGACTGTGTTATGATCTATATGACCTTATTATTTTTATTGGGATTACTAGGCTTATCATTATTGGTGATCACTATTGTTGTGCTATGATATTGTAAAATTTACAATTATATAACCAGAGGAGAATAGAAAAGTTTATGAAAGTGTCATTCCAAAATACAATAGCAACATACATAAATATGTACAGTATTTTTATGTCACATTAATACCCATTGTGCAAGCTGTCTCTTTAATACCGTGTGGTTTATATACATGTTGCTGCTGATTGGGCTGACATTTTTTAAAACACCCACCAAACAAGAGAAAACATATCTCAAACCTGTCTCAGACCAATCACAAGATACTAGGCCATCTGATCAATCAGAGAAGAGCAGACCAATTACAACAGACTGGGACATCTGACCAATAAACCAATCACAACAGACTGGGTCATCTGACCAATAAACCCAATCACAACAGACTGGGCCATCTGACAAGAGCAGTCCAATCAGATAAGAGACAAGAGTAATTACAAGATACTAGGTCATCTGACCAATCAGAGCAGAGTAGGCCAAGCACAACAGACTGGGCCATCTGACCAATGAGAGCAGAGTAGACCAAATCACAAGAAACTGGGCCATCTGACCAATCAGAGAAGAATAGACAAATCACAACAGACTGGGCCATCTGACCAATCAGAGAAGAGCAGACCAATTACAACAGACTGGGACATCTGACCAATAAACCAATCACAACAGACTGGGTCATCTGACCAATAAACCCAATCACAACAGACTGGGCCATCTGACAAGAGCAGTCCAATCAGATAAGAGACAAGAGTAATTACATGATACTAGGTCATCTGACCAATCAGAGCAGAGTAGGCCAAGCACAACAGACTGGGCCATCTGACCAATGAGAGCAGAGTAGACCAAATCACAAGAAACTGGGCCATCTGACCAATCAGAGAAGAATAGACCAATCACAACAGACTGGGCCATCTGACCAATGAGAGCAGAGTAGACCAATCACAAGAAACTGGGCCATCTGACCAATGAGAGCAGAGTAGACCAATCAAAAGATACTAGGCCATCTGACCAATCACAAGATACTAGGCCATCTGACCAATGAGAGCAGTATAGACCAATCAAAAGATACTAGGTCATCTGACCAATCAGAGCAGAGTAGGCCAATCACAACAGACTGGGCCATCTGACCAATCAGAGAAGAGTAGACCAATCACAACAGACTGGGGCTTCTGACCAATCAGAGCAGAGTAGATCAATCACAAGATACTAGGCCATCTGACCAATCAGAGCAGAGCAGACCAATCACAAGATACTAGGCCATCTGATCAATCAGAGAAGAGCAGACCAATTACAACAGACTGGGACATCTGACCAATAAACCAATCACAACAGACTGGGTCATCTGACCAATAAACCCAATCACAACAGACTGGGCCATCTGACAAGAGCAGTCCAATCAGACAAGAGACAAGAGTAATCACAAGATACTAGGTCATCTGACCAATCAAAGCAGAGTAGGCCAAGCACAACAGACTGGGCCATCTGACCAATGAGAGCAGAGTAGACCAAATCACAAGAAACTGGGCCATCTGACCAATGAGAGCAGAGTAGACCAATCACAAGAAACTGGGCCATCTGACCAATGAGAGCAGAGTAGACCAATCAAAAGATACTAGGCCATCTGACCAATCACAAGATACTAGGCCATCTGACCAATGAGAGCAGTATAGACCAATCAAAAGATACTAGGTCATCTGACCAATCAGAGCAGAGTAGGCCAATCACAACAGACTGGGCCATCTGACCAATGAGAGCAGAGTAGACCAATCACAAGAAACTGGGCCATCTGACCAATCAGAGCAGAGTAGATCAATCACAAGATACTAGGCCATCTGACCAATCAGAGCAGAGCAGACCAATCACAAGATACTAGGCCATCTGATCAATCAGAAAAGAGCAGACCAATTACAACAGACTGGGACATCTGACCAATAAACCAATCACAACAGACTGGGTCATCTGACCAATAAACCCAATCACAGCAGACTGGGCCATCTGACAAGAGCAGTCCAATCAGACAAGAGACAAGAGTAATCACAAGATACTAGGTCATCTGACCAATCAGAGCAGAGTAGGCCAAGCACAACAGACTGGGCCATCTGACCAATGAGAGCAGAGTAGACCAAATCACAAGAAACTGGGCCATCTGACCAATCAGAGAAGAATAGACCAATCACAACAGACTGGGCCATCTGACCAATGAGAGCAGAGTAGACCAATCACAAGAAACTGGGCCATCTGACCAATGAGAGCAGAGTAGACCAATCAAAAGATACTAGGCCATCTGACCAATCACAAGATACTAGGCCATCTGACCAATGAGAGCAGTATAGACCAATCAAAAGATACTAGGTCATCTGACCAATCAGAGCAGAGTAGGCCAATCACAACAGACTGGGCCATCTGACCAATCAGAGAAGAGTAGACCAATCACAACAGACTGGGGCTTCTGACCAATCAGAGCAGAGTAGATCAATCACAAGATACTAGGCCATCTGACCAATCAGAGCAGAGCAGACCAATCACAAGATACTAGGCCATCTGATCAATCAGAGAAGAGCAGACCAATTACAACAGACTGGGACATCTGACCAATAAACCAATCACAACAGACTGGGTCATCTGACCAATAAACCCAATCACAACAGACTGGGCCATCTGACAAGAGCAGTCCAATCAGACAAGAGACAAGAGTAATCACAAGATACTAGGTCATCTGACCAATCAAAGCAGAGTAGGCCAAGCACAACAGACTGGGCCATCTGACCAATGAGAGCAGAGTAGACCAAATCACAAGAAACTGGGCCATCTGACCAATGAGAGCAGAGTAGACCAATCACAAGAAACTGGGCCATCTGACCAATGAGAGCAGAGTAGACCAATCAAAAGATACTAGGCCATCTGACCAATCACAAGATACTAGGCCATCTGACCAATGAGAGCAGTATAGACCAATCAAAAGATACTAGGTCATCTGACCAATCAGAGCAGAGTAGGCCAATCACAACAGACTGGGCCATCTGACCAATGAGAGCAGAGTAGACCAATCACAAGAAACTGGGCCATCTGACCAATCAGAGCAGAGTAGATCAATCACAAGATACTAGGCCATCTGACCAATCAGAGCAGAGCAGACCAATCACAAGATACTAGGCCATCTGATCAATCAGAAAAGAGCAGACCAATTACAACAGACTGGGACATCTGACCAATAAACCAATCACAACAGACTGGGTCATCTGACCAATAAACCCAATCACAGCAGACTGGGCCATCTGACAAGAGCAGTCCAATCAGACAAGAGACAAGAGTAATCACAAGATACTAGGTCATCTGACCAATCAGAGCAGAGTAGGCCAAGCACAACAGACTGGGCCATCTGACCAATGAGAGCAGAGTAGACCAAATCACAAGAAACTGGGCCATCTGACCAATCAGAGAAGAATAGACCAATCACAACAGACTGGGCCATCTGACCAATGAGAGCAGAGTAGACCAATCACAAGAAACTGGGCCATCTGACCAATGAGAGCAGAGTAGACCAATCAAAAGATACTAGGCCATCTGACCAATCACAAGATACTAGGCCATCTGACCAATGAGAGCAGTATAGACCAATCAAAAGATACTAGGTCATCTGACCAATCAGAGCAGAGTAGGCCAATCACAACAGACTGGGCCATCTGACCAATCAGAGAAGACTAGACCAATCACAACAGGGCTGCGTTCACCCCGACAAAACGTTGCAAAACGTTTTTTAAACAGAAACAGTGGCGCGTTGAACACCCTGTTGTGATGACGCAAGCGTTGCAACTATGGCAACTGAGAAGGCCAATCTTTGTGTTCTTTTTGAAGAATTTTCGGAGCCTGATGAAGTCGATATAAATACATGTTTTATATTGCAAAGTACCCTCGATGTTACAGCCACTGCCCTTGCCGTCCAAAATAAAAGATAACATCCCAATTGAGTGAAGGGATTTGTGGAATCTTCTAATTATTTTGATACAACACTTGCCTTGCATTTCAGGATGAAAAGACAAACATTTCAGGTGAAGGATAATCCACTTCTTACCTCCAAGACTGTTATGATCTATATTATTTTATTGTTTAATAGGCTTATCATTAATGCTGATCACTGTTGTTGTGCTTTGATATTGTAATATTTAGCATTATATAATCAGAGGAGTATAGAAAAGTTTATTAAAGTGTACCTTCACAATACAACAGCAAAATATATAAGTAAAGTATTTTTATGTTACATTAATACCCAGTGTGCGAGCTGTCTCTTTAATACCGCGTGGTTTATATACAGGTTGCCGCTGATTGGGCTGACATTTCTGACACGCCCACCAAACAAGAGAAAACGCATCTCAAACCTGTTGCACACCGTTTCCAGGAAACATGTCGTTCAACCCGGAAAACGTAGCAAAACGTTGCGCACCGGTGTGAGCTTGAACATGCCCCAGACTGGGGCTTCTGACCAATGAACCAATCACAACAGACTGAGCCGTCTGACCAATCAGAGCAGAGCAGACCAATCACAAGATACTAGGCCATCTGACCAATCAGAGGAGAGCAGACCAATTACAACAGACTCAATCATCTAACCAATAAACCAATCACAACAGATGGGGCCATCTAACCAATCAGAGCAGAGTATACCAATCACAACAGACTGGGCCATGTGACCAATCAGAGCGGAGTAGACCAATCACAACAGACTGGACCATCTGACCAATCAGAGCAGAGTAGACCAATCACAAGATACTGGGCCATCTGCAATTTATATTATGAGAAAATGAAAGTGTTTTTGACCTTGGATGGATGTAAACCTATTGTAGGAGACTCCAGAACAAACCTTAAACCTTAAAAATAGCATAAAAGGAGCACTTTAAAGACTGACAGTGCTTCTACTAATAGGCCGTTTCCCAAATAGCACACTTCATATGGACTCGCGGTCTTCCGGACTTAGAAATGGCTGCAGTATGCGTGTGATCGTGAGGTAAACGAGACTGTAGGGTGTCCTATCTGTCATTTTAGGTTTCATAAGAGTGTTCGCGAGCGACCTTTGCTGCCGTTATGCACCCTCAATGTGCACTTTTGATGATCCTGCACTAGGGTGAGCAGGAGAGTTCTACCCAACAGTCAGAATGGAATGTTGTTTTTTTTGCACAGTAACATGGCAAGAGCTGGATAAAAATATTCTAATCTGATTTGTTAAAAAAATAAATCTAAAAATATGAATTTATTAAATTAAATGATTTATGAAATTACTTAAAAATTGCCGCCTCTGGTAAAAATCAAGTTTTTATTGTTGTTTATATGTATATGTCGTGTTTTGAATATGCTTTAAGAAAACCATATGCAAATTCATAAGTCAGCACCATTGCTGAGTATTTTATGTTTCGACACTACAGTAAACCAAAGACAGTCTAAAACCTGCGGTTTGAAATTGTGGGTGTTTGTGATGTCACAGACTACCTTGTAACCAATCACAACAACGTGTCGACAGGCTTTGGCATATCATCAACTATGACTGCTCTGAAGCAGGGAAGTCTCGAGAGAAGCCAGGTTATCGCAGTATATTTTCTGTTGATATGAAAAATTGTTGATTTAGCAATATAGCGAGTCTTTTACAATGTTTCGATGAGTTTTGCCAAGTGTGCGAGCACATAGGGGCTCGCGCCAAAGTAAAGTGACATCTGACTTGAAGTAGTCCATGTTTTTTTTTCCTTCGAAATATTTTAATACTATAAAGCATAGCTAAAACAATATTGTTGTGAGCGCGTGCATGTGACCGTGATTCGTGTGCATATTCAGTCGGTGTGGCATCACACGCCAAGTTCTGAGAGAGCGGTTCAGTCCATTATAAATTCTGATTTTAACTGCCTCTGGAATGGATCAAACCATAGATCAGAATCAGAATCAGAATCAGAAAAAGCTTTATTGCCAGGTATGTTGTTTACACATACTATTAATTTGTTTTAGTGACAGAAGCTCCACAGTGCAACAGAGTAACAGCGACAAGACAAGACACATAATAAAGAGAATAAAATAATAATATACAAATTTACAAGATAGACAAAGTGCAAAAAAAGCAAAAAACAATACATAATAAAGACAATTTGTATGTACAGTTATGTGTGCAAATTTGAAATATAAATAAGTGTTTTAAGTAAATAATGTGTAATAGTGTTGTGTGTTCTGTGTTTGTCAAGTGTTCATGAGATCACAGATATTAGCCTACCTGATAACTTCAAGTAAATACACTGGAAATCCACGCTCATTCAAGGATGTGCATTTATTTCGATTATGGCGCCAGCAGGATTTCATCTGAATGTTTTTTAAATCTGAAAACTCCAAAAAGCAACTAATTTTATGCAGTAATCAGGTCCAAGGCATGAGTTACTTCACTAAGACAAACACATGTAGTAGTTCTGAAAAGGCAGTCTGAGCCAGACTGTTTCATCTTAAAACAAATGTATCTGAACCGAGTTCAAAAGGAAATGATGTCGACTGTACACGTAGCTGGCTATCACAGTTTCACAGACCTTGTGAAACATGGCTCGGCAAATTGATATAATAATATTACCAGGAGGTATTTTTAACTGTGACTAACTGTTTCTGTGCTTATGGATCAATATTTTTATACATTTAGGTGATATATCAAGCTTTCAACTATACTCCTTTCTCTAATTCATTAAAGGATTAGTTCACCCAAAAATGAAAATTCTGTCATTAATTACTCACCCTCATGTTGTTCCACACCTGTAAGGCCTTCATTCATCTTCAGAACACAAATGAAGATATTTTTGTTGAAAATATTCCATTGCCAGCAAGATAATTAACACTTTCAAATGCCCAGAAAGACGTATTTAAAACAGTTCATGTGACTACAGTGGTTCAACCTTAATGTTATAAAGCGAAGATAATACTTTTTGCATGACAAAAATGCAAAATAATGACTTTTCAACAATATCTAGTGATGGGCGATTTCAAAACACTGCTTCATGAAGCTTTGAAGCTTTACGAATCCTTTGTTTCGAATCAGTGGTTCAGAGCACCTAAGTCACATGATTTCAGTAAATGAGGCTTCGTTTCATTATAAGTGTTTTGAAATGTCAATAGTTCACGTGACTTTGGCAGTTTGATACCAATGATTGCTCTGTGCTCTGAACCAATGATTCAAAACAAAAGATTCGTAAAGCTTCGAAGCTTCATGAAGCAGTGTTTTGAAATCACCCATCACTAGACATTGTTGAAAAGTCGTTTTTTTTTTTTTTTTTTTTTGGTGCACAAAGAGTATTCTTTTCACCTTATAATATTAAGGTTGGACCACTGTACCCATGAACTGTTCTAACCCTTTAAATAGGCTTATTAAAACAAAACAGCTGGTGTTGATACAAAATACATTCAGGTATTATTTTACTCAGGTAGTAAGAGAAAAAAAAACCAAGTACTGCTTCTCAATTGCTACCCGTGCGTGTTTTGAATCTGTTAATCTTGCAAATGATGCATTCATATGTCAGATAATCTAATGTAATGTAAATTTACTGACATTATATAAAAGGTTGCCTTTCCATTTATAGCCCTTTGAAAGCATATTAAATGAGTTTGTACAGAAGCAATGCACTGTTTTTTACCTTAACTCTCTGAGTAGGATGACAGGACAGAGTACTTAGTAAAAAATATTGAAATTGTAACTCATTTTTTTAATCTGGTGTAGAAATGTTTATGTTTATGCATTTTAATTGTTTATTCTGGACCATGACCTTGGCATTACTAGTACCATGTTGTCAAACATAAATGATTTAAAAGCACTTCAACACAATTAAAGAATGTAAAAGCATTTGACAGTCATTTAGAGACATAGAACATTTTGACAAGGGACGTCACCATGTGCAGCCGGACCCGCTGTGACACCGCATCAGTTTGAGTGATGTGCTCAGAGGACAGGAATAGTATTTTTGATGCACCGCGTGGGTGTTTTCAAATACAGAAGATGTGAATATGATACACATAAGAATAAGAGTAATGTTCAGAGTGTTTATGCTGCACTGTCAATGGGGGCTGGGCACTGCAACATACCGCAGTGCTTGAAGCTTTCAGCACACCCACTCCATCATCTCCTCTCTCGCTCATACTCACCCACAGTGCCCCTCTGTCTTTTATGTTCCTGTACCATTCTCTCTTCCTCCAACACATGCTCCTCCCTCTTTCTTCTGTCCTACATAGTCTCACACTTTCCTCTCCTTTACACTGCTTACGCAACACCGCTCTCTCATCCTCATATACGCACACTATAAGCAGAAAATTCACTCACACTACAACACATAGGCCTGCACACTTCCCCTAATGTAGTAACTCACACAGTGCACCTTTGCTGTACCAAGATTAATCAGCTTGTCAACAAGCCCAGCAGGAAGACCAGTTGTAGTTGTTCTGTAATGAATCGATTGCCCATTGCACAGAGATTAGTTGGGGCAAATTTAAAGGGTTAGTTCACCCAGAAATGAAAATAATGTCATTTATTACTCACCATCATGCCGTTCCACACCCGTAAAGCCTTTGTTAATCTTCGGAACACATATTAAGATATTTTTTGTTGAAATCCGATGACTCAGTGAGGCCTTCATAGCCAGCAATGACATTTCCTCTCTCAAGATCCATTAATGTACTAAAAACATATTTAAATCAGTTCAGGTGAGTACAGTGGTTCACCATAATATTATAAAGTGATGAGAATATTTTTGGTCCACCAAAAAAACAAAATAACGACTTATATAGTGATGGCCAAATTCAAAACACTGCTTCAGGAAGCTTCAGAAGCATTATGAATCAGCGTATCGAATCATGATTCGGATCGTGCGTCAAACCGCCAAACTGCTGAAATCATAGGACTTTGGCACTCCGAACCGGATTTGATACGCTGATTCATAATGCTCCGAAACTTCCTGAAGCAGTGTTTTGAAATCGGCCATCGCTATATAAGTCGTTATTTTGTTTTTTTGGCGCACCAAAAATATTCTCATCGCTTTATATATTAATATTGAACCACTGTACTCACATGAACCCTTTTTGACGTAAGTTTAAAATATTCTGGCTGACCACCCAACGTGAGTTTTTTTAGGCGACCGTTATTTATGGTTTCCATGGTGACGCGTCATTGCTTGTTACGTGACACACTGCAGCGCTGTATGACTGATGATCTGCTTTTATTTAATTTTTCCTTGTTTATTCAAAATATTCACAAATTTGTTAAGTATAGCATGAAATATCTAATATTCTGATTGCCAAATATGTACAAGTGGATGTGTTTTGCTGTTTAAACACCTTTATAACGATTGCGTTAGTTGAGCCATATGCGCGATGTGCGCCGCCATGTTAGTTTGCGCCACACAGAGAATCGGATCTGTTGGATTTACAACCCGTGAATTCATCCACTTCTCCTGAAATACATGAAAGTAAGAGAGTCGGTGAACTGGGGAAGAATAGAGTAAGCTTTAAAGTTACTTTCACAATGTGTATCTGATATGAATAAAACGTGTCGTCTAATTACAATGGAAGGGGGTGTTATTTCCGCTTCTATAGACATCATTGTGTATTTTACAAACTCTAAATATATTGTTTTGTTAGTACTCATGTGTATTTAAATGTCTGAAACCTAAAATAAACATAATTTGGTTGAAAACACTGCATATATGTAATATATGAAAAGCGCTGCGCGTGTCCGTCTCTGGTTTAGCGCCAGCCAAAACGCGCACGCACATTTGAATTTGGCAGTTGATCGCGTGATGCGTTGAACGTTCTAATCACACAGGTGTGATCGTACGCTCCTGGGGCCAGCCAAAACTGATCACACCGGTGTGATTGTACTCGTTAAAGGGTTAAATATGTTTTTAGTACCATTATGGATCCTGAGAGAGGAAATGTCATTGCTGGCTATGCAGGCCTCACGGAGCCATTGGATTTCAACAAAAATATCTTAATTTGTGTTCCGAAGATTAACAAAGGTCTTACGGGGTTGGAACGGCATGAGGGTGAGTAATAAATGAAAGAATTTTCATTTTTGGGTGAACTAACCCTTTAAAGCAACACTATGTAGTTTTTCGACCTTAAAGGGGCTATATGTAAGATTTTTACTTTAATAAAGCATAAAAATACCCCAATATGTTTGCAGATATTTAGGAAACATGTTAAGTTCACCTACTTGTTTTTCAGAAAAACAATGCTACAGCCAGATATTCTACTTTGAAATGTGCGTTCTGTGTCGGAATGTCTTTGTTTTGGTCTGTGCAAAACCGTGTGCTGCCAGTTTATCCAATAGTATTTCGACATCACAGGTTGCCAGTTGGCGGAAAACGCCACGTATTGTAGCCATGGAAACCAGCAAACAAACTGGGTTATGCCTGACTCACACTACAGGAGTTTTAAAATCCTATCCAATTGTAAAACCTGGTTGCAGCACACACTTCAGGAGAATCTTTGCAGATTTTCTTCCCTCAAATCTTAAACATGCTCACACTACAAGATTTGAAATTCGCGGAGCATCACACACTACAAAATATTATTAAGATTATCTGCCAGAGGAAGCGCGTCATGTGATCTACGCAGCAGATCGAAAGCGGATGTAAACAAAATGGATAGGCTACTGAAACACGGAAACTTGCTGTAGCAATAATAATCGTTTGTTGTGAGAAAACACAAAAGCGGAAGAATAAACGAGTGTGGATGAAAAAATGGTTGAGGAGACGGGCTCAACGTGGATTGTCAGTTCTTCAGCGAGAAATGGAGGTAAAATTTACCTTTTATTACTATCGTAGTGTGCTAGAATGTTTACCGTTATAATATTGCCTGCCTACTGTAGTTCAAAAGCGCTAGTGTCACCTTTTACATTGTAGAATCCTTGATCTTGGTTTCGCGGTCGCCATTTCGAAATGTCTGTCACTTCCGTCGCGTCGTATACTTGTTTCCTATTGGCTATTGTGACAGTACTGATGTTATTAAAATCTTTGTCATCCCGATAAATATCAAACATGTTTGATATGATCGGGGTGAGCCCGATTTGTGTGAGATCAGATCAGGAGGTGCAAGATTTTATCTGTGAACGTCTCACATTACCAGATAATCTGCACTGAACATCGGAACCGATCGAGGTCGTGGACAAGATTTTTACTCAGATTCTCTGGAGGGGAAAATCGGGCATAAATCGGCCTAAAACTCCTGTAGTGTGAGCCAGGCATTAGAGAATTGCAGATTCTACCCAACCAAAAAAAAAGCATCTGCATCCATCAAAAAATCTCTATGAACGGCATATTAAAACATGAATAAATCAACTCATCAGCTTACAGTGTGTAAGTCTCCTCAGCTTTCATTGTCATTTGAGCTCCATCATTGCGTGTCCTTGGCCACCCGCGTCTTTGAACGAGGGGGCGGGGCAAACAATATTTTGAATTTGGACTGCAGTACCCATTTCGACCACTGGGTGTCATCCCTACATAGAGCCCCTTTAAAAGTATTGTCTCTAAAATTATTTCAGTGGTAGAACAACTCTTAACCGGACAAATTATACTGCCGCTGCTACCTGAGCAGCCTCCTAGCGGCTTCAAGCACAACCTGCAAGTTTCGTGTTCAGGTCGGTACACACACCCATGCCCATCCCCTGCCAGCGGAAGAGTGTGACCTAATTTATGGCATACGTCACGTATTTTACTCGTAGCCTGGGTGGAGTTAGCCAACAGCTAACTCTAAGACGAGACAATCTAATATACAAGTCTCAAAACCATGCGGACAACAATTTATTCTATTTTACAAATTATACCCTTTGCAAACAATGCTACATACGAACTATGCAAACAAAGAAACTAGGCTAACATACTACCGTTCTTTTTGTCATTGTACTTTTCAATTCTGGAGTAACAAATTTATTTAACTATGTACATAACTAAATGTACATAATGTAATGATCTTTGTAGAACATAGTGTAACATGGGCTACTTTACCTGGTTGGTGGACATGGTTTCCAAACGAGGTTTCTGCATTCGCCGATTCCATCAGCTTAGTCACCAAATTCAGGTGTATTGCGCTGCCCATGGGGAAGCTTATACAGCAACAGTATTTACGACACTGGTAACAGATAACAGATCCCATGGCGTTGCTTTTAAGCAGTTTTATTTGCTGTATTCAGTGTTAAGTTAATTCAAAAAAGTAATTAATTACTAATTACATCAGTGTTGTATTTAAAATACATTTCTGTCTGAAGAGTAATTTAATTACTCAATAAGTTACTTACTAATTACTTCTTAAAATCCCTATAAACCTTGACCGGATAGTCAACAGAAAGGAAACTCTTTTAATAATTTAATCAAACATGGAATAGTTTAGCTTTTTATAGCTTTTTAAAACATTTAAAATTTATTAAAACATATACTATAATTCTTTTATTTACCTTATAATACTTACATTTTTTTTAGTAAGAAATAGGGATGTCACTATACCAAAAATCTAGTAGTCGGTACCGATACCACCAAAAGTGCACAATACTCAATACCACGGTAAAAATAGTAAGAAAAATAGTAAGTAATAGTAGGAAGTAAAAATACCACAGAAATTGAATAATCAAATATAAAATAACTCTGCATAAGCATAACTGCATAATTTAAATATAGATTAATCATTAAAGCTTTTCTTTTGTTGTTTGATCATCATTTATAACAGACAGCCAATAGTAGACAGTATGTTTTAAAGGCTGCTGTCACTAGGACTTAAAAGGTTTGTTCACCCAAAAATGAAAATTCTGTCATTTATTACTTACCCTCATTCCGTTTCACACCCTTAAGACCTTCGTTTATCTTCGGAACACAAATTAAGATATTTTACTTGAAATCCGATGGCTCCGTGAGGCCTCCATAGGAAGCAATGTCACTTCCTCTCTCAAGATCCATAAAGGTACTAAAAACATATTTAAATTGGTTAATGTGAGCACAGTGGTTCAATATTAATATTATAAAGCGGTGAGAATATTTTTTGAGCGCCAAAAATAACAAAAAAACAACTTATTTAGTGATGGCCGATTTCAAAACAATGCTTCAGGAAGCATCAGAGCACAGTAATCAGTGTGTCGAATCTGCTGTTCGGAGCGCAAAAGTCACGTGATTTCAGCCGTTGGCAGTTTGAAACGCGATCCGAATCATGATTCGACACACTGATTCACTTATGCTTCGATGCTTCAAGAAGCAGTGTTTTGAAATCGGCCATCACTAAATAAGTCGTTATTTTGTTATTTTTGGCGCTCCAAAAATATTCTCGTCGCTTTATAATATTAATATTGAACCACTGTGCTCACATGAACCGATTTATGTTAGTGATGTCCAAATGAAGCAACGAATCAGTATTGAACCACTTCATCAATTGTTTTGAAAATGGGTTCATTCATTCAAAGCTTCGTTTCAGTGACATCTAGTGGCGAAATTGTAGATAGCAATATAATGTCTGTATAAGTATAACTAGGGTTTGTGTGAATGATGTAAATAAACCAGCCACGAAATAAATAAGCCAGGTGCAGTAGGATAACCAAGGTATAATAAAGCAATTTAACTTATAAAAATAAAAATGTTCCCACATTGGAGAACAGGTTCTCTTCCTAGCTGGCTCCATGAAGATGATGAAACAATGCAGTGAAAATAACAACTATGCAAACTCCTAATACAACAAATCCACATCTTGTGCATCATTTTGGGTGTCTATATAGTCCTATTACGCACCTAAAAAGCTGCTGAAGCGTGCGCGCAGCAAGTCTTGCGTCATGAAGCCTCTCGCGATGCGAAGCAGTATCGACTGGTCTGAACCACTCACGTGATTCACTTAGAGAACTGAAGCAGTTACTGCTTCGGACGTCATCGGTCACGTGTGTTTTTCCGCACCAAAGCAAGCTCCGAAGCAGTAGTTCAAGAAAAATGCTGCTCCGAGTTCGAAGCTTGTGTCGGAGCATCGGTGTCAGACGGTCATCACTAATTTATGTTTTTAGTACCTTTATGGATCTTGAGAGAGGAAGTGACATTGCTTCTTATGGAGGCCTCACTGAGCCATCGGATTTTAACTAAAATATCTTAATTTGTTTTCTGAAGATGAACGAAGGTCTTACGGGTGTGGAACGGCATGAGGGTAAGTAATAAATGACAGAATTTTCATTTTTGGGTGAACTAACCCTTTAATGGACGGAGACAATATGCTGTGACACATGCTCACATTCACATAACCAACGCGAAAATACGCCAAGACGGGCATTTTGACATAACTGTGTGTGTATTTTAACGTTTATGTAATAAACCGCGGAAATTTGAAACTCGCGAGAGTATGTGTGTGCGCTTTGGTAGAGAGCGCACTGACTGAAGACCGTCTCTCAGAATTTTTTTCTCCCTAGGACAGAGCTTACATTTTGCCGTAATGTTCTTGCCTACCTATGTCAAAAAAGTGAAGTAATTGGAATATTTCCATTCTGCAAAACAGCCACTCGCTTCAGCCGACATCCTCAGACAGCGATTGGTGCGTTCAAGTCTTCCTGGGAAGTTCGTATTTACGAGATGGGAAATCGTGTGTACGACGGTAGGTGCGTTCAAGTCACTTTCGTCGGAGTATGATGGCGGTGTGCCTTCTCCAAATTAATTACACAAAATAACAACACTTCTGCTTCTAGAAAATGTAGAGCAAATAATGTACATTAGTTGTATGTTGCTTTTTTATGTTTTTTAATTAATGTATGAAGCTGTTGTAAACTTTATTGTTGCATATTACATTTTTATATTGTGATGCTATTGTATTTTTTGCTGGGAATCAGCTTACTTTGTTGTAAATAGAAAAGCCTGACAATTCACTGCTAAATACCTGTAATATTGTGGTATTTCGCCATGTTTCTGACTGACACGCCCCCAACTCGTACAGATCGGAGCTTAAAGAAAATTACGAGCTTCCCACTGGTATTTACGACATTGTGGTGGCATTCATTTCAGTTCTGCTCGTAAATACGATCTTTCCGACATGACTTGAACGCACCATATGCAGCCAACTGGTGCTATGTTGCGAACTCACGCGCAACTGCACTACAGCTAACGATTTTAAAGCGGCAGAGTTTACTTTTACCATTAGACAAATTTAGATTTTAAATTCAAAATTGATTTATACAGAACTGTTGAACTAATTTACAGTATGTAACGCAAATACTTTATAAGTAACTGTAATTAAATTACCTAAACATGCCCGTAGTAGGCAGGGGGGGTTCGGGTGGTTCGAACGAACCCCCCCCCTCTCACTGCCAAAGGTCCAGAATTTAAGTCGTTTTTTGTCATCATTGTTTTAATCAATGCTTGTGACAAATATTCTGGGTTGCTGTTTCAAATTAATGTGATACATTAAGTAGCTGGACGTGTGTGTGTGCCGCGCGTGCAGTAGTTCTCGCAATACACTTTTCAAAGCAACGGTGAAGAAGCATCGCCTCTGAATGATGGGGGCGAGGGGTTATAAAGTGTTTCCCATACATTTACTAGTATAATGTGGCGGCCTGCCACAGTCTCAAAATGAAACGGAAATTAGGTCGCAATATTTAAATTACCGTCTGATAATTGCGCTCTTTTATATGGCAAAAGTGGAAATCATAGAGTGTAATAAGTAGACTAGCACCAATTAAGTTTTCGTGCACTATATTCAAAGTCATCTGAAGCCAATCCATAGCTTCATGTGAGGGACAGAAGGATATGTACATCGATAAGTTCACGGTCAGAAACTCGTCTTCCCTCCGCTGCAGCTGTCAATCATTCTCTGTTCAGCACTCAAACAGCGCGTCACGTTCGGTAACGACAGTCAGCACGGTAAAACGCTCCAATATGATATATTCCCATTATAATACTTGATATGTAGATAAAGGGCTGTGGATTTACATAAAATTACTTTATCTTGCTGGAGTTTATTGCCGTTTCTGAACGATGTCATCATACTGGCTACAGGATGTCTGTTAGATCGCACAACACAAGGACTATGAATTGGCGTCACATGCACAATAACTGGAATTTAAAAATGAGAAGAAACATATGATTAATAAACTTTTAGATACAGTCAGATGTACACAGGGATTCTCTTTGTACCGTGAACTTTTCAATGCGCAGCACAACTGCGCGCTCTGACTCGATATTGCTTCAAGCGCATCATTCTGCACCCGGGATGCGCATTAGCGGTTTTTTGCTGTTGTTTTGAAGCGTTTCATATTATCATGGTTTTGCACACTGAAAGATTATTAATAGCCTATTTTGTTCTGTCGTATCTATAGCTTGTTGCCCCATTAAAAAGCTGCACAATACATTTAAAATAAGAGTCTTTTAATGTTACATTACTATAAATACATATAATTATTCACATATAAATCTAATATAAATCGTTTTTTCCATTTCATAAGAATACAAATAGTAGCCTATTTTGTTCTGTCGTATCTATCATATCTTGTTGCCCCTTTTAAAAGCTGCACAATACATTTAAAATAAGCGTCTTTTAATCTTACATTAATATAAATACATATAATTATTTACATATAAATCTAATATAAATCGTTTTTTCCATTTCATAAGAATACAAATAGTAGCCTATTTTTAAACTTTTTATTAACATTTGGATTTATATATATTTTTTTCTCCCCGAAGAATTAGGCTAGAATACTTTTTCCTACTGAATCATATACTCACCTAGTTTACTTATTTATTTATTGGTCAGCTTATGATTATATATTTTTATTCATTTGTTATTTTTATCTATAATGAAGTAGTGTGTTTGCATTCTGGATTGGCTAACAAATCAAAGAGTGACCATTAGTTGCACAAATACAGATGTAGTATGGATACAGGCTCCCACTAATAAATTAATTCAACAAAGGTAACTTCTTTTGCTACATATTTTTAATGTCTTAAATGTGTACTCTACATGTTTGACCACTTATGAACTATCATTTAGCCTACTATATGTTGTGTACGTGACTAATGTGCCCTACCATCACCAATAAATAAAGTACTTTTAGAGCACAAAATATTTTACAAGAGAACAAATTTCTTCATCGATCTAGTCACTTAATTTTGCTCTCAGAGTGCACCAGATTTATGCATTTAAATTTAAAATATTTACAAATTTTCCTCCTTGCCCCGGATCCCTCTAGAAGAACCTATGTACGGCCACCACACACTGACAAAGGTGGTACATCAGGAAGCAATTTGACAACGATGCAGTAAGTAAAATGAAGTATTTGAACCTCATGATTACAAACAAAAGTAAAAATGAACAGTAATCCCTTACTTTACTTTTGCAGTGGATAAGTAATTTAATTACAGTAACGCGTTACACCCAACACTGGCTGTATTGATGCGTTTGCTTTTGAAACGGGAATTTAGTCTTCTTTTACCGTGAGTCGTGTTTCACGGGACACTTACCTAGGTGGTCCATATAGCCATTTCAAAGCTCAGGTGAGCTACTGATGAAGTTTACTTCAGCTGAAAAGCCAAACATTTGGAGCTGAAGCTGATCATGTGATGCAAACGTCAAAATGTATTTATGTACAAAATACACTAATACACATGGAATAAAAGCCACAACTTTTTATTAAAAAAAAAAAAAAGAATAATATATATATATAATATATATATATATATAATATATATAATATATATATATATATACATGTTTATATATATATATATATATATATATATATATATATATATAAACATGATTTCACATGGTATTTAAGAGCTGAAGTCGGACTAAAAAAAAAAAAAATCAGATCAGTTTATATCTAATAAGATATTAAAAAAAGTTTTCTTTTAGTTTAGTTTTCTTTAATTTATAGCATATCAAACTCAGTTCCTACAGGGCCACTATCCTGATGATTTTAGCTCCAACCAGATCCAAAACACCTGCCTGGAAGTTTCTAGTAATCCTGAAGACCTTGATTAGCTGGTTCAGGTGTGTTTAATTAGGGTTGAAGCTGAACTCTGTAGGACAGCGGCCCTCCAGGAACTGAGTTTGACACCCCTGATTTATAGTAAGACATGGCGCCCTCTACTGGCCAGAAAGCATATAAGCTGACAAAAAGAGTGTTTAAAAAAATACATACAGTTACTGTATCATTTCAATAAAAAGAAACAGTCACACTTTATATTTTAAATACTATGTACTTACATCAAAAAATAAGTACAATGTGTTTACTGTGTTGATGTTGTATTGCAAAACACTTGCTGCTATTGAGGTGGATAAGGTTAGGGACAGGTTTGGTGGTATGGGTAGGTTTAAGGGTGGGTTAAAGTGTAAGGGAAGGGTTAACAGTGTAATTATAGATGTAATTACATGCAGGTATTTATAGTAAGTACAATGTAAAAACATGTACGTACATAATAAGTACTGTATCAAATGATTAATTTAAATGTTATACAGTATTATACACACCTAATATAAAAGTGGGACCAAATAAACTATTGACATTTTATAACTTTTGCTGTTGATAGCTTTTGTGTTGATGGTTATATCTTAACTATTGATGTTACTATCCATCAATGAAGTCACAAAAATTGTTGTTTGCCTTTAGTAATATATAATAGTGTATGTTCTAATGCTGGATTTTGAGGTTACACAACAGTCCAAACAGCACTGTCCCAATAACGAATCGTGCAGATTTGGTAAAATGCTATAAAGTAAAAATAATTTCTGAGTATTCTGCAAAATGGCAAAATAGGCATACTGACAAGGAAATTACTGGATAATTTTAAGCAGGCAACATATTTTAAATTGGCTACTTACCATACGTGCCGAGTGTCCCAAAGAGAAACTTAATGGGATGTCAAGCCAAAAGCCTCAGAAAAGCACTATATTGCCTAAAATCTCCTCTCTTGAGGTGCCTTTAAAGATTACACACTGGCTTCAGACGCCGGGTGTCATTCACACTAAACTGATTTGAGTTGAAGATCAGTTGATGCAGAAGCAGAGGAAAACAAACATGCAGAATCTTTTCTCTGCTCACTCAGCCCTTCAATATTTTACTGCTGTACTTACCAGCAGTGTCTCCTGATTGGCTGAGCTGCTTGAGCTGCTGCACAGTAATGTATGCTCTCGTCTTTAATTGGATGGAGACAATTTATGTCGCCCATCCAGCTTTATTCCTGTTCACTCATGCTCATCTCTCTCTCTCTCTCTCTCTCTCTCTCTCTCTCTCTCTCTCTCTCTCTCTCACACACACACATACACACACACACACACTCAGGGGGGGGGGGGCTGGTGTTGATAGCTGAGCTCTGCAATATCAGATGAAGCGCAGGGGATGAATGAAATGTAGAATATTTAAAGGTGCCATCGAATGAAAATTTTAATTTACCTTGGCATAGATGAATAAAAAGAGTTCAGTACATGGAAATGACATACAGTGAGTCTCAAACACCATTGTTTCCTCCTTCTAATGTAAATCTCATTTGTTTAAAAGACCTCAGAAAAACAGGCGAATCTCAACATAACACCGACTGTTACGTAACAGTCAGGATCATTAATATGTACACCCCAATATTTGCATATGCCAGCTCATGTTCAAGGCATTAGACAAGGGCAGCCAGTATTAACGTCTGGATCTGTGCACAGCTGAATCATCAGACTAGGTAAGCAAGCAAGAACAATAGCGAAAAATGGCAGATGGAGCAATAATAACTGACATGATCCATGATAACATGATATTTTTAGTGATATTTGTAAATTGTCTTTCTAAATGTTTCGTTAGCATGTTGCTAAAGTACTGTTAAATGTGGTTAAAGTTACCATCGTTTCTTACTGTATTCACGGAGACAAAAGAGCCATTGCTATTTTCATTATTAAACACTTGCAGACTGTATAATTCATAAACACAACTTCAGCCACGGAGCACAGCCTCAAACTCATTCAGAATCAAATGTAAACATCCAAATAAATACTATACTCACAG
This sequence comes from Chanodichthys erythropterus, assembly GCF_024489055.1. NCBI lineage: Eukaryota > Metazoa > Chordata > Actinopteri > Cypriniformes > Xenocyprididae > Chanodichthys > Chanodichthys erythropterus. The sequence goes on along the minus strand of NC_090240.1, from coordinate 6,231,849 downwards.
GAATCGATGCATGCATGCAGCATGAATGACGAACACTTTGTAAAGATCCATTTGAGGGTTATATTAGCTGTGTGAACTTTGTAAATGCACTGTATTATAGTCGAGAGCTCAGGGGGCAGGGTCCAGGGAGCCTGAATCGGTGCATAGTTAATGATGCCCCAAAATAGGCAGTTATTTAATAAAAAAAAAATCTATGGGGTATTTTGAGCTGAAACTTCACAGACACATTCAGGGGACACCTTAGACTTATATTACATCTTGTAAAAACTGGTTCTAGGGCACCTTTAAAGTAGTTAAATAAAAGCTTTTTTAACTGCCTATTTTGGGGCATCATTAACTATGCACTGATTTTTTCAGCATGGCCCCTTTAAGAGATGCGTTCCCTCTGCCCCACGAGCTCTCGACTATACATTGCATAAACAAAGTTTACACAGCTAATATAACCCTCAAATGGATCTTTACAAGATGTTCGTCATGCATGCTGTATACATGCTTCGAATTATGTGAGTAAAGTATTTATTTAGATGGTTACGTTTGATTCTGTGTGAGTTTGAGGCTGTGTTCTGTGGCTAACGTCTAATTCTACACTGTTAGAGAGATTTATAAAGAATGAAGTTGTGTTTATGAATTATACAGACTGCACGTGTTTAAAAATGAAAATAGCAACGACTCTCTTGTCTCCATGAATACAGTAATAAACGATGGTAACTTTAACCACATTTAACAGTATTAGCAACATGCTAACGAAACATTTAGAAAGACAATTTACAAATATCAATAAAAATATCATGATATCATGGATCATGTCAGTTATTATTGCTCCATCTGCCATTTTCCCTGTTGTTCTTGCTGGCTTACCTTGTCTGTGCACAGATCCAGACGTTAATACTGCCTTTCCTTGTCTAATGCGTCGAATGGGCTGGCATTATGCAAATATTGGGGTCATACATATTAATGATCCTGACTGTTGCGTAACAGTCGGTGTTATGTTGAGATCCGAGTGTTTTCTGGAATTCTTTTAAACAAATGAGATTTATATAAGAAGGAGGAAACAGTGTTTGAGACTTTTTTGAGACTCACTGTATGGGCAATTCCAGCGTTATGGACGTGACATTTGGAGTTAAAACTTGAAATATAAACGCTCAAAGAATGCATTTAATAGTAACATATTGAACCGTCTATTTATATATTCATAATCCCTTACTAAAGGAGTCCAGACATTACAAAAATGTCAGTCTATTCAACTGTTTTATATTTTAGATGAGGGAAATATACAGCGTTACGGACGTGACAAAAAAAGTCACTAAGTTTTGGGTGACAACATATTTTTTAAGAATTCTGTGAATTACATTGCGCAAACCAAAAGTAATACTGCCCACTGAATGAAGAAGGGTTGGCTCTTCACAGAGCATAAAATAATAATTTTATTTCATTTTTCATGTTCGCATTAATGAGGAAAAAACAACGTTACGGATGTGACAGTTTTCCGTTACGGACGTGACCGGTCTGAAAGCGGCACAAAAGACTGGTTTAAAACTGCTTTAAAACTTTCACAGAGACCTCAAGCAAGCATTTAAACCACCAAATACTGAAATCCAGTATGGTAAGACTCCACAATTTATCAACTTTTTACTAAACTTTATACTAATGTAACATTATACTCTGTAGTGCAAAAGGTTATGGATTAGACCTATTTCTCATGTTGACAAGCATGTGCGTTGTTCAAGAATCAATTTAGAGACCATGATTTTCCTTCTTACAGGACTGCTTGCTAAAATACATTGACAAATATTTATGTTTATCATAAAGCAGTTTAAAATCACAGGTTTTCCCCACAGTCAGGTGAACCGATTGCCAATCGCAATCATGTCAGTTTTATGTTTTGTGTATGAATGACCACACGGTTTTTTTCGTCTAGTTTTCAGAGTTTAAAGCGGAGTCTTGAGTCAAAATGATCAAACTTTATTTCAAGTCAAAATTATTGCAATCTTATTATTTTCATTTTGTCAGCTTGATCACGCGGATTGTGATCAATATAGGCTAGGCTATTCATTTTTAACCAACCGGTAACGCAACATCCCAATTCCCGAGGGAAGTGTCCTATGAGACACAATGCTCTTCTATAAGTTGTACTGTTTCATATAGGCCTACCTTTTGATGTTCATATTTCGTTCTCTGGCAAGAGGAAGAGAAGATCGGTTCATGTGCACCTGATCCGCCGCTTACAGGCGCTGCAGTAGCTAATCTGTCACGCGCCGTAGGCTATTAAAGAGCGACATCTATTGTTTAAATTGTTATAAAATCGACTGAATTTGAAAGTTAAACCTTTTTCATATTAAAACTAACAAAGCACAAAGAGTATTGCGATTATTGGATATGTTCTGATATGGTAAGCCTGAAACAGATGATAGCAATATAAAGAAGCAAACTCATAGGATTTAATATGAAGCGTCCGTAACGGTCACGTCCGTAACGCTTATTATGGTTGTTCAGAGCAACGTAGTGAAATGAATTGTTGATCCTAATAAGCATAAACATAATTTAGCTTTGCATATAAAGTTTAAAGTTATTTGCATTTATAATTGTTATATGACATAAACTTAATCTTTAAAAAGTTACGGACGTGACAGAGCACTGAAGCGTCCTGACCTCTTTATTCTAGCTCTTTTAAATTCATCAGGCAGTGCTGTTATGACTAAATGAGTGTATTTATTTCTCAGGCATGTATCCATCTTTCTACACAATGCTTACTGCTAAAATAAAGTTTAAAAAAATGGGGTCTTTGATCCTTTTTTGAAAGCATGAAATATGGTTGGTTGAAAATTTAATTTAAGCATTGTTGCTTACCACATATATTGTGGATAAGCAAGGCAATTTTCTTAAAATTTCTGTTAGAGCACATTGATACAGTATATTACAGACCTAAATGGACAATTTAAAAAGGGTTTTGTTCTTTTGGTTAAAACTTTTTTTTTTCATGGTAAAGATGACCTTTGCGTGGAATTGCCCATGTACTGAACTCTTGTTATTCAACTATGCCGAGGTAAATTCAAATTCTGATTCTAGGTCACCTTTAACATAGATTTTATTTTATTGAGAGCAACATACAAATGAGGAAAAGCACAAGCAATTATATAGGAACCAATAATATTAGCAGTTCCTCAATAATTAATTTCGAGAGTAAGCAGAGTAGTACAATAAACTAGAGCAGAAGTGTGACTGTGTGTGTGTGTGTGTGTGTGTGTGTGTGTGTGTGTGTGTGTGTGTGTGTGTGTGTGTATTTGTAAATAAGATGAGTCTTTGTGTATGATTAGGGTTTTTTTTGTCCACAAAAGAGGGTCATGATGCGACAAAAGATTGGAGATCATTGCAATGAGAAGTGTGTGTTGTCAGTGCCTTGTTCTTGCAGTAAATTGTAAAATTATTTGTGCCACTAACCAGTGTGTTTATGGCAATGATAATAGATTAAAATAATAAGATAATAAATAACAGTTTACAACATCAAGCAGCATAACTGACATTTTTTGTACAGTTAAAATAAATGGCAGTGGATGAGACTGGAAGCCTGAACATATTCAAGTTACACTCTTACATTAAGATTAAAGTGAATACAATCTGTGTTTCTCACTTCTAAGGGCACAATGTAATTTTACAAGTTTACCACTCTAAGAAGAAAAGGTTCTATATAGAACCGTAAAGGTTTCTCTCAGACGCTTAATAGAACCTTTTAAGGGTTCTGATCATGGGATTATTTTCACGATTTAGTTTTAATTTATTTTTTTTTTTTTTTTTTTTTTTTTCAATTTTTTGAAGCATTATGCAAGTATTATGCAATCATTTAAGACTTATCTACTTGTACAAAACCTTTTTGGCATAAAGTGTTCTTTATAATTGACTCAAGAACCTAGAGTTCCATGTAGAACACCACTGAAGCTTTTTTTTTTTTTTTCTAAGATTGAGTAGCGTCCTGGGTAATGTAGTTTTTCACAGAGAATTCCACTGGTAAACCTGATTATTTTAAGGTTATTAGGTGAAATAATGTGGGCTGGCAGCTTCAACAGAAACAAACACCATCAATTAACAACGTTGTAGCTCACTGTAGGTCTGTCTTAAAAGGTGTATAAGTTATCATTAAAAATAAATTTCCCTTTGGACTAAATGAATGGAGTTTTTAATTCCAGAACCCGATTGTTGCACTTTATTTCAATAAATATATAAACTTGGTATACTGGCCCAAATGCACATAAGCTTATATGTTTTTGTGTTACACTGATGAACATTTACCAGGTGAACAGCAGTATTTTATTTTATTTTATTTTTTTTCTTGCAAAACGATAAATAAGATTTCACTTTCAGGGTTATGAAAGAAACACCATTTTTGATTTCTGTCAGAGTTTCAGGCTCTCTCACTTTTCTGTTATTATAGCCTACTTGTGACATCAGTTCAGATTATATGATCAGCCAAAACACCCAGATCATTTCTATCAAATGTTTTCTACTAGCTATATCTGTTTGTTCACTAGCCCATGTTCATTTTGAAATAAATAAAGGGACAGAAACTAAGCTACTGTATATCACCACTAGATGGCAATACTCTTTTGTTGTGGGAATGAGTAAGGTTGCTCAAAAGAGAAAGAGGACTATCAGTGTTTACTGCTGAAAGATGAGAAATAGATTTTTATTAATATTATTATTAGTAGAAGTAGTAGTAGTATTTATTACAAGTACTGCTTTATAATTTTATTTTAATATAGATTATATATTAGACTATTTTGTAAGACATACAGTTTTGAGTGTATAAGTTCTTGCAATGTTACTAGCATAATACATCTACGGCTATACAGTATACAGTCATGGCCAAAAGTGTAATTTTTCCAGAAAATTAAGTATTTCTCACAGAAAACTGAAATTACACATGTTCTGCTATACATGTTTATTTCCTTTGTGTATTGGAACAACACAAAAAAGCAGATGAAAAAAGCAAATTTGACATAATTTCACACAAAACTCCAAAAAATGGGCTGGACAAAATTATTGGCACCCTTTCAAAAATGTGGATAAATAAGTGTTTCAAGCAAGTGATGCTCCTTTAAACTCACCTGGGGCAAGTAACAGCTGTGGGCAATATAAAAATCACACCTGAAAGCAGATAAAAAGGAGAGAAGTTGACTCAGTCTTTGCATTGTGTTTCTGTGTGCCAGACTAAGCATGGAGAACAGAAAGAGGAGAAGAGAACTGTCTGAGGACTTGAGAACCAAAATTGTGGAAAAATATCAACAATCTCAAGGTTACAAGTCAATCTCCAGAGATCTAGATACTCCTTTGTCCACAGTGCGCAACATGATCAAGAAGTTTGCAACCCATGGCACTGTAGCTAATCTCCCTTGATGTGGGCGGAAGAGAAAAATTGATGAAAGGTTGCAACGCAGGATAGTCCAGATGGTGGATAAGCAGCCCCAAACAAGTTCCAAAGAAATTCAAGCTGTCCTGCAGGCTCAGGATGCATCAGTGTCAGTGCAAACTATACGTTGACATTTGAATGAAATGAAACCCTATGGCAGGAGACTCAGGAGGACCCCACTGCTGACACAGAGACATAAAAAAGCAAGACTACAGTTTGCCAAAATGTACGTGAGTAAACCAAAATCCTGGGAAAAAGTCTTGTGAGATGAGACCAAGATAGAGCGTTTTGGTTAAGCACATCATTCTACTGTTTACCGAAAATGGCATGAAACCTACAAAGAAAAACGAACAAAGTACTTACAGTCAAATATGGTGGAGCTTCAAATATGTTTTGGGGTTATTTTGCTGCTTCTTGCACTGGGTGCCTTGACTGTGTGCAAGGCATCATGAAATCTGAGGATTACCAAAGGATTTTGGGTTGCAATGTAGGGCCCAGTGTCAGAAAGCTGGGTTTGCATCCGAGATCATGGGTCTTCCAACAGGACAATGACCCCAAACATACTTAAAAAAGCACCCAGAAATGGATGGCAACAAAGCGCTGGAGAGTTCTGAAGTGGCCAGCAATGAGTCCAGACCTAAATCCCATTGAATCACCTGTGGAGAGATCTTAAAATTGCTGATGGGAAAAGGCACCCTTCCAATATGAGAGACCTGGAGCAGTTCGCAAAAGAAGAGTGGTCCAAACTTCTGGGTGAGAGGTGTAAGAAGCTTTTTGATGGTTATAGGAAGTGATTGATTTCAGTTATTTTTTCCAAAGGGTGTGCAATCAAATATTAAGTTAAGGGTGCCAATAATTTTGTCCGGCCCGTTTTTGGAGTTTTGTGTAAAAGTGGTCAAAATTGCTTTTTTTCCTCGTTTTTTTGTTGTTGTTGTGTTGTTCCAATACACACAGAGGAAATAAACATGTGTACAACAAAACATGTTTCAATATTTTTCTGTGAGAAATACTTTCAAAAAATTTCAGGGGTGCCAACACTTTTGGCCATGATTGTATATAGCATATGTGAACAATATTCCTTTCTGACAGATTACATGACCATTAAAATATAAAGTAAACATAAATCAGCAGTGGTTATTTTTTCATGAAAATAACACACTGTCATTGATGATAAAAGATAAGGATCAATTATGCACTGTAACACTGAGCTAAGCATACTTAAAAGGAACACTATTTGGCCCTATTCTTACGCAGATGACGCCGTAAGCACAGTGAAGTCTTCTGTGTTTACGTCCAAATGCCGGCCCAGTATTGGCCAAAGATGCACTCGTGAGCAGCACGATGCACCCGTGTGATGCTGACGCAGGAGCTGGCCAATAATGAATTGATATTCGGACGTAGAACTTGGAAGTGCTGGATGTAAACAACATATGAAAATGGCACAGAAGTTTTTGTTATTGCTCACAAATGTATTCTCATCGCTTCATAAAATGAAGGTTAAACCACTGCAGTCACATCTACAGTTTTAACAATGTCTTTAGTACCTTTCTAGACCTTCAAAGTGTTGATTATATTGCTGTCTATGGATGAGTCATCTACCTCTCAGATTTCATCAAATATATCATAATTTGTGTTCTGAAGATGATCGAAGGTCTCATGGGTGTGGAACAACATAAGGGTGAGTAATTAATGACAGAATTTAAATTTTTGGGTGAACTAACCCTTTAAGTGCACGTGTCAATTCAACTTTGTGCCAGCAAATCCATTGAGATCTCGAGTATTTAGTTACACAGCTTGTTTTTTTCCACAGTGTACTGAGACGCAGAGAATATGCCAAAATGGATGGCTCTCCATATATGACTGTTGTGTTCATGTAGTAAACTTACATTTCCAGCTGTGCAAAGATGCAAAATGATGCTATGATGCAGAAGTACTCTACCAGATGTACTATGATCCCTTGAACAAACTGTATCTGGAGTTTCTTATGCCCATCTTACATGGGTTTTTTAGAGTCAGCAAATTGTTCCAAATCAGAAATTAAAAATAAATTAAATCCACTCTGACATCGGAATCCTCTAGCTAACAGAATTTTGTTTTAAGAACATTCTCCAAATATTCAGTTTTGGTTCTGGGAATGTAAAAAATGTCCAGTTTTCTTGAGGTTGGAGAAACATTTGTATAAGTATTATGTCCCTCAAATGTTTCTAGGAACGCTGATTTGTAACATTCCAAGAACATAAAAATGTGCTGTTTCCTTAATGTGAACAAGCACTGAAAGAAAGAGAAATAAGAACACAAACTACAACTTTCCTCTGCCACAACCTTAGATGAAATCAACTGAAGATAAAAGACATTAAATATGTCCAGATCTTATTAAACATCTCGACAAACAGCAGATGTCTACAAAAGATCTATTTGAGAATTAACAGAGATTTAGATGTTGATGTCTTATTGAAAATGATGTCACCATTATGGGGATAATTGTTTGTTTTATTTGAGCTCTTCACCCTTGACTTGCGAGTTGCTTCTTTTTCAGCAATTGCAGGTGTTTTCAGAAAACATTTTTGCATTGATAACGAAGATCAACATGTCTGTTTTAATAACTGCATTAAAGTGGTTTAAACAGCTGTTTTTTTTTCTGTAATTGCTGACTTAAGGAATGGAAATGTTATTGAGAAGCATAAAACTCAACCAGTGTGAATTTTTTTTTTTTTTTGTTGTAACACCATTACATGCAGGCTCAAATGATACCCCTAAACAAGCAATCTGAAGTTCTAAAATTTTCTTTTCTTTCTGGACCTTTTTCATCTCTACATCAGTGAAAGCGCATATATCAGGCCCCATTCCCACAATCGGATGGGGATGTGGTCGCTTCAGAAGGCTGCTTGGACTTAAACACTTGGCTAGCCTCCACACATGTGTTGCTCAAGAAGTGCACTTCACAGACAACCTCAGCTTGTTTTGGGAGCGAAGAACTATTTTCAACGGGTATCATCCAAACAACTCTGAGACTTGAATGCTCATTTCCAACCTTCTCTATAGTATCTCTCATCCACCTTTGATGGCTTTAAACAACAACAGCTACAGAACAATTGACACCACCAACAAGCAGTTGACCCCACAGTCACAATCACCCCTCCGCCCAGTTGTCCCTACTGTAAGAAATCTGCCAGAAGAAATTAATAGTATGCATGGGCTTCTAACCAAGCTCAGCAAGTACTGCACACCAGGATCTTCTCCCTCTCCCACCACACTTACAGGGGTCCCTGTAATCTTCACCAGGTTGTAGATATTTCAGTGTCCTGCCATTTTTTGTGCTGTCAACATATTTCTCTGGGAGATTTTTAAACATTTGAATACCTTGCTGTGCATCTGAGTGAATTCTCAGTTATTTTACTAGTTCTCTATCATCCTGTGTGAGTGCCAGAGTGCTGGATACTCTGATGTACTGTGTTTTCAATTTATACTGGCAGCCTGAGAGCGCCCTATGCACATTTAGTCCACAAATGGCACTAGTGATGAACAGGCATATCATGTGACGTTCCAGGAAATAACAGAGGCAAGATCGCTATAACATGCAGATAGACACTTTTGAAGACAATAAACACACTAGTCTCAGCCTTAGACGTCACACCCATGAACCGTTGGCTAAACGGCTGATGCATATGGCACACTTAACTGGAAACACTTCAGGATGACTCAGGAAGTCATTATCTGGTTGGTTGAATTCTACAGGATTTCTGGGAGACGTGTGTGTCGTTTTTTTAATGGTCCACCTGGAAACAAATGCCATGATGCCAACCACCCTTATGGAAGACAAATGCTAACGTATTTACAACTGTTACAATGAGCGCTTACCAGGATCAACTAAACGCTGGATTTTCAAATGTATGTGAAGTTCGTGGCTCCATTGTTGCAGTAAACTTGCACAGCGCTCTTGAATAAAAATTTTATTGTAGGGACATCGACTTCACATTTTCACGCTCCTAAACATGATGTGGAACAAAACGAACCACGATTGGTTGTGTTACATGTCAGTCAAATATTGGTCCTTGGCCAATGAAAACTGCAATAGAGTCCAGACCTTCTGCCGTCAGTGTGAAGGTCTGGCTATGCAAGACTATAAACACCAGATTGGGACAATATATGGTTTATCTGTGTTCTTCATGCCATGTTGGGTATTTTCATAATAATAGAATAATAGAATATATTTATAATGCAATGCTAATCAACAACTTTTATCATTGTGTAGAATACCATAAAAAATATATTATCTGTCTGATGTTTCGATCCAAAACCATATCAGACACAGAAGGATATTTAAAACACTTAAATTGAAATCTCATAAATTATTGTGTATTGATGGTGTGCTAAGCTAACATGCTAGCACCTGCCACCTAGCTGAGCAAATATGTGATTTTTATGAATAATTTTGAATAGTAAATGCTCACTGAATTTTTTCTTTTTCAAGAAGGGCATTTGATAAGTTTCACACTCAAAGAAGGTGAAGTGAGAAGTTTGATTAAAGAAATGAGGGATTAAATCTGCATGGATAGAACGTTGATAGTAATTATATGAGAGATAAAAGAAAAGAATAATTAGAGCCATAACCAGGCTAGAGAGGTGTGAATGTGTGCAGGGAAGACTGAAACTGAATTGGGCAATTTGCTCCACAAAACAATAGAGACAATATAGAATGGATGCTTAGAAGATGGCAATAAATATCAATAAGCATTTTAGAATATTATCAAAATAAAATCACCTGACTTGAAAAACATTAAATAAAACTCAGAGTTTTAGACTTGTCATCCTCAGATTTCAAATATAACATGGTCAGGCATGTGGCTTTAGCTGCATTGCTTTTCTAGATTGCAACAAGGCTAACTTCGATTTTATTTTCATAAAGATATTTCATAAAAATACATTTCTAATAACTTTACAAAACATTTAAGCTATTTATAACTATTTTTTTTTTTTTTCATTATGACAATAATTAATTTTGACTTTACAGTAAACTGCAAAGTATCTGCTTTTAAAATGAGACCATACTTATGCTTTTAGTGCAAAGACTTCATGAACTGTATCTGTTTTAGTTTGGGTATGCCATTTCTTGGGATTTTTTCAAAAGCGGGGGTTCATGCTAACAGGTTAAAGCCCCAATATAGAAATAGTACAATCATCATAAAATTAAAGGTGCAATAAGGTGCCATCCAAAAACCACTAGGCTAGTGTTATATATTTTGTTCACTTGAGTACTTACAATTTCCCAAATGTTTCCAACTATTTGTAAATCGTGAGAAAATTGCAATTTTAACTAAGGCTCTGGGACACGTGAGGAGTCGCCTGTCAACTGTGTCATATCCAAGTTACCCTCGGTTTCCGGTTTTATTTTGTAAAAACCATGGAAACATCAAAGACGCTTCAATATATTACATGTTTTAATGGGCAAGGGAACAACTGTTTGGTTACATTTATAGACAGGAAATGTCTCGGGTTACTTGTGTAACCCTGGTTCCTTGAATGGGGAATGAGATGCTACGTGATATGACGTTGTGGGAACCCTCTGCATATTTCCGTTGTGAAGAACTCTTGTATCTAACCAATGATGAGACAAGACGTCAGAGGCGGGTGACATCACGGACCAGGAAACTATAAAGCATACCCAGAACAAAGAACGCTAGCTTCTGGATTATTGCTGAAGCAAGACGCTCACAGGTATGCCGGGGATACAGCAACACAACGTAGCATCTCGTTCCCTATTCAGGGAACTAGGGTAACATAAGTAACCCGAGATGTTCCCTTTCATGGGAACTGTCGACGCTACGTCATATGATGTTGTGAGAACTCTGTCCCGACTACGCCGTAGAACCAAGTACCTGGTATCTTGTAGACAGAACTGATGACCCCGGAGTGGAGCCTACATCCAGGTTATAAAACCTAATGAATGTCAAGGCCTTTGAGGCCGCCATACCCCTGGTAGAATGGGCGCGGACAGCTAGTGGAGATAGCTGACTGGCCGCTTCATTTGCAAGTGAGATAGCTTCAACCACCCGCTTGCTAATCCTCTGCTTGGACGCTGGGCCTCCTTTCTTAGGAGATCCATAACATACAAATAACTGATCTGTTTTATGCCACAGGGCAGCTCTGTGGACATATGCATCCAAAGCCCTCACTAGGCAGAGCAGATTGAGTTTTTCCTGATCCGGAGTTTCAATTGGAAGAGGATAGAAGGCCTGAAGTACAATAGGGCCTGGGACGTCGGTGGGGACCTTAGGCATGTAGCCTGGTCTAGTGTGTAGGAACGCCTTGACCATTCCAGGTGCGAATTCCAGACAGGAGGGAGCAACTGAAAGTGCTTGGAGATCTCCTATCATTTTAAGAGATGAAATAGCCAACAAGAATATAGTCTTTAGTGTGTGGAATTTTTCCGAACCTTCCTCTAGTGTTCGAAGGGAGCCTCAGCTAACCCTTCCAGTACCACGGCCAAGTCCCAGGCCGGAGTTCTTGTACGCATTGAAGGCCTCAACATCACGGTACCATGGAGGAAGCGTATAACAAGGGGGTCTTGACCCACAGAGGAATCCCCCAGAGGCGCATGATAGGCTGAAATAGCCGCAACATAGACCTTTAAGGTTGAAGGAGATAAACCATCCGAGAATCTTTCTTGGAGAAATTGTAGCACAAGGCTGATAGAAGAATGGACAGGGTCCGTATTACCTTGTCTACACCAAGTAGAAAACAATTTTCATTTATATGCATACAGCTTCCTCGTGGAGGGAGATCTGGAGTGAAGAATGGTCTCCACAACCTCAGTTGGGAGACCAGCATCTATGAGCCTTGCCCCCTCAGAGGCCAGGCCCACAGCTTCCATAGTTCTGGGCGTGGATGAATTATCGTGCCACCCGCTTGAGACAGGAGGTCCTGCCTGAGAGGAAGCTCCATTGGGGAGCTGTCTAAGAGTGACACTAGGTCTGAAAACCATATCCTGGTTGGCCAGTATGGGGCTACCAATATTAGACTGACCCCGTCTTTGCATACTTTCTCCAGAACTCCCAGGAGCAGAGCAAACAGGGAAAATGCTTACAGACGTAGCCTCGGCCACGTCTGCACCATAGCATCCAGACCCAGTGGTGCTGGATGTGTTAGGGAGAACCACAGTGGACACTGGGTTGACTCTCCCAAAGCAAAGAGGTCGACTTCCGCTTGACCAAAACTTTTCCAAATGAGCTCCACCACCTTGGGGTGGAGTCTCCACTCCCCAGGCCTCGGCCCCTGCTTCCCATGCCCTGGGATATACGCTGCTCTCAGTGAGAGAAGCTTCCCTTGGACCCACAGAAGGATCCGATGAGCCAAGTTGCAATGTTGGCGATACTGCAGACCCCCCTGATGGTTGATGTATGAGACCACCGACGTGTTGTCAGTGCAAACCAACATGTGATGGCCCCTCAGGTCTGGGAGGAATTATTTTAATGCAAGAAATACCGCCATCATTTCCAGCCAATTTATGTTCCAGGAACACTGATGGTCCCCCCATAGACACTGAGCTGAGTGACCACTCATGATCTCCCCCCAGCCTGTGAGGGAAGCATCCATCGTAAGCATTACACGATGATGAGAAGTCCCCAACATGGGTCCCTGGGCCAAGAACCAAGGCTTCTTCCACATGGTCAGAGCATGAAGGCATCGCCGCGTGACTTTGATCGTGTGGAAAGGATTTCCCCTCGGAGAAAACCCCTTGGTCCTGAGCCACAACTGTAAGGGCCTCATGTGCAGAAGGCCAAGAGTTATCACGTTGGACGCAGCTGCCATGAGACCCAACATTCTCTGAAACTGTTTTACAGTGAGTGACTGGCCTAACTTCATCCCATTCATGGCTCCAAGAATGGAACTCACACAAGCAGGAGACAGATGTGCCTGCATCATGGTGGAGTCCCAAACTACCCCTAAATAGTTGGCAATTTCAGTCGGAACCAGCGCACTTTTCTTGGCATTGAGCCTCAGCCCAAGCCTCTTCATGTGAGACAGAACAACATCTCGATGTTGAGCTGCTAGATGCTCTGATTGAGCTATGATCAACCAATCGTCGATATAATTCAGTACGCGGATACCCTGGAGTCTCAGTGGAGCCAGAGCTGCATCCACGCACTTCGTAAATGTGCAGGGTGATAAAGATAGGCCGAAGAGAAGAACCCTGTATTGGTAAGCTTTGCCCCCGAAAGCAAACCTGAGGAACTTCCTGTGCTGAGGATGGATGGACACATGAAAGTAAGCATCTTTCAGGTCTATCGCCACAAACCAGTCCTCGGACCTGATCTGTGGGATAATCTGTTTGAGTGTTAGCATCTTGAACTTGAGCTTTTGTAAAGATTGATTTAGCACACGTAAATCTATGAAAGGACGTAGTCCGCCATCCTTCTTTGGAACAATGAAGTAACGGCTGTAAAACCCTGACAGCTTGCTGGGAGGAGAAACATTTCTATAGCTCCTTTTTGCAAGAGCGTCATAACTTCCTGTTCCATAACCAGAGACTGCTCAGGGGGTCACCACTGTGGGAAGGACCCCGTTGAACCTGGGCAGGCGAGACCCGAACTGTATTTTGTAACCTTTTTCTATAGTGAGCAGCACCCATTTTGATGTATTCAGTAGAAGTTTCCATTCCGCCAGAAAATTTACTAAGGGAACCAGTCTCTCGAGACTGGCCTCTGGTGTTTTTTGAGTACTTTATTCAACGCTTTGAAATGGCGCACCAGCAGAGAACAGACGAATCAAGTGATGACCGGCCCTCCTCAGAGGGTCGGTGGAGACCGCTGCGCCCTGACGCACACTGGGTGGCAGGGTTGGCATGATGGCCCCCTGAGGGGGCTGAAGAGTGTTTGATAGTTTAACACAGGACCCTCTCCGGAGGGGGCTGCCCCGTGTGTCCTGGACCACGAGCGTCAGGACCTCTTTGAAGCCTTCTTGGCGATAATAGATCTGTTTCACCCCTCGAAGGCTTCGCCTGTGCCGACCGCCCCGATCCCCAGGTTTTCTGCGGGGGAGTGCGGGTGGCCACACTGGCTTTTTGTTGTGCTCTGTGCACTGAGGAGCTCGTGGATAGCCGAGGCTGCTCCCGCTCAGCAGCCTCGGGGGGATGTATGATGCGGCGGGGAAGAAATCTCTGGAATGCCTCTGATTGCCTTTTCGTCTCCTGGAACCTCTCGACGTTACGGCGTCGCCTAAGAAGCCCGCAGGAAAGAGTGGCGAATCCATGAGAGCAGTTTTCTCCCTGTCTCTCAGGTCAAAAAGATTTTGCCACAAATGCCTCTCCATGGCCACCAGGGCTGCCATAGAACCGCCTATTGACTTGGCCATCTCCTTGGTGACCCGGAGAGCTAGATCAGTCGCTTTTCTTATTACCTGAATACATTCAAATGTGGCTTCCCCGCTCTCATCTATCTCTCCCAGCAGGTCGGTTTGATATGCCTCGACGATCGACATGGTATGGAGACATGCCACCGCCTGACCTGCCGCCGACTAAGCTTTGCCCAACAAACCCGATGTTGTCTTTAGAGGCTTGGTGGCCAGTGTCGGGGTTTTTAGGGACGATGCAGACTTGGGCGAGAGATAGCTCGCTAGCGTCTCCTCGACCCGAGGTATCACCCCATATCCGTGCTGTTTCAACCCCATAATATTGCTGTACTTAGATATCTGGGGGCTGAAAAAACGATACTGCACTGGCCTTTTCCACAATCTCGACACCTTGGTGTGGAGATCAGGAAAGAAAGGAAGACCCTGACGCTGAGAAAGTGACCGTGCGGGGAGAAAGCGCTCATCTAGTTTACTTTTTGATTTTGTTTCTCCCCTCTCTGCAGGCCAGTCAATTTTTTAATTCATCCACAGCCCTGGTCACTACCTCCAAGAGCTCCTCATATGCTGGAGATGAGGATGGCGGGTCCTCATCCCCAGTCTCGATGCTCATCACATCAACCTCCTCGGAGGAAGATAGATGAAGTGCCGGTGTCTCTCTCCGGGGGGAAGAAACCGCAGCGCGTGCTTCCGCCACCAGAGGAGAGACACTGGATCTGGCAGGAGAGGGCTGAGATAAGGCTGGGCCCGTCTCAAACCCCTCTGCCAGATCCATCTGTGAACCCCATGAATGGAGCCGCCGCTGTGCTTCGGCAGCAGCGGGACCCCATCCGGGGGACCCCATATATATATATATATATATGAATGTGGTGCAACAGATGCTCTTTTCCTCAGACGAAGAGATCGTGACTTTATATAAAGCAGACAAACAACACCAAATAAGACACACAAGATAACAGAGAGCGCTTGCTGAAGACAACAGAAGCTAGCGTTCTTTGTTCTGGGTATGCTTTATAGTTTCCTGGTCCGTGACGTCACCCGCCTCTGACGTCTCATCTCATCATTGGTTAGATACAAGTGTGCTTTACGTTGCAAATACGCAAAGGGTTCCCACAATGTCATATGACGTAGCGTCGACAGATCCCATGAAAGGGAACTAATTATTGTTATATAGCTCAACACGTTTAGTCTTATTGTTTAAATCTAATTTTCTTGATTTTTTTGCGAGTACAATGTTTTACCATGCCTCAAGTGTCAAGTAGCTACCATAGCATAATCAGATGCAGCTTTATTTTTAGTAACAGTAATACAGAATTTTCTCCATCATACAATACGTTTTAAAATTAATTGCATGCTATTTATCAATACAAGCCATCCAGCATTTAATATAATATTCTAAAATTGATCTAGCTTACATCAGTGTGTCTCAAACAAGTGTCTCACAGCAGCCGCCGAGCGAACACACAGAGTAACGATATAACATAATTTTCAACAAACTCAAATGTATCTAATTTGATAAACAGAGCTGTGTTACCTCATACTCATGACAGGAATAGTGGAAGCGGCGCCAGCGACTGTGGCATAATAAAAGTTGCGCAATCACTCCAATGGCCTCATTCAGCTCCTACAACATTCGGTCCTACTCTGCTTCATACTACAGTAACGTTAATAATCACATCCATGAATATGCTTCCCGAGTCCTATCCCTATTCTTTTGCACCATCCACTGAGGTGAAGACCACATGTCCCAAGATTCCGCTCTCAAATTTGGCATCATCAAGCTACACCTTTGTTTTGAATAGGCCTCTAGCGACCTCTAGCAGACATAATTCTTACATAGTACACCTTTAAGCAACTGGGAATACAATGTTACACTGGGTGCCTATACTTCCAGGCATTACGTCATTTTTTGTTGTGTTCCTCAAGGCTCAATTTTAGGTCCTCTATTATTTATCTTAAATCCTTCCTATAGCTGTTGTACAGTACAATATTTCATTTCACCAGTATGCAGATGACACTCAACTCTCTCTTTCACTTGCACCAAATGCCCACAAATCAATTTAGACACTACTGGACTGCATAGAGAGCATAAAACTGTGGATGTCCCAGAATTTTCTAAAGCTAAACAAAGATGTATATATATATATATATATATATATATATATATATATATATATATATATATATATATATATATACTGTACAGTCCAAAAGTTTGGAACCACTAAGATTTTTAATGTTTTTAAAAGAAGTTTCGTCTGCTCACCAAGGCTACATTTATAAAATTAAAAATACAGTAAAAACAGCAATATTGTGAAATATTATTACAATTTAAAATAACTGTGTACTATTTAAATATATTTGACAAAGTCATTTATTCCTGTGATGCAAAGCTGAATTTTCAGCATCGTTACTCCAGTCTTCAGTGTCACATGATCCTTCAGAAATCATTCTAATATGCTGATTTGCTGCTCAATAAACATTTATGATTATTTTCAATGTTGAAAACAGTTGTGTACTTTTTTTTTTCAGGATTCCTTGATGAATAGAAAGTTCAAAAGAACAGCATTTATCTGAAATACAAAGCTTCTGTAGCATTATACACTACCGTTCAAAAGTTTGGGGTCAGTACAAATTTTTATTTTAATTTTTTTTTTTTAAAGAAATGAAAGAAATTAATACTTTTATTCAGCAAGGATGCATTAAATCAATCAAAAGTGGCAGTAAAGACATTTATAATGTTACAAAAGATTAGATTTCAGATAAACACTGTTCTTTTGAACTTTCTATTCATCAAATAATCCTGAAAAAAAATATTGTACACAAATATTTTGTACAATTAAATGTTTCTTGAGCAGCAGATCAGCATATTAGAATGATTTCTTAAAGATCATGTGACACTGAAGACTGAAGTAATGATGCTGAAAATTCAGCTTTGCCATCACAGGAATAAATTACTTTGTGAAATATATTCAAATAGAAAACAGTTATTTTAAATTGTAATAATATTTCACAATATTACTGTTTTTTACTGTATTTTTAATTAAATAAATAGCCTTGGTGAGCAGACAAAACTTCTTTTAAAAACATTAAAAATCTTAGTGGTTCCAAACTTTTGGACTGTACTGTATGTATATATATACATATTGTCTAAAACTGCATATTATCACCTTAGAAGGATACTCTTATTAGTTTTTTATCTTCATGGAACTGCCCCAATATAGCTTTCTAATTTGTTGAATAAATATATTCCAGCAAGATCATTCTGAACATCGAATAGACATCTGTGTCACTTTTACAACATTTCATATAGACCTACGTCAGTTTTCTCTATCTCAGAAAAGCTAAGCAATTCTTGATTCTCATTTTATTATGAGCTCTGTCACGTTCTTTTTCTTGCCAGCAGATTTTCCTCTGTTTTTTTTAAATGTGTGATTCACTGGAAGTTGGAGATTTAGCTGCTCCATGGCTAGGGCTGCATCCAAAAAGCTAGGCAGCTGACTTGTTGCCTCATTGCCTTTTTAGACAGTGACTTGTAAGGCAGTGTTTGTGCACAAAGGCACCTCACGAAACTGATTTCTGACAGACTTCTGAGGCAGCATAACAATTTAATGATCTACAAAAAAATAGAGCTTTGGTGAGAACGTCTAGGTTACTAATGTAACCCCCGTTCCCAGAAGGAGGGAACGGAGACGTTACGTCGATACTGACGTAATGGGGTCTCGCTAGGGAGCCCAATCACCTCCAAGGATACAAAACAAGCCAATGGGAATTGGCCTGTGAGATTTACATGCCGGGCCCCTCCCCCGGCATCCGGGTATAAATAGGGCCGGCATACTCACCTTCATTCATATTTTTGCTGAGGAGCCGAGATAGGTATCTGGCCGCTCAGCGGTGGCACAAAGCTATGGCAAGGGAACGTAACGTCTCCGTTCCCTCCTTCTGGGAACGGGGGTTACATTAGTAACCTAGACGTTCCCATTCAGTCAGTCACGTTCGACGTTACGTCGATACTGACGTAATGGGGTCCCGTGTAAAACGCCATAGCAACTGAACCACGTTACGAGTGTTAGGGAGGCAGGTGCTGGCAGGCTGAGGCGTGCCAAGTGCAAATGCGGCCCATACTCGCAACCCTCCAGCGCCCAGAGTAAGCCCAGGAATGTCTTCCATACCGGTGGGATGGAGAGGACAGGGCATTACCGTGGAGAAGTCGAAGCTGCTGTTCCTACCCCACGGGGGAGAGTGCTTCAGAACTCAATCCCTCGTTTTCCAGCAACGACAAAAACGCCAGGAAAGCGTTCCCCGAGGAGGGGAAAGCTACGGAGACCACACCCTGCCCGAAGGGAGGTAACGTGTGGAGACACATATGGACTGGTCTGAGAACAGTAACGCATATGGAAGATCTCTGATGTAGGTCCTACCTTTCGGGAGGAACGACTAGCAATCAGAGACAGGGCAAAAGCGAAGCCGCCCAGGGAAAGACACGGGTTTACCGTCAGGGAAACCTTACCGTGGACAATCTCATATGGGATTACCCGAGGGGAATCACAGCATATGGGCATCTAGCCCAGTACAAGGGCAGACCAACTGGGCATACACACGAGTACTGGACCTAGCGCCGGACGCCTCCGCCACGTCTGGCCGCCGCAAGATGCAGGAGGAACTCCACAGGGTTCGCCGTTACGGGGAACTGAACTGAGGAGCAGGAAAAGTGCTCGCATTCCCTCTCCCGAGGGAAATGGCACAGCAAGCGAACACCTATGGCTAACTACGAGTAGAAAGCACACGGGTGGACACCGGTTCCACTCGGAGGTTATAATACCTCACGAATGTGTTTGGTGTCGCCCAGCCTGCAGCTCTGCAGATGTCTGCAACAGAGGCGCCGTGCGCCAACGCCCAGGAGGAAGCAACACCCCGAGTGGAGTGAGCTCGCAACCCGAGAGGGCACGGCTCGCCTTGGGACTGGTACGCCAAGGCGACGGCATCCACTATCCAGTGGGCCAGCCTCTGTTTGGAGACAGCCTTCCCCTTCTGCTGACCTCCAAAACAGACTAAGAGCTGCTCAGAGCTTCTGAAGCTCTGCGTGCGGTCCACGTAAACGCGCAGAGCACGAACGGGACACAGCAACGCAAGGGCTGGGTCTGCCTCCTCCGGGGGCAGTGCTTGCAGGTTCACCACCTGGTCCCTGAAGGGAGTGGTGGGAACCTTGGGCACATATCCAGGCCGGGGTCTCAAGGTGACTCGAGAGTAGTCCGGCCCGAATTCCAGGCACGAATCGCTGACCAAAAATGCTTGCAGGTCCCCAACCCTCTTGAAGGAGGCGAGCGCGGTCAGGAGCACTGTCTTAAGAGACAGATGTTTCAGCTCGACTGACTCAAGGGGCTCGAAGGGAGCTCCCCGAAGGCCCAAGAGGGCGATGGAGAGATCCCAGGAGGGAATGAGGCGAGGCCTAGGGGGATTCAACCTCCTGGCGCCTCTGAGGAACCTGATGATCAGGTCGTGCTTCCCCAGTGACTTGCCGTCGAGCACATCGTGATGTGCTGCGATGGCGGCCACATAGACCTTCAGGGTGGAAGGGGACAGCCTCCGTTCCAAACCCTCTTGAAGGAAGGAAAGCACAACACCGACCGGGCATTTCCGGGGGTCCTCCCTGCGGGAGGAACACCACTCAGCGAACAGACTCCACTTCAAAGCGTAAGCGCGCCTCGTCGAGGGGGCTCGGGCCGAAGTGATGGTGTCGACTACCGCGGGCGGTAGGTCACTCAAGTCTGCCGCGTCCCGTCCAGGAACCACACATGGAGGTTCCACAGGTCGGGACGCGGGTGCCCTGCCCCTGAGAGAGGAGATCCTGCCTCAGGGGAATGCGCCAGGGATGGGCTGTCGCGAGGAGCATGAGTTCCGGGAACCAGGTCCGGTTGGGCCAGTACGGCGCAACTAGCAAGACCTGCTCCTCGTCCTCCCTGACCTTGCACAGTGTCTGTGCAAGGAGGCTCACTGGGGGAAACGCATACTTGCGTAGGCCCCGGGGCCAGCTGTGTGCCAGTGCATCCGTGCCGAGGGTCCCCTCGGTCAGCGAATAAAACAACTGGAAATGGGCGGATTCCAGAGAAGCGAACAGGTCCACCTGTGCTTCCCCGAACCGGCTCCATAACAGCTGGACCGCCTGGGGGTGGAGTCTCCATTCCCCCGGGTCGGTGAGCTGTCGTGAGAGCGCGTCGGCCGCACGATTGAGCTCGCCCGGGATGTAGGAGGCGCGCAGCGACCTGAGTCGGCGCTGACTCCACAGAAGGAGATGGCGGGCGAATTGCGACATGCGACGGGAGCGTAGACCACCCTGGTGGTTGATATACGCTACCGCCGATGTGTTGTCCGTCCGGACCAGTACATGCTTGCCCTGCAGCAGCGGTCGAACCCGGCGCAGCGCAAGGAGTACTGCCAGCAACTCGAGGCAGTTGATATGCCAATGGCGATGGGATCCCGTCCAGGACCCCGACGCCGACTGGCCACTGCATATGGCACTCCAGCCGGTGGCAGAGGCATCTGTTGTGACAACAACATGCCTGGACACTTGCACTAGGGGCACCCCGGCCCGTAGAAAAGCAATGTCCGACCACGGGCTGAATGTGTGGCGGCAACTCGGTGTGATGACCACACAGAGTGAGCCACGGTGCCATGCCCACCTCGGGACCCGGTCGTGCAGCCAGTGCTGAAGCGGTCTCATATGAAGCAATCCGAGCGGCGTGACCGCGGCTGCGGATGCCATATGCCCCAGGAGCCTCTGAAATTGTTTCAGTGGGACCGCTGTTTTCCGAGAGAACGAGTTCAGGCAGTTCAGCACCGACTGTGCACGCTCGTTGGTGAGACGTGCTGTCATATTGACCGAGTCCAGCTCCACACCGAGAAAAGAGATGCTCTGCACGGGGCAGAGCTTGCTCTTCTCCCGGTTGACCCGAAGCCCCAACTGGCTGAGGTGCCTGAGCACCAGGTCCCTGTGTTCGCACAACTGCTCTCGTGACTGGGCCAAAATGAGCCAGTCGTCGAGATAGTTGAGGATGCGAACACCCATTTCCCTGAGTGGGGCAAGGGCCCCCTCTGCGACTTTGGTAAAGACGCGAGGAGACAGGGACAGCCCGAAGGGTAGGACCCTGTACTGATATGCCCGCCCCTCGAACGCAAACCGTAGGAACGGTCTGTGTCGAGGAAGGATCGAGACATGAAAGTACGCGTCCTTCAGGTCGATAGCTGCAGACCAATCCTGGGTGTGAACACACGTGAGAATGCGTTTCACCGTGAGCATCTTGAACGGGAGCCTGTGAAGGGCCCGGTTCAAGACGCGCAAGTCCAGGATTGGCCGTAACCCCCCGCCTTTCTTGGGTACTATGAAGTAAGGGCTGTAAAACCCAGACTTCATCTCGGCTGGAGGGACAGGCTCTATTGCGTCCTTCGCCAAAAGAACCGCAATTTCCGCCCGCAGGACAGAAGCGTTGGGACCTGTCACTGAGGTGAACAGAACGCCGCTGAACCTGGGTGGACGCCTGGCGAACTGAATCGCGTAGCCGAGTCTGACTGTCCGAATGAGCCAACG
The DNA here is from genome assembly GCF_024489055.1 of Chanodichthys erythropterus. Taxonomy (NCBI): domain Eukaryota; kingdom Metazoa; phylum Chordata; class Actinopteri; order Cypriniformes; family Xenocyprididae; genus Chanodichthys; species Chanodichthys erythropterus. The sequence continues at coordinate 6,209,518 of NC_090240.1, read as the reverse complement.
GGACGGGTTGGGAAGGCGTAGCCACGCCTCCAAGCACCGTACGAGTGGAACCATCCGGACAACAGAAGTACCCACGGGGGGGCAGCATGGAGCACTGTGGCCTGACTCGGGAGGCAGTGCGCCCCGAGGTCGAGGCTGTGAGTGGAGTCCACTCACATGGCTCAGAGTGGGCAGGGTGGCGTGGGAAGGCGGTGCGTTCCCGGGGCGCCAAGACCCTGCCCGTGGCGAAGGAAGGAACGGCTGAGAGAGAGGGAGCGAAAGCTCGCTCACCCCCAGCGCAGACCTTCTTATATGACCCAGAGGTTTTTGGAAATTGCTCTTGTGAAAATGTGGGTACCGCTGGCACTGGGGCCAGCGGCGGAACAGAACACAGGATTCTCCCCCGGGCCCTCTCCCGGGGGAAGGAGCGGTGCGGTCACCGTCTCCCACAGAGCAGTCTCCAAAAACCACCGGGTCTCCCGTCTCAGGGCCGCTTCTCGCCTTTCTTCTTCTTAGAAGAAGGCTTGTCGGTCTGGGCGGGGGGCGTGGTCTTCCTGCAGGAAGCTCGGGGAGGAAGGGACGAGTCCGATCTCCCGGAAGCCTTAGCCGCAGGAGGACGCCCTCGGCGAGGAGCAGACGGAGGCGCAGCCCGTGGCGGATTGGTGGCATCATCACGCCGGGGCAGGATGTGTTTTATGGCCTCTGTCTGCCTTTGCACTGCCGAGAACTGCTGAGCGAAGTCCTCGACAGTGTCGCCGAAGAGGCCGGCCTGGAGGATGGGGGCGTCAAGAAAGCGAGCTTTGTCGACCTCCCTCATCTCAGCCAGGTCCAACCAAAGATGTCGTTCCTGGACCACCAGGGTGGACATCGTTTGACCCAGGGCGCGCGCCGTGACCTTCGTCGCCGGGAGGGCGAGGTCGGTCGCCGTGCGTAGCTCTTGCAGCAACCCTGGATCAGCACTACCCTCGTGCAGCTCCTTAAGAGCTTTCGCCTGATGGACCTGCAAGATGGCCATGGCGTGCAGGGCGGAGGCTGCCTGTCCAGCAGCTGAGTAAGCCTCGGCCGCGAGAGCGGCCGTGGTCTTACCCGCCTTGGACGGGAGACGCGGACGGTTCCGCCAGGTGGCCGCGGACTGCGGGCACAAGTGCACCGCAATCGCACGTTCCAACTGCGGGACCTCCGCGTACCCCTTGGCAGCCCCACCATCGAGGGTAGTGAGAGTGGAGGAGGCAGAAGAACGGTTTCTGGCCGTGTGAGGGGCCATCCACGTCTTCTGGAGCTCCTCATGCCCTTCCGGGAAGAAAGGCACTGGGGCGGGACGCGGCTGAGAACCGCGCCCCTAGCCCAGAAACCAATCATCCAACCGCGAGCGCTCAGGACACGGTGGAGGGTTCCACACGAGACCGACGCCTGCGGCGGCCCGGGCAAGCATGGCCGCCAATTCAGAGTCCGCCTCAGACTGAGCGACCGCCCCTGAGGGCGGAAGCTCGAAGTCTTCGTCTTCCTCTGAACCAGCAAACCCACTCCCCGATGCAGCGAGCGACATCTGATCCTCCTCCGGAGCGCCGAAAGTGACACGAGGCACCCCCGAGGAGGGCCCCGCGGCAGCAGCCGGCAGCTCGACGGCACATGGCATTGCAGAGGAGTGGGAGGTTTGTGGGGACGGACCCGACAAAGTAGCTCCCACTGTAACCCTCAGATCTCCCAGAGTACTAACCTGGCCAGCGGCCGCTACAGCCGCTGGCGCTGGGGTAGTAACAGAGGGGACTCTCATTTCTGTTAAAGAAAGAGAGTCGCGATCTCAATGCCAACATGGACATGCTCTCGCAATGAGGGCATGTACCATCCACGAGCACTGCCTCAGCGTGGGGTTTCCCCAAACACGTGAGACAGTGATCGTGGCCGTCAGAGGAAGTCAGGAAACGTCCGCATCCAGAAACACACGGACGAAAAGACATCTTGAAAAATACGCTGATCGCCCGTGCTTGCTCTTTTAGAATACCTCACCAACCGAAGCACACAGGGATGAGTGCAGCGCCGTCCTGTGGGCAGCGCACCGTCACACCCACCGCTGAGCGTGCCTTCCCAACCAGCTGGAGAGATACAAGCAGCCACCAGAGAACAGACAGTACAAGCAATTAAAATTGCTGTTTTCAGGACCGAGTCCTTAGCAATTAAAATTGCTGTTTGCTCTCTTAGTTCAGAAATTCACTCTTTGAGGAGGTGAAAGGATGATCAGCCGATCGGCTCCGAAGCAAAAGTATGAATGAAGGTGAGTATGCCGGCCCTATTTATACCCGGATGCCGGGGGAGGGGCCCGGCATGTAAATCTCACAGGCCAATTCCCATTGGCTTGTTTTGTATCCTTGGAGGTGATTGGGCTCCCTAGCGAGACCCCATTACGTCAGTATCGACGTAACGTCGAACGTGACTGACTGAATGGGAACTAAACAAATATTTAATTACAGTAATAATGCATTAGTAATTTCTTGCTAGAAATGACATCAAAAGTGGAAAATGTTTCTCAAAAACATACATTTACAGTCAAACTGACCAGCAAACACAACTTTCGCATGCCATCTTTATTTTTCTAGCCCAACTGTCACAGAATGGAACACACATGATTGTGGGATATCAAAGGCAGTGGAGGATACATCTACGCTGCCTTCAAAAATCAATCAGATGCCGGTATCTTAGGAAACAGGAACTGAAGCTAACATTGGATTCAGACGTGCCTTGATTGCTTCCTACCTTGTGTCACAGACACGCCAGGCTCTTCACTCAACCAATCACATCACACTCCCTCTCTTGAGTATTAACCAGCAACATCTGACACTCATCAGCACTCATCACCACTGCAGCATAAAAGACACTTCAGAGCACTCAGTCACTGTCCGGTCTCATTAAGACATACTTCCTGTTATGCTTACCGTAAGGACTACTTACCTGTCTCCATTGTCTTCCAATATCCCTCGTGTTCTCTGTGTCTCCGTGTGTCATCTGTTCCACGTCTGCCCACATCCTCGAATCCTAGAGAGAAGTTCAAGACAATTATCACTGCCTTGATAACCATCTGCTAAGAACTTTATCTGCATTCACTTACCTGCACTCTGCTATAACTCTCTGGTTGTTCAATAAACATCGCATACGTTTTACCTGTGTCTCCGTCCCCTTCTGTGTGTAACACCTTGAAACGTGTCCTCCGAAGGCAGCATTTTCCAGTTTTTGGACACAGCAAACCTTTCTCGTTCGCATAATTAACTTACACACTACATGTCTAAAAGTTTTCTCCTATATGTATGCATATAATGAAACACCCATGGGTGAGTGACGTATGTACACAATTTTTTTCACAAAAAACATTCCTCTTTCTAGGTCTAAAATATAAACACTTAAAATGTATGCATGATGTATTGACTTATTTAAATCTTGTTAATTTTGAATAGAATAAAGTTACATAGGGTATCTTTAAGTTAGTTTTGTGTTTCATTAAATGGATAAAACTATTTAGAAAATTATTAATATTATTATTATTACTATTATTTCTGTATCAACTTCAGTACACAGAAAATTAGTGCATTTGGCATTTCAAAACCAGTTTATTGGATGATCAAGTGAAAGTCTAACTTTGTGTTAGTCTTACATGTTTATTTGAAAGTAAATAATCTAGAACACACAAAACACAAACAAAAAAATATCTCAAATAAAATATTATTTAAATTTCTTTTTTTTTTTTAAAGGGGGCATTCATACAGAAAAAAAAAAAATAAAAATTAAAAAAAATAAAAATATATATATATATATATATATATATATATATATATATATATATATATATATATATATATATATTTGAATGAATATATATATATTTGTTAACTATGCAAATAAATTACAACAGCAAAATAATACACCCAGTTGATGTATTACAATATTTTTTTTTTTTTTTTTTGGTGGTGTCATGTTGTAGTATTTGCAAGTAACAAAAGAAACAGAGGTAGACAGGTATAACAGATATAAATTTGGTTACTTCTGATAATTGTAGTTTCTTTCTAGGAGTCCGTTTTTCATCTTGTTCTACAATCAGTGTCTTCATTTAAGGCAGTATGCTGTCTCCACAACATTGCAGTTCAATTCTACATTTTCTCTGCTAGTAGACAAAGTGCCATGCTAATGCAATCTTTTTTAATATAAGCATGCCATGAAGATCCCTCAGTGCAAATATAGAAACTCCATCATGATGTTGATTGCCGACATAATGGTTCAGAGTCCTGGAGAGGCAGAAACATGAAAATGAGTTCAAAATCTGTATCGTACTTGATATTGTTATTCTAGAGTCTGAAAATGTTAAACTCAGTTTTCGAGATTTCACTCTGTACATTTTTAAAACCTGGATGGGACTTTTTATTTGCATATTTACAGGGGTAATAACAGTGATTGTTATTTATGAGGTTACTATGTTTTTATGACTGCATGAGTATTTAATAAAGCATTGAGGCAGTTTATGACCCAGGTTTAAAAGATATTAACTCAGGCTTAGTGTGAAACACTTTTAACACCAAGAGGTAAGACTTTTAAGACCAAGTAGTAAAAAGTACAAAATTCAATTAAGAAAGTGTAATTTAACTACCTTTAAATGATATCAGGACAATAGCTTCTGCTGCTGGTGAGTCTTCATCTTTAAGAGAAAAATTGTGAGTCATTTGTGATAACTGATTTCTGAGATTGTGTAATTATTGCTCAGAAACATTATTATACTCCTTTATGTTATGTACACTCTTAACAATTAAGGTTCCCATTCAGTCAGTCACGTTTGACTTGATACTGACATATCGGGGTCTCGCTTGGGAGCCCAATCATATTTAAGTGGTAACTAAATGATTCCATGGATATTGGCCAGTGAGATTTGCATGCCAAGCCGCTCCTACCCAGATATACAGGCATATAAGACCAGCTCACACTCACTCATTCATACTTTGCGTCGGAGCCGAGTGGTTGTATACAGCGATCAATCTTTTCCAGTCATCCTTCAACAGAAGCGGTTTCTTGATTGCAGTGAAATAGCAATTTTAATTGCTAAAAGAACTTGTTCCTAAGGAGATTTCTCCTGCCAGTGTGAGGGCGCATCCAGCGGTGATTTGCTTCCTGAAAGAGCAGTGCATGGTTAAGTGCGGCGTTTCACGCCTTAGCGCTTTGGTGCACAAGAGCAGATTTCCTAAAAGAGCAAGCATGGGTGACGAGTGTCTTTTTAAAGTTGTCTTTCCATCTGTGTGTTTCTGGATATGGTCATTTCCATGCTTCATCTTATAGCCACGATCACTGCCTCACATGTCTGGGCTGAGAGCTGCCACCTGGAGGAATTGTCCTTGTCTCCCTCCCTATCTCTCTGGCCACTCGTTCAGGTTACCACTTGAAGGTGATTGGGCTCCCAGGTGAGACCCCAATACGACAGTATTTATGTAATGTCTAAATGTCTCAGTTCCTTCAGGGAACAACAGTTACATCAGTAACCGAGATGTTCTTTATTGGCATTGATTGTTTCATAAAGAACTTTTAACATCAGTAGAACCTTTACACTGCACTAAAAGTTCTTTAAAATTCTTTATAGCAAATAAATATACATTAATAATAATAAATAATAATTATAGTACATTTTATTTAAAGTCGCCTTTCAAAACACTCAAGGACACTGTACAGTTGAATGATAGTCATAAAACAAATCAAGACACAATACAACAAAACAACAGCTATTTAACATAAGATATTTAAAATTGATCAGAGAAAGCTAATTTAAAGAGGCAAGTTTTAAGACATGATTTAAAATTAGCCAGACAATCACTTTCTTGTAAAGAAGAAGAGAATTCCAGAGACGAGGAGCAGCACAGCTGAATGCCCTGGACCCCATAGTGACTAAACGAACAGAGGGTACAACAAGAGGAACAGATGAAGAAGATCGAAGTGTACGCTTCAGGGTGTGGATATGAAGCAATTCAGAGAGATATGTGGGTGCATGATTGTGAAGAGCTTTAAAAGTGAGAAGCAGAATCTTGTACTCTACCCGATATTTAACAGAAGACAATGTAGATGACAGAGGACAGGAAAGATATGCTCAATGGAAGAGGTTCTAATTATAGGGGCAGCTGAGTTCTGGACCATCTTAAGTTTAAGAAAGAGTTTGTGAGGTAACCCAAACAGAAGAGAGTTACAATCATTGATGTGTTAAGTGACTAGAGCATGTACAATAATGACTGTTGAATTGGATGTGAGAAATGGACGAAGACTGCTGATGTTCCGTAGGTGGAAATATGCAGACCGAGTAATATTGTTCACATGCATTTCAAAAGACAAAGTACTTTCAAGGACAACACCCAGACTCTTAACCTGAGAAGATGGAGAGATAGAATTATCAATGTAAAGTGAAAAGCTATTGAATTTTGACAAATTTGATTTAGTGGCAACAAGAAGAACCTCTGTTTTATAAGTATTCAACTTGAGAAAACTGCAAAAACCAGGATTTAATCTCCTCTAAACAATCTGAGAGAGATGAAGACAGAAGAGTAGAATTTGGCTTGGATGATAAGTAGAGCGGGGTGTTGTCCGCATAGCAATGACAACTAATGCCATATTTCCTGAAAATATAACAAAGAGGTAATAAGTAAATGATAAATAAAAGAGGGCCCAGAATAGAGCCTTGAGGAACACCAGTGGTAACAGATAAAGAGTATGACCTGAAATTTTTAAGCTTGAGAAATTGAGTGCATCCGGAGAGATAAGATCTGAACCAGGTGAGAGGAACACCAGTGATACCTATAGAGAGTAATCTATCTAAAAGAACTTGATGGAAAATGGTATCAAACACCACACTTAAATCAAGTAAGATAAGTACGGTTAAGAGTCCAGAATCAGCTGCCTTCAGCACATCATTAACAGCTTTTACCATGGCAGTCTCTGTACTATGCAATGGCCAAAAACCAGACTGGAATTTTTCAAACAGGCTACTTTTTAAGAGGTGAGCATGAACCTGAGATGCAACAACCTTTTCCAAGATTTTTGAAAGAAAAGGCAGATTGGAAATTGGACGAAAGTTGGAAATGTTATTAGGGTCAGCATCCGGTTTCTTGAGTCTTGGAGTTATGACAACAACTTTAAAAGATGATGGAAGTGAGAGAAGAATGTTTAATATCGATTACTATACCAGATAAAGTGGCTAAGCTTTAACCAAGTGACTAGGGAGTGGATCTAACTGACAGGTGGAAGACTTAGATTGCCGGATAAGACATAATTATCAACAGCTGGAAGTTCAAAACTATAAAATGAAGAAAGGAGTGAGTCATGGTAAAGCAGATATGGCAGATCACATGCCATGTTATTTCGTCAATTGTTGATGGATATTGTCAATTTTAGTTATAAAAAAGGTCATAAATTTGTTACACAAATCACTAGAATATAGGTGGGAAGGAAGGGTATCAGGATTTTATGATTTAGTGGTTAAAAGAGCATTCTTGCAAGCGAGCATGTGATCTGCATACATATCTTTATGAACAGTAAGTCCAGTTTTAATGCATAGACATTCTAAGCGACATCCCTTAGTTTTAAGTTGTCTCAGTTCAGGTGTAAACCAAGGTGCAGAATAAGAAAAATATACAGTCCGGGTTTTTAGAGGTGCAAGTGTATCAAACACACTATGCAGTCCCTCATTATAATAGGAAACCAAGTCATCCAGAGTAGAAAAGACATCTCTCTTGAAGAAATTATTAAGTCCATCAGAATGAGCAAACTACTCGTTCATATAAAACAATATATTGATTTAGTTTTTGTAAGACACTTTTTGTCAAGAAACACAGTATGTGTGGAGGAGTGAATCATAATGAATAATCCTGCAATTCACACCTGAGAAGACAAAAGAATCACATAATGACCTGTAATGACCTGCATATCAATGAGCTCTTTCAGTCAGGTAGGCTGTGAAAAAACCCTCTGTGATCATGTCTCTAGCTCATCATGGTGTTGATATACATACAGAAAAAACAACAATACTGTGAAATATTATTACAATTTAAAATAATGGTATTCTATATACATTAAAATATAATGTATTTCTGTGAAGCAAAGCGTCTGAACATTTATGTTACCTCTATGGCATTTCATATAGCCTTTTAGCTTAAAAGCATGCACATTTGGAGAAATATTGATGGATTCTCATATGTTTATGTCAATTTTCTATACAGAGGAGTAATATTTATTCAATATTTATTGTCATCACTATGAGCACTGGATACTGTGTTTTCAATTCATACTTGCAGCCGGAGGGCACTCTGTGCACATTTAGTCCACATATTAATCTAAAGAAGACCAGGACATTCCAGGAACTAACAGCATGTCTTCCAGAGGTCTCTAACCATGGCTTTAACATACAGATAAACACTTTTGAAGACAATAAATACACGATTGAGACGATGTATACATGTATTGCCTCAGAATTTGCGTCTGAATAGTGCCCGTTCTGTGGGCGTGGCTGGTTAAGCGGATAATGTGCTGATTCACGGATGTCTGACATGGCTCTTTTTTCATACAGATTACATAAACACAGAATTTTTGTTTTCGATTTGACTTACACGATTTAAAACCTGACATTTCAAAGTTTATTTAGATATCTAGATATCTAGAAGTCTAATTTTTTGTGATTAGTATTCACTAAGTTACAGTTCATTTTCTGAGAACTATCAGATTTGGACTTCGTTCAGAAGAAGATGACAGATCATGCATCATGTTTTTTTTTTTTTTTTTTTTTTTTTTACAAAAAGCACAACATTTTGTGTACACAAATAAAAGAAGATATTCCACAGATTAAAATGGTGTATAACTCTTAATTGTATGTGCATCATTGACAAAAGTATTTTGAGTCTCTTTCACACTGGTAAGAAAAAAAACGATGTGGCATGACCGCCAACCCGAGGGAGTTAACTTGTGATCCGATATGGGCAAGTCCAATGCAAGACAGTTAAAAGGGGTTACACCAGAGCAGCAAATAAGGTCAAGAATGTGACCTTTACAGTGGGTTGGAAAATCAACAAATTGTTGTATTCCAAGACTATCAAGGCATGATATAAAATCTTTGGTGAGAATGTTATTGACATTATCCATGTGTATATTAAAATCGCCCAATATAATAACATTGTGAGATGTGGAACACACTAAAGTTAAAAATACAGAAAAAAAAAAAAAAAAAAAAGATTCATACAAAGGCACAGTTATGGGAGAGCTTTTTCACTTCTCAGTAAAAAGTATAGCAAACCCTCCTCCTTGGCCAGAGGCACGGGGTTGGCAGGTGTAAACAAAGCTGGGAGGAACTGTTTGATTAAGCTGTGATAAATCATGGGGTTGTTGCCATGTTTCAGTCAAACAGTGGAAATCAAACTTCTTATCATTCAGGAGATCATAAATAAGAGGTCCTTTGTTTGTTAACGAGCGAATATGGAATACACCAAAAGTTAGATCATTCATACCGGATTTAGTACTACTTGTCCTGGCTATGTTGGCTAACACACTGTGGTCAACAGTCCATCTTGATTTATTTGATGGATGCGAGGTGGATGACCAAAAATATTGTACTGGACCTGTGTCATCAAAGATATAATTCCGTTGTGACCGGTGATGGATGTACTTCTGCCGAGGATAGTATATAATGTCCTGGTGAGATTGAAGGGTAAGTGGTGGTTCAGTGACACAAAATCACAATGATAAAAGTTCTGCCGCGGTATATTGAAGTATCAATGTCACTGGATGGTAGAAGAAATAAAGTATAATCAACATAAGAAGTCGGCTGATCCATATTGTTGCAACAAACACCGGGATAGCTCCTTGAGAAGGGAGCGATACCAGAAGCTGTGATCAAAAGCGTCAGACCAGTCAGGTACAACTTTAAATGTTAATGAATAGTTGATGTTTTCTATTTGGGAAAAAATGAACCTCATGACCTTTTAGTTAAAAAGACAAGGAAAGACAAAAAGAAACGTAATCCAAACAATCCACAAAAGGGAGGGCTACCCAACCAAGGACTGACACCACAAAAATGACAGAGAGAGTGGAGACTCACTGTGCCAGATGTCGAGAAGGACATGGATAGGAATGGAGAGGGCTCACAGACGATCAGTGTGACAGGATCGTGAAAAATACCAGGACAGTCATCCAAAACTTTTTGAGTGAAGAAAGTAATCCAGAAAATAATCCAGACAATCAAGATCTGTTGAATTCCAGTAGAAATGTTTCCAAGAAACATATCCAAAAAACGTATCAGCAAACAATCAGACAGACAGACAGGTACCAGCGTGAAGCGGCAGCACAAGCGCGCCACTGCTCTGACACTGGAAGAAGAATATGATATGATATGATATATTATATTATATGATAGATATGTGTAGATATACGTTTGTTAGATCTCTTACCTTTAATCACATCATCTTCAAGAAGAGCTGCAACACGATCAGTGAGCAATTCTTCTTTTTCCTCACATTCTGAATAGTATTAGAGAGTGTGGCAATTTCTTTTAGTTCAAATCATAATTCTGGCTTGTAATGCAAGCAAATTAATGTAAAATGCCAGAAAACTACATTGTTGAATCATATAATATTATCACAAAATATAATACTCGGTATATGAAATTGGTATATGACTACCATTTGTAAATGAGTAAATTAGTACATGATTGTATTTTTGATTGTAATGTCAGCCAAACACAGTAGAAGGCACACCTTCCATCTCTGTGGGACTGTTGTCCATGTACTCCTCCAAGGGTGAAGCAGTTTCTATGGAGTTATTAAAGATTCATATAAATGTAAATGCATGCGCATACACACACACACACACACACACACACACACACACACTGGGTTACCTTTCGAAAGGGAACTCGCTCTGCCTCAATGTCAGCTTCATGTGACACCACGATATGTGCATGCACATGAGTAAGCAGCTCGCAGGCTCAGTCCTTGAGGGGACTTTTTGCATGCATTTTGAGCGCCTTTCTATAAGGAATTTCACTCTTGTCTGGCCCTTCTTTCCAGGAATCAAGCCATCTGTGTCTCGCGGTTCAGGACCTGCCGCGGCTAAGGAGAGTAGGATACAAAAGTTGTGGGGATCACAGGTGGAGCTGCTTGGGGCTGAGATGGAGCTAGTTGCTTAGGACCATCTTAGGACCAACACTTGACCAGCTTAAACAGCTGCCATGCTTCAAAACATAACTAACCAGCATAAGCTGTTTTTTTTTCAACAGGGACGTCAGGCATAGACATGCTGTCAAAACGTGAGAAGCCTGAGCACCTTCATGGTCACCTAGATTAACGGTTCCTGTCGGGACATAACTGTCAATCTCGTACGTGTCTTCCTTTTCTCCCAGATCTTCACACTGAGGTGCGGAGATCTTAGAGAATGCCATATACTGCCCATACCCACTGCGCTCAGGCGATTTATGATGTTATTGAGGGAATGCAGGAGCATGAGAAAGCGTTGATGCCTCAGATCAAAGAGACATTGGCCAGCTATTTTGCAATGGGCGTGGCATCCACGTTTAACGCTCCGTCTCTGCCTACTAATGTCATCTCGCATCTTAATGGCAGAGCATATGTGGCAGTAGGTCAGGATGGCATGTTGATGCACACTTTGGCTGTGTTGCAAGCCTACCAGGCTGATCTGCTGAAGGACCTGATTATGCCAGGACGGGCTTTGAGGGGCCTCCACTCCTCGAGCTCAGCTATGTTTGCCAAGTTGTTAGGCTCTCTCTAAGTCTCCATGGCTACAGTGGGGGGTCGTCTGGCCTTCTCTTGTTAGCAAGAGTTATATTGATTTAGGTTTCCACTCTCCACGGCTCCACCAGGGTAGAAGCGGAGGCCTTTTTGAGTTGAAGGCTCACTGTGAGCCTCCTTTCTAGACATCCTGAGTGTGGGGCATTGTTAGGCCTCCTCACGATTACAGAGTAGTTGTTCTGAAGGCATCTGCTTCTAGAGATTGGCTATTATTTGCTAAGTCGCCGGGTTCTCTTTGAGCCTCCTTGGCTTATATGAGAGTTGTTAGGCCTCCTCTCTGGCCTAACAACATATTATTATTTAGGCCTCCACTCTGTGGAGCCTCGTGGGCCAGCTGGGCCAGCTGGACTTAACCCGGCTGTTAAGGCCTCCTCTTTCCAGGGCTGCTTTTTGGAAGTTTAAGTATTTTAGGCTCTCTGTGAGCCTTTTTGGAAGCTGGTCTGAGTATGAACATAGCTAGGCTTCCTCTGTTAGAGTCTTCCTAGAGGCCTCCATTCTTGAGAAGCTCCTGCCTATGGTTGTCACTGGTGCACCTAGGGATGAAGACTATTTGAGTCTTTCACTTTCTCAGCAAATAAGGCATTCATCCCTTCAGCATGGCAGCATGAGTATTCCGTTCCCCATAGCAACCCCTAAGAGCGCAAGTCCCCTTTCGAAAGGGAATGTGTCTAGGTATGCAAGCAACCAAGGTTCCCTGAGAATAGGGAATGAGATGCTGCGTCCCTTTGCCATGATTCAGACATTCCTGCTCAGTCTCCTTCAGACAAGAAGTGGATGATGTCATTTTCAGGTGCCCTTTTATAGCACCTGATGTCAAGTTCATTGTTGTATTTAGACTTCAGACACTTCAAACACCTGGCATGCCGGAGGCATTCCCCCTAGCAACCCCTAGACATGTTCACAATTCCCTGCGGTCAAGTCCAAGTCAAGTCTCAAGTCTTTGAGGACCAAGTCAAGTCAATTCCAAGTCAAGTCTCAAGTCTTTAGGGGTCCAAGTCAAGTCTCAAATCAAGTCTTTGTTCTATTTTTATCAATATATTTTTTTCAGCTAGTTGTTATAATATAAACATTTTATTTAAATATCAAAACAGATTACTTTTACTTTAAAAATTCTCGAATAAAGCACACAAAATACTAAAATAATTTATATTACTTTCTAACTTTATACAAAATTATACTATTTAGAACCATCGCAAGGAAAAACGTGCCATGTATTTTGAGCTATATGAGTTGCCGTTGTTTGCTGTAGATCTCAAGCAATGCTGGAAAATGTAGTCTTCCAGTGAGCGCCGACGTAACAAAATCTAAGTATAGACAAGTGTTACAGTAAACAAAACAATTAACAACATTTCCATTTGTGTGTCTTGATTGTGATAAGGCGATATAATAACGCACTGCGACTTAACAAACCAGCCTGTGGAAATGAGTTGGACAGACAGGGTCATAAAATGCATGTGGAAGTGCACGTTCAATACAAATACAATTTAACATGGTAAATCTGGATATTATATGCATTATCAAATACTTGTGCAAAAAAAAACTAAAAAAAAACATGAAAAGGACTTCTTGAAAATGGACCACAAGCAAGCCTCTGCAGCTGTACAACACCGCAGCTTCCCTTCGGATTAATTGATTGCTTTTCAAATGAAATGACAAAGTTTATTGCAAGGTAAGGCTTGGCTATATTGTTATTATTTGTTGCTAATTTAACAAGTTTTCTAAGGGGTGATGAATTTGCGTGCCTTCAAATGTGTCACGCGCTTGATTGCTTGGTGTGTTTAGAGATGATTTGAGTCCAAGTCACAGACTCGAGTTTCCATCTCTGGCAACCCCTAGGGGACACAGCATGTTGTTCCCAATTTAAAAGAACCATGGTTACATGCATAACTTGACACGTTTTCATGTTTTATGAGGACTTTCCATAGACATAGTTTTCTTTTTACTATTCACACTGTATATTTTATCCCCTAACTCAACCCACCACAGAAATCTTTCTGTATTTTTACATTTGCAAATTAAGCCATGCCATGGCATGGCTTGGCTTAAGCTTGGCAAACAAAGAACAAACTGACCAAACAGTGGTACACGGAACAATGCTTAAAGAAACATGACAAACATGAGGGCTTAAATACTCAGGGACTAATGACAAGACACACCTGTGCACAATCAACCCAATGAACCAATGACAACACAGGACACATGACAAGGGAGCACATGGCAGGATCACATGAGGACAAGGGAATCACATGACATGGGATCACATGGCAAAACATAACAAATCTGGGGCACGTTCAAGCTCAATTTCAAGGTTTCCGGGTTAAACGACATGTTTCCTGGAAATGGTGTGCAATGGTGTGCAGCGGGGTTTGAGATACGTTTTCTCTTGTTTGGTGGGTGTGTCAAAAATGTCAGCCCAATCAGCATCAACATGTATATAAACCATACGGTATTAAAGAGACAGCTCGCACAATTGGTACAAGTAAAGCTGTTTACAGATTAAAGAGTGTTCTCTTTTATTCTGGACGGCAAGGGCAGTGACTGTAACATCAAATGTATTTTGCAATATTCAACATGTATTTATACTGACTTCATCAGGCTCCAAAAATTCTTCAAAAAGAACACAAAGAATGGCCTTCTCAGCTGCCATAGTTGCCATCATCAGAACAGCGTGTGCAACACACCACCATTTCCATTTAAAAAAACGTTTTGCAACATGTGTTGGGGCTGAACGCAGCCCTGGCAAAGAAACAAGAAGCATGAACATAATGAAACATGAAACTTGAACATGAACACAAAACCAAAACTATACCAGACAATATTCTATCCCTAAACCTACCCATCACAGAAAAACTTACGGTTATTGGAGTCTGCCATTGAGAAAAACAAGTCCTCTTGTACTGTTTCTTTTTTCTCTAGAGATAATGATATGAAACAAAAGTTTTGTAAGAAGTAATTAAATGTAAAATGTTACTAATATAATTAAAAACACAGAAGCTAAATGTTACTGTTTTTACTGTATTCTTGATTAAATAAATACTGTCTTAGTAAGCATAAGAGACTTCTTTCAAAAACACTTAAAAATTTTGCCAAAACTTAAACTTCTGAATGGTATTGTATGACAACAAACACAAAATGGCTGAATCCACATCAAAGGTTTACGTGTTTAAAAGCAATTTTATATTTTTAGGTAGCAGCCATTTACACTAAGTGTACTAGACGGTGTAATATCTTCAGACCAACAACTGAATGAAGTACAAACGTCTCTCTTTCCAGCTTGCTTGTTATCATTCAACATTACATGGTTCACCTGCACTCGACAGCACAGCACACTGGGAAAACACTTTTCTTAAAGGGGAAGTACAACACTTTATCCCTCCCTTTGTTTTTGAAAAATAAAACATTATGAATAATACTAATTCACCCGGAGAATAAGAATGAAAAATGAAATACAAAAGTAACTGAAAGTATATGCTCTTTAAATTACGTTAACTTAAATTATGGCTGAACAAGTAAAATGAATTTAGTATAGTAAATAGAAATTAGAATCTGATATTTAGGCATGTCAGCTGGCTATAATGGGACGACCTAAAACAAACTAGTCCTTGACTTATTTCAGTGCTTCTTCATAATGTTTAGCTTTTGTCTAACTCTATGTAATCCATGAGTCCATGAGATGTCGCAGTAGTTTGATGAGGTGTTGCACTATAATTTCTCAAAAATTGTTGAATTCTTGTTTCCATGATTTTCCTTCAACAGTGGCATTTGATATTGCTTTCTTGAGGGTTCTCATGAATCTCTCAATCTCACCATTGGCTTGAGGCCAGTAGGGGGTGATCATTCAATGGTGAATACCAAGGTGGGCTGTGAAGCTCGCAAGGTCTTCTTGACTGGAGAATGGAGAGCTGTTGTCAGACTTGATTATTTTGGGAATGCCTGCTGTGGAGAATATTTTGTCCAATAATGGAATGACTGTATGCACGGATGTTGATGGTGTTATCTCTACAAAGGGGAATCTGGAGTATTCATCCAGAACAACTAGAAGATAGTCGCCAGAGGGAAACGGACCACAAACGTCAACAGAGACATTCTGCCATGGACCTTCAGGTAACTAACATTTGGAGCGGTTGATGTTTGTTGTAGGTAGTTGATGCTTGACAGGGAATGCAGGCTAATATTAGTTGTTCTGCCTGCTTTTCTATTCCAGGGATCCAGACCTTTTCTCTCAGCAGCTGTTTTGTTTTATTAAACCCTGCTGGCCTTCATGTGTGAGTTCACGTGCTCTGTGCTGCAGGGCCCTTGGCATAACTATGCAGTGTCCTTTCAGAAGTACACTGTCATCCTGTCATCCAGGACAGTAAGCTCCTCTCTGACATTGTAGAATGATTTCAGATCAGACAGATCATGCTCTGTGGTGAAATTATCATAAAGTCTGTGCCATTGACCAGTGTGGGCGATGTTGATGACGTGCTGAAGAAGGCAAGCCTTTGCTGTTGCAGACTTTACTTCCTCCAGTGTCATGGCTTTAGGGACTGCGTTAGTGGTGATAAAGTTGACGTGCATTTCTGTGTCAACATCATGCATGATGGAGGTTTTGTGGAGTTGCTGTGGGTGGCGAGACATGGATTTGTCTTCCCAGCTGGAGTCTGAGAGCCCATCTCTTGATTCTTGCTGGCGGTTTTGATTTAGGGTTGTTAAAGATTAGCTCTAAAGGTTTGTGGTCTGTGATCATGTTGAACTCAGCAGCACAAAGATACAGATGTAAGTATTCACAGCTCCAGATGATAGCAAGAGCCTCTCTTTCTGTCTGAGAGTACCTCTGTTTAACTGGGGCCAAGGCCCTGCTTGCATAAGCAAAAATATAAGTGTGATTAGTGGTTTTGTTTCTCCGTGCCAAGATAGCGCCAAGGCCAATAGGACTGGCATCAACAATGACATTGGTTTCTCTTTATAGAATAGAAGTAGCTAGTCACAGGGGCATTGTCTTTCTTTGATGGTTGTCAGTGCGTCTTCTTGCTTTTTACTCCACAGCCATTGAGAGTCCTTCTTTGTGAGTTCCCTCAGAGGTTGTGTGAGTGAAGAGTAGGCAGAAATTAACCTTGCACTGTAATTGGCCAGTCCTAGGAGGCTTTTTACCACACTCTGGGTATATGAAGGTGGCATACAGGTGATTGGCTCAATTTTGGGGGGGTCAGGTGTGATGCCACGATTGGAGAATACATATCCAAAGAACTCCAGGGATGTTTTGTGAAATTCACATTTGTCCTTGTTGATTGTCAGGTTGTTTGCATGTAATCGTTGAAAGACTGCTTCAAGAGATCTGTTCTGGGCACCTGCTGTGGTGCCATACACCACAATGTCGTCACTGAAATTTCTAACTCCAGGGATTCCCTGCAGGACCTGTTGGATGGTATTTTGAAAAACTTAAACTGCTGATGACATAGCGAATATGAGCCTTGTATATCTACTCAATCCAACATGGGTTGAAAATGTTGTGATGTATCTGGACTAGTGGTGCTAGTTCAAGTTAGCGATAGCCTGAGTTAAGGTCCAGTTTAGAGAACATCACTGCTCCATTGAGATTGTGGATGATGTCATCTACCGTTGGTGAAATGTGTCTCTCTCTGCATTTGGCTTGGTTTGACAAGCGCATGTCAAAAAAGATAAGTATCTTCTCTGGATTTTTGGGCTTGGGCTATGCAACGATGGGTGAGACCCATGGTGTTGGACCTTAGACTTTTTCTATGATGCCTTGATCCTCAAGGAGCTGCAGTTTATTCTCCACATTTTTTCAGATGTGGAAAGGGGATACGACGATGTGGCTGGATAACAGGTTTGGCAGTTTCATCAATGTGTAGCTTAATTTGAATGTTTTTCAATTTTCCAATGCCCTTCATAATGGTATTTTAGCATACACTGAACAGAAAGGGTAGGCTGCTGAACTATGTCTGCAGAGTAAACAATGGTATCGCTGCAACACGCTCGATGTCATTGACTTGTGTGTTATTTTCGATGCCAGCTGCTTGCATTTCTGGTGTTTCAAATGCTCTGGCTAGATCCAACAGTTTCAACATCAAGCTGCTGTCTCTACAATAAGTGTACTAGAGGGTGTAATATCTTCAGACCAACAACTGAATGAAGTATAAACGTCTCTCTTTACTGCTTCTTGTTATCATTCAACATTACATGCTTCACCCGACAGCACAGCACACTAGGAAACCACTTTTCTTAAAGGGGAAGTACAACACTACAGAGGATAAATAGTGTTTACCTGATTACACTGCATCCATTGATAGATACTATTCAAAGAAAGTGTAATTACAGTAGAAGCGTACTACAGTATTTGAAGCAATGGGTTGGTACTTGGAGTAATAGATACTGCTTGTTTCTTTTTTTTTTTTTTTTTAATCAAGAGACCAGTATCATTAATTAAGATGCTTAATTTCAGAAGTACATGCATTTTTTTTCTGTTTGTACCTGATTTACAGGTGAATCTTAGAACGAGGCATCCAATGATCAGGATTACAATACAGCAGATGAGAAATCCTGAGATGGCCAGCAGAATTTTTCTTTTTAATACTGTAATAATGGAAGAAATAAAAAAGTTAAATTAACATTCCGTTCAAACATTTATGTATAAATTTTATATGTACATATATATATATATATATATATATATATATATATATATATATGACGTGTACTACGGAGCCCCTAAAGGCAAATACACATGAGATGGGAGGAAAAAAATATATTTCTTTCTATATACTATATGCTTTATCTCACAATTATATAGTTGGGTAATTATAATGTAAATAATTTGCCAGCATCAGGAAGCTGCTGTTAATATGCAGAGTATTGAAATCGCTTTTGAATGCGCACAAGCTTTTACTTTCACTTTCGAGATTTGCAATCACACATGCTGTGTGTATACTACGGAGCATCAGTACTTATTACACATTTCACAAGATTAGATATTTGTCAGTATATATATATATATATATATATATATATATATATATATATATATATATATATATTACAGTACAGTCCAAAAGTTTGGAACCACTAAGATTTTTAATGTTTTTAAAAGAAGTTTCGTCTGCTCACCAAGGCTACATTTATTTAATTAAAAATAAAGTAAAAAACAGTAATGTTGTGAAATATTATTACAATTTAAAATAACTGTGTACTATTTAAATATATTTGACAAAGTAATTTATTCCTGTGATGCAAAGCTGAATTTTCAGCATCGTTACTCCAGTCTTCAGTGTCACATGATCCTTCAGAAATCATTCTAATATGCTGATTTGCTGCTCAATAAACATTTATGATTATTTTCAATGTTGAAAACAGTTGTGTACTTTTTTTTCAGGATTTCTTGATGAATAGAAAGTTCAAAAGAACAGCATTTATCTGAAATACAAAGCTTCTGTAGCATTATACACTACCGTTCAAAAGTTTGGAGTCAGTAAGAATTTTTATTTTTATTTTTTTGAAAAGAAATTAATACTTTTATTCAGCAAGGATGCATTAAATCAATCAAAAGTGGCAGTAAAGACATTTATAATGTTACAAAAGATTAGATTTCAGATAAACACTGTTCTTTTGAACTTTCTATTCATCAAATAATCCTGAAAAAAAAATATTGTACACAAATATTTTGTACAATGGTACACATTAAATGTTTCTTGAGCAGCAGATCAGCATATTAGAATGATTTCTGAAGGATCATGTGACACTGAAGACTGGAGTAATGATGCTGAAAATTCAGCTTTGCCATCACAGGAATAAATTACTTTGTGAAATATATTCAAATACAAAACAGTTATTTTAAATTGTAATAATATTTCACAATATTACTGTTTTTACTGTATATCTAATTAAATAAATGTAGCCTTGGTGAGCAGACGAAACTTCTTTTAAAAACATTAAAAATCTTAGTGGTTCCAAACTTTTGGACTGTACTGTATATATATGAAGAGTTCAGATGCAAAAGCCTCTAAATGCCATCTGAAATTTTCTTCTAAAATGAGCATTTTTATCAAGCTTGTATGTTTAGGTTCAATAATTTCACTTTAATGTCAATTAATAGGTCATTTTCATTGCCATTAAAGTGAATTAACTAAACATAAACATACGAGCTTGATAAAAATGCTCATTTTAGAAGAAAATTTCAGATGGCATTTAGAGGCTTTTGCATCTGAACTCTTCATATATATATATATATATATATATATATATATATATATACTATATTGCCAAAAGTATTCACCCCTCTAAATAATTGAATTCAGGTGTTCCAATCACTTCCATAGCCACAGGTGTATAAAATCAAGCACCTAGGCATGCAAACTGCTTCTACAAACATTTGTGAAAGAATGGGTCGCTCTCAGGAGCTCAGTGAATTCAAGCGCGAATTTGTGAAATTTCCTCACTACTAAATATTCCATGGTCAACTGTTAGTGGTACCATAACAAAGTGGAAGCAATTGGGAACAACAGCAACTCAGCCACGAAGTGGTAGGCCATGTAAAATCACAGAGCGGGGTCAGCGCATGCTGAGATGCACAGTGCGAAGAAGTCGATAGCTACAGACCTCCAAACTTCGTGTGGGCTTCAGATTAGCTCAAGAACAGTGTCTAGAGAGCTTCATGGAATGGGTTTCCATGGCCGGGCAGCTGCATCCAAGCCTTACATCACCAAGTGCAATGCAAAGCGTCGGATGCAGTGGTGTAAAGCACACCGCCACTGGACTCCAGAGCTTGGCCCCTTAGTTCCAATGAAAGGAACTCTTAATGCTTCAGCATACCAAGACATTTTGGACAATTTCATGCTCCCAACTTTGTGGAAACAGTTTAGGGATGGCCCCTTCCTGTTCCAAAATGACTGCGCACCAGTGCACAAAGCAAGGACCATAAAGACATGGATGAGCGAGTTTGGTGTGAAGGAACTTGACTCGCCTGCACAGAGTCCTGACCTCAACCCAATAGAACACATTTGGGATGAATTAGAGCAGAGACTGCGAGCCAGGCCTTCTTGCCAACATCACTGCCTGATCTCACAAATGTGCTTCTAGAAAAATGGTTAAAAATTCCCATAAACACACTCCTAAACCTTGTGGAAAGCCTTCCCAGAAGAATTGAGGCTGTTATAGCTGCAAAGGGTGGGTCAACTCCATATTAAACCCTATGGATTAAGAACGGGATTTCATTAAAGTTCAAGTGCACGTAAAGGCAGGCGTCCCAAAACTTTTGGCATAGTGTATGTTTATATATAATGTTTTGAATGTTATGGTAACAAAATACTATGGAAGCCGGTTTCCGCCACAGTTGAGTAAAAAAATATAATTCTGTAAGTCATAATGAGAAACTTTCTCATAATAATGACTTAGTATGTCAGAATAATGAGAAAATTTCTCGTAATTATGACTTATTTTCTCGTAATAATGACTTAGTTTCTCATAATAATGAGAAACTTTCTTGTAATAATGACTTAGTATCTCATAATAATGAGAAACTTTCTCGTAATAATGACTTAACATCTTATAATAATGAGAAACTTTCTCGTAATAATTTAACTTCCCATAATAACGAGAAACTTTCTCGTAATAATGACTTAACATCTCATCATAATGAGAAACTATCTCGTAATAATGACTAATGTGTTCCAGGCAGGTTTTTGAGCCCGTAAGTCACGACTTCAAATCACGACTCACGACTTTGTAGCGTTCCAGGAAAATCACGCCAAACTGCATATAAGTGTAAACAAACCAACATGGCGGACTGTACGGGGCTTATGCTCATTAACAATTATTTTGATCGCCAAAGGTGCTTACTCCTTGCTTATTTGAGGGAAACAGAGGAGGAAAACGACGCATAAGGCAAGAGAAGCTGTTATATCTTTTATTTTACTGTGCATCCGTACGCATCCGTAAGGGCTGCCATTGTTGTTTCACGGACTATGTGACATCAGAACCCATAACTGGGAGTACATCAATCTAGTACGAGTTCATGGGTGGGAAGTCACGGGTTTGACTGCTGTTCCAGTGCACTTCCACGGGTTATGGATTGCCTGGAACGCGGCATTAGTTTCTCATAATAACAAGAAACTTTCTAATAATAATGAGAAACTTATACGCATGCGCAGAGTGCAGAGCAGAAGGGCATGGCACGCTAGCAACATCCGCTGGTCAAAGTCTCATAAATGGGAGAACAGCAAACATGGCACATTCTGCATTCGCGCACTTCTGTTTTCATTAAATTCAGTGTAATATACAAAGTGCAGTCTATAGTATCATTAAATAACATCAGTTATAAATGATCACTATATCTTCAATACATTTCCACGCGCACGAACGCAGAGTGGTTTCCGTGTTAACGGTGGAAACTGCTGCATGAATGCGACGGCTTACAAAACTATCAGATTAACAAAGGAATATGACATTTATTTGTTAAGTTTAAGTGCAATGTCTTTATAAAATGTGTGGGTTTATGTGTTAACTTTAACACGTATTTCGCAGATGAATCTAGGCTATTTGATGTGCAGGTTTGCCTAGACATAGGCGCTGGAAAGTTTTTCTAATATAAACCGGGTCCTAAAGCACTTGGCCAGTCATAAACCTTCATTCCAGTGATATTCCTCTAGAAAACACCTTTTAAGATGTTTATGACTCATTAGAATGTATGCAAAAGACAGCTTTCCAGGTGAAGTGTTCTTTAACAGAGTTGGATATGTAGGTGTGTACTGTCTTATCATTCCTCTATCTGTTTGAAATCCATGGATCACCACTCTGTTTTTCTGCTTGTTCATACACAAAAATACAAATGAATGTTACAAATGAAGACTATATCCCATCTCATATAGGCTACTGATAATTTATCAATAATGTCATATATTAAATGATATTATAGATTACACTTTTGCCCAATGTGCCATGGTTGCAGAGTTCTCGCATTTACGAGATTTTGACCGGCGGATGTCGCTAGCGTGCCACACCCTTCTGCTCCACTGCTTTGCACATGCGTAGAAGTTTCTTCATATAGAGGGTATGCACGTGACGTCACCGTCGACCATTACGACTGTGGTCACGCCCACTGAGTGGCAAAAGACTGAGCGTCAGCATTGGTTTTCAGCGTGAATGTCACGAAAAACACACAAAACACATCCAAAACGGGAAAGAGCTTTGTGATTGACTGTACAAATAGCTTTGACACAAAACCTGAGGTATATATTTAAAAACTGCAGAAAGCAACAGAAAAAAGAAGGAAATGGATCACTGCAATTCACAGACACAACTGGACTCCAGCAGAGAAACATGGATTTGCAGTTATCATTTTGTGTCAAATTGTTGGATTTTGAGGTAAAATCATACCGTATATATTGTATTGTTATATATTATGCTGACAACTCATCAATTAAATATTTTCCATCTTATATTCTGCATAACTGGGTGTTTTTCAATAAACAACACTGACAAAAACTATACTATAAAACTTTATATGTTTTAGGGCTGGACAACATGATGATATAACATTGATATAAGTGATTACGCAGATTAAAACCTACCAATATTGTAGTTATATAAAATATTTACAGGCAGATTTGCTTTATGTATTTCGCCAGCGTCAAATCGGCGGGAAAGTGATGTCGATGCATACCTTCTATTATGAGAAACTAAGTCAAAATTACGAGAAAGTTTCTCATTATTATGAGATGTTAAGTCATTATTATGAGAAAGTTTCTCGTTATTATGAGATGTTATGTCATTATTACGAGAAAGTTTCTCGTTATTATGAGATGTTAAGTCATTATTATGAGAAAGTTTCTCATTATTATGAGATGTTAAAGGTGCCCTAGATTAAAAAATTGAATTTACCTCAGCATAGTTGAATAACAAGAGTTCAATACATGGAAATGACATACAGTGAGTCTCAAACTCCATTGTTTCCTCCTTCTTATAAATCTCATTTGTTTAAAAGACCTCCAAAGAACAGGCGAATATCAGCATCTTCATTCTTTATAAATCTCTCCGACAGTGTAGCATTAGCTGTTAGCCATGGAGCACTGTAAAACTCATTCAGAATCAAACGTAAACATCCAAATAAATACTATACTTACGCGATTAGACATGCTGCATGACGAACACTTTGTAAAGATCCATTTTGAGGGTTATATTAGCTGTGTGAACTTTTTTTATGTTGTTTAAGGCAAGCGAAAGCGCTGAATCGGCCCAAAATAGGCAGTTAAAAAAATTAATCAACCTTTAAGTCATTATTACGAGAAAGTTTCTCATTATTATGAAATGTTAAGTCATTATTACGAGAATGTTTCTCATTATTATGAAATGTTAAGTCATTATTATGAGAAACTTTCTCAATATAATGAGATACTAAGTCATAATTATGAGAAAGTTTCTCATTATTATGACTTACAGAATTATATTTTTTTACTCAACTGTGGCGGAAACGGGCTTCCATAGAATACTTATCTCACTGTTAAAATAATTTTGTCCCCCCTCAGTTTTAATCTAAATGTATGATCTTGAAAATCTTGATGATAACTTGACATTTTTTCTAATCCACAAATCATTCACATCTATACACTGTATGAAAGAGGTTTACTAATAAATATTTGCATTACTCACTAATAGTATTGGCCGTGAAGCCCTCACTCAGAGCAGAGTACAGTGGTCTCTTTGTCCTTATTCCCTTGCATTTGAATTCACTTTTAATAGTTTCTTCAGTTGCTGTCACTTTGAACATATGTGACGACCCATTGAGATTCTGTCCGTTCTCAAACCAGGTGTAGCTCCACTGTCTGCCCTCTGAGACGTTACACCTGAGGGTCAGGATATTTCCAGACATAATGTCGCTCAATTCAGTCTCCAGACTCAGAACTGCAGATGGACGCACTTAGAACAAAACAAAAGGTTATTTTATAAATAATTTTTTTATAAAATATATTTCATACTGAGCCTTCTAATTACAATAATACTAACAATAAACAAATACTAAAAATAAACATCAGTGCTTTTACTTTTACTAGTTTTTTAACTATTTAAAATGCAATACTTTATTCATACCATGTATGTTCAAAGCATATCATGCAGTAAACTACACTTAAAGTGATAGTCCACCAATAAATGAAGATTGTCTCATAATTTACTCACCCCCATGTCCTTCCACACCTGTATGTCTTCTGTGGAACATAGAATAAGTTTTTTTTTCTCTTTTTTTTCTTAAAATCAGTAGGGTCCAAAACAACATTAGACCACACTGACTTTCATAGCATAGACAAAAGTACATTCTTCAACATATCTTCTTTTGTGTTCCACAGAAGAAAGAAAGTCATACAGGAATGACATGAGGGTGATTAAATGCTGATATGGATTTTCACATTTATGGGTGAACTATCACTAATTTAATATTTTCATTTCATTGAGTTCTTTGCCATGGTCATATTCCTTAAAATAAATGGCGACATGAGGCAGTTTATATGGGCACAAGAGACTAACTTACCTTTGACTCGCACTTGTAGAGTCTCACTGTCCACTGAGAAGTATCCTCTCTTTGCTTTGCAGTGATAGACACCAGTGTTAGAGAGAGATGCAGAACTGATAGTGAAGGTTGGATCTGTGATCAAGTTTTCTGAGTCTTTGTACCAGTCATATTTCCATCCATCACCAGGCATGTTACAGCCAAGCTGGACTTCCTCCTCAGTGTAGAAGAACTCAAACCACCGATCTTTTCTGATGTCTGGTTTTGGTGTGTCAACTAGGAGCAACAGAGGTAAAATTAAAAATAATGGACCACCTTCAAACAATAACTGAGTTGCATGTGCTTGTTACATAGTCAGGAAGCTGTAACCGCTGACACTAATCTCTTTATAATTCAAAGGTCAGTGCAACAGTAAAGTAGCTAAATCTTTTCTATGGGAAGCAAAATCCACATTGACCTCTTTAAGACAACTGGCTCTGGCTGTCACTATCTGAATAGTTTTGTTCATTTCTGACTCTCAAAACTTTCATAAACAGTTTAACTTGCCATAAATACGAAGTTGCAAAGCTTCTCCTTGTCTTGTAGTCACAGGCATTCTCTTCAGATGTTTTCCTCTGCAGGTAAACTGTCCAGAATTACTCACTTTTGCTGAGATGATTGAGAGTGTGTCTCCAGAAAAGGTAATGTTCTTGTCAACTGAAAGCTGAGCTCCATTTCTAAACCATTCATAGCCCCATTCATTCGAACCTCCATCAATTGAACACTTCAGAGTCACTTTTTCACTTGGGTAAAATGTTTTCCATGGAGTCTCTATTGACAGTTTTGGTTGAGGCGGCTCTGCACAGAAAAATAAATACGTAAATAAAACAGTAATGAACAAAAGTGGAAAAGTGAATGAAAAGTATTAAGCCCAGTTTCTTGGATATCAAATCAAATCAAATCAAATATCAAATTACTTTGATATCCAAGTAAATAAAAGTTAGTAAAATACTTATTAAGTAAATGCTTATTGAACTCTCTTGATTCTAAGTTGTTTAATTTACACATGTGGTGGATGCTTCCAAAGCGACCTATGACTTATACAGTTCAGGCATTTCCTGGAAACTTTTTGAGGAATTGTAAACTGAATGCACAATGAGAAGAATATTCCACAATATAAATAACCATAAAGAGGTAAATTATGGACTCACCTTCAACTCGTACTTGTAGAGTCTCACTGTCCACTGAGAAGTCTCCTCTCTTTGCTTTGCAGTGATAGACACCAGTGTTAGAGAGAGATGCAGAGCTGATAGTGAAGGTTGGATCTGTGATCAAGGGTTTTGAGAACTTATACCAGTCATACTTCCATCCATCACCAGGCATGTTACAACCAAGTTGGACTTCCTCCTCAGTGTAGAAGGGCTCAAACCACGCATCTTTTCTGATGTCTGGTTTTGGTGTGTCAACTAGAAGCAAGTAAAATTAGAAATAATGGACCACCTTCAAACAATAAATGCTTTGAGTTGCATAAGCTTGTTATTTTTCATAATCAAAGACTAAATTAACTGACTCATGCTGCTAATAGTGTCTGGCCAAAATCAAAAGCGTAGACAGGAAACTGCAAATATTCACATGAATCACTGTACACTGATACAGGCCAATGCAAATTAAAAATCAGCTTCTTCATTGAACTTGTTTGGGTGCCTGTTAATTTCATTCATATATATTAATCATAGAATATAATAAGTAGTTTAACCATAAATATGAAGTTGCAAAGCATCTGTTTGTCCTGTAGTCACTGGCATTCTTGTCAGATGTCTTCCTCTGCAGTTATATTGTCCTGAATCACTTGCTTTTGCTGAGTTGATTGAGAGTGTCTCTCCAGAAAAGGAAATGTCCTTGTCAACTGAAAGCTGAGTTCTATTTCTAAACCATTCATAGCCCCATTCATTTGAACCTCCATCAATTGAACACTTCAGAATCACTTTTTCAGTTGGGTAAAATGTTTTCCATTCAGACTCTATTGACAGTTTTGGTTGAGGTGGGTCTGCACAGGAAAAAATAAAAAATAAAATAAACAAATCAGTAATGAACAATTGATGTTAAAGAGTCAATGAAAACATTTCAGGTTATGCATGAGAAGAGGGAACGAGACACTGCGTCTTGACACATTTTGGGAATGCCTCCGCGTGAACCTGTTTCTGAAACTCTATCAAATCAAGGCAACTATATTGGCCGGTGACAGCCTATGACTTCACTACTAGTGCGACCCGAACGCACATAAGGAGCGCTTAGAGAACAAGTCATCCACTTATCGTCTGAAGGGACTGTTCAGCAGGCGGCCCCGAGGCATGGCAGGTAGACAGAGTGTCTCGTTCTCTGTTCTCAGGGAACCATGGTTACATGCGTAACTTGAGATGTTCCCTTTCGAAAGGGAACTCTCACTGTGTCTGGAGAACGAAATACCCACACCGCCATGCTGAGGGGAGTGCATGCCAAAGAATGGCTGTGACAAATATCAGAAAACAATTTCAACTAAAATGCCAAAAAACACTTCTCCTAAGGGTAGCAAAGGCTGTCAGTGTCAGCATTCCTTACGGCCACCACCCAAGCTATAAGCCTCAAAGAGGCCTCCAGAAATATCTAGAGGCCTACCAAGGCTGCTCAAAGGCTTGGAACCAACAACTTCTAACAGAAGGTGTCCCTTTAAGGGAATGTGGCCAGGGAGCCGAAAGGAGCCCCGGCCAGTCACTTCTCAGGGGAGCATAGTCTACCCTGACTGCCACCAGGGAGGCTGACCTGATCCTACTTTAGTAGTAACCTAGTCTGGCCAGCAACCTGTCTGTTACCAAAACTGAATCTCTAAAGCACTAGCCTCCAGAGGAGGCGTCCAGAAAGAGGGACTGCAAATTGGCTGTAACCAACTCAGACCGGATCATAGAGATCCAGGTATCCTGGGGAACAGGACTCAGCATAGTGCTTTGAAAACTTGCAATCGAAGGGAGTTACTCTGCTCAACCTAGGATCTACAGAGAGCTTCTTAAATAAAGCACTCTGGAGGCTGAGTACTCAACATAGGGTCCATGATAAGAGACGTTCCTCCAGCTCCAACAGGAGCTGATCTACCAAGGGAGTTCTTACTAAAAATAACCTATTAAACCTTTAAGACCACTTCAGGGGCTGAGAGGAGTACCTCAGCCCTAAATACTGACCTACCAGGGAGGTCTCACAAGAGACCTTCAACCTTCCGATCAGACCTCAGAACTCTAAAGAACGACCCTCAATTTGTGGGGAGTACCCACTGGACTCAACCGAGATGAGTATTGACCAAGCTCAATGCAAGTACTAGGGAGGCTCCTAAAGAGCCTACACTCTGATATAACTCTAGGGAGTCAGAATACTATCTTAGCTAGAAGTGCTAAGGACCTATTCGACCCAGAGGATTGCCTTCAAGGTGGCCTGCTTGAGGGCCAACTACTTGGTAAAAGATCTAGAACTCTAGGGTTAGTATAAGGGAGGCTCCACTGGAGCCTGAGCTACCTGATAAGTGTCTGCTCAACTCTAGGGAAATAGGACACTCAGGAACCTAGCCCAACCCAGAGGATCACTTTCAAGGAGATGCAAGGAGGGCCAACTACTTGGTAGCAAATCTAACTCCAGCAGACATAGCCACTAGAGGTGTTTTGCTCGCACTATGAGTTGGAATACTCGTTCTCATTGTCATCATGAGCATTGTACTCAGCATATTGCTTTCTACCCTTATAACAAGGGGAGTACAAAACTATGTGACCGGGCTGATGAGGAAGCCTCAGATAGGGCCTACTACTCTAGAATAACATGGCCACAGGCCCGAGGCTAATGCTTGAGCTCTAAGGGAGCGTGCTCAACTCACCCTGAAATGAGGGAGTACTCGATACACTCGACCTGAGCATCACTGGTGTTGGGCACATATGGGGCACAGAACTCTGGGAGCGAAGTGAGCTAACCTGAGAAAGGCTCAAGGGTGAAAGCCTGAGCAAAAACTCTTGCTCCAAAATGAGAAAAGCCATCTGAGCTCAGCTCTGGAGGAATGGAGGCCCCAACAGGAAGAAATTCCACAGGAGGGGCCTGCAACACTCGACCCTGCGACTTGATAATAATCAAAGAGCTTTTGGTGGAGAGATTGCTCCAAGCTCAAACTAGACAAAGCTACTACCAAAGCTTTAGAGAGCAGAGACTTCAGCATAGTACTTTCCACTCTCTAAATGAGAGGAAGTCTAACAACACTCAAGGACAACCACAGGGAAGGCTTTCAACGAAAGCCTACAACACCTGGCTATTTGTTTGTGCCTAACAACAGTAGGGAATTGAAGCTCAGCATATCGCTTATACTCTAATACCAAGAGGAGTTTCAGCTCAACTTAGGTAAATTGAAGAGGCCGTTAGGCCTGCTACTTGCATTAATAGCCTAATGCAGAAGGTGGGCCCCATCTGGGGATGACTCTCACAATGAGAGGAGGAGTACTAGGATCACTAGCTGCCAGTCTTAAGCTCAAGAGGCTCTTCTAGGAGTAGCCTACTTTGGGCTACTGCATGCTAGGAGGCGGAAAGCTACAGCTGAACCGCCTCTGTCAAAAAATACGTATTCCTGAGTACGTATTCCTGAATTTCTAGTCTAGGGCGGATATTGGGGCGGCCCAAAAGAAGGGCCAGCACACACACACTCATGACCTTCCTGGAGCACAATGGAGCAGAGACTTCAACCTAACAACTCTAAAGAAAGGAGGCCGGCTCACACAACACCCAGGAGAACTGACTACCTGGAGCTCAATGGAGCAGTGGCTTCAGCAAAAATTCACTCTCTAAGTGAGAGGAAACCAACACACTCACCACAGGGAATGTCAAGGTGGCCTTAACAGGCCATTGCTTGAGGACATCAACTACCTGGAGCTCAGTGGAGCAGAGGCTTCAATAAAAAACTCTATAAATGAGAGGAAGCCAACACACTCATCAAGTGATTGTCAAGGTGGCCTTGCAATAGGCCAAAGTCAAAAACATCAACTACCTAGAGCTCAGATGTAGCGGCAGCCTTGAATAGAGACTCTCAAACAAGAGGAAGCCTGCTCACTCATCACAGTGTGATGTCAAGGTGGCCCAGAGAGGGCCGACACCTACAGTCATGATCTATCTGGAGCTCGGGGGAGTGGAGGCTTCAGCATATCGCCTTCTACTCTCTCAGCGAGAGGAAACCACTTCACTCAACCTAGGGAAGGTATCAAGGGGGCCTATCAAAGGCCAAACACCTCAAATTGTGATATTACCTGGAGCTCAGCAGAACAGTAGCTTCAACAAATGACTCTCTTTAACTAGGGGAAGCCAGCCCACTCAACCCAAACAGATTATCAGGGTGGCCCCGGAGGGCTGAACACCCAACATATCAACTATCTGAAGCTTAAATGAGTGGCGGCCTAGAAAACTGATTCTCAGATCGAGAGGAGGCCATGCCATTCACTAAAGGTGATATTTTGTTCTTAATGCTACCTGCTATTAAGACTTCACCAAGAGAGGAGGCACATAGTAAGGGTGCCACAATAACCTTCCCTAATAATGGGAGCTCCAGGGCCCCAATTTAAACAGCCCAATACATAAAGTATATACACTTTTGTAATCTAACATATAAGAATAAACATCCCCTTTATTCCTTTCTACAGGGAGCTGAGGTCACTAAATTTATAACGGCTCTTACAAAGGGAGAGGTAACCTAAAAGCTCAACCTGAGACTTTAAAGAGCAGAGGCCTAAAGGTAAAAGAGTCCTGCCATACTCTGCAGCCTGAAAGGATGTGCTCACTAACAAGCTCTGTGCCGGATCCACAGATGGGCTCAAAAAGATGGAACAAACTCAGCACTGGTCCAGCCTCAGGCCTAGTGTTGGAGCACAGCATAATCTGCCACCACGTATGTCCTGCCATATACAGACAGGACTAGCTTCATAACACATAAATGCAGATGCAGGTAGGAAACACACAACTAGGGTTGCCAAGGGAAACACTCATAGTGCGAGTAAAAAGGCCTTAAGGCGAACACACGTGTAAGTAATGTGTGTGATAGATGTAAAGGCTTGCACACAAACCTACACATCGCTCATCTAAATGTATATAGAGCACTGTTTACTGACATTGAGGATGCAAGAGACAATGCCAAAACCTGTCCTGCTTCCCTCGAGACATCTGTATAAACAGCCATTTTTTCCTTTGAATAGCGCCTCAAACAAAAGAGTCCCTGAAGACAAAAAGAGGATGACTTGTTCTCTAGGTGCTCCTTATGTGCGTTCGGGTCACACTAGTAGTGATGTCATAGGCTGTCGCTGGCCAATACGATTTGATAGCGTTTCAGACACCAGACGCCTTTAGGTGGAGACGTTCCCCAAATGCGTTAAGATGCAGTGCGAGTTCCCTTTTGAAAGGGAACTGCTTTTAGCTAGAAGCCCTGTTTCTTGTTTATGAAATCAAAAAGTCTAAAATACTTTTTTTATATTCTAAAATATATTTTGTAGTGATCTTGACTTAAATTGTTGAATAAAGTAGTTATTTTTGTTTTGTTTTTGCGCACAAAAAGTATTCTCATCACTTCATAAAATTAAGTGTGAACCACTGTAGTCACATGGACTATTTTAATGATGTCTTTAGTACCTTTCTGTGCCTTGAAAGTGGTAATTAAATTGCTGTCTATGGAGGAGTCTTGGATTTCATTAAAACTTAATTTTAAATCTTAATTTGTGTACCAAAGATGAACAAAGGTCTTGAAACAATGGTGAGTAATTAATTACAGAATTTGCACAGAAAGTGCAGAAGGTGCACAACAGGCAGATTTTATTCACAGAAATAGCTCAAAAGACTTACATTTAACTTGCACTTGTAGACTCTCACTGTCCACTGAGAAGTCTCCTCTCTTTGCTTTGCAGTGATAGACACCAGTGTTAGAGAGAGATGCTGAGCTGATAGTGAAGGTTGTATTTGTGATCTGAGGTTTTGAATCTTTATACCAGTCATACTTCCATCCATCACCAGGCATGTTACAACCAAGCTGGACTTCTTCCTCAGTGTAGAAGAACTCAAACCACTGATGTTTTATGATATCTGGTTTTGGTGTGTTATCTAAGAATCACAGGGACAGAATTAGTAATAATGCACTCTCTTCAAACAAAAACTGCCTTGATTTGCATGTTTTTGTTATTCTTTATTATCCTCACACAAAATGAACTGAATTTCTCACTGAAAATCCTTTTGCACATAGTCAGGAAGCTGTAAGTGCTGACACTAATGTCTTTATAATTCAAATGTCAGTGAAACAGTTAAGCAGCTAAACCTGTTCCTTGGAAATCAAAATCCTCATTGACCTCATTAAGACACCTGGCTGTCACATCTGAATAGTTTTTGTTCAATTCTGACTTTCAAAATGTTCAGAAATACTGTGGTTTAACTTGCCATAAATATCAAGTTGCAAAGCTTCTGCTTGTCTTGTAGTCACTGGCATTCTCTTCATATGTTTTCCTCTGCAGGTATACTGTCCTGAATGACTCAGTTTTGCTGAGCTGATTGAGAGTGTGTTTCCAGAAAATGAAATGTCCTCATAAACTGAAAGCCGGGCTCTGTTTTTAAACCATTCATAGCCCCATTCATTTGAACCTCCATCAATTGAACACTTCAGAGTCACTTTTTCAGTTGGGTAAAATGTTTTCCATTCAGACTCTATTGACAGTTTTGGTTGAGGCGGCTCTGCACAAAAAAATAAATAAGTAAATAAAACAGTAATGAACAAAAGTGGAAAAGTGAATAAAAAATATTAAGCCCAGTTTCTTGGATATCAAATAATTTAGTAAATAAAAGTTAGTAAAATACTTATTTAGTAAATACTTATTTAACTCTCTTTATTCTAAGTTGTTTCATTTACACATTTGGTGGAAACTTCCAAAGCCACTTACGACTTGTACAGTTTATGCATTTCCTAGGATCTTTTTGAGGTATTATAAACTGAATGCACAACGAGAAGAATATTCCACAATAGAAATTACATAAAGAGGTAAATTATGGACTCACCTTCAACTCGCACTCGTAGAGTCTCACTGTCCACTGAGAAGTCTCCTCTCTTTGCTTTGCAGTGATAGACACCAGTGTCAGAGAGAGATGCTGAGCTGATATTGAAGGTTGGATCTGTGATCAAGGGTTTTGAGCCTTTATACCAGTCATACTTCCATCCATCACCAGGCATGTTGCAACCAAGCTGGACTTTCTCCTCAGTGTAGAAGGGCTCAAACCACACATCTTTTCTGATGTCTGGTTTTGGTATATCACCTAGAAGTAAGTAAAATTAGAAATAATGGACTACCTTCAAACAATAAATGCTTTGTGTTGCATATGCTTGTTATTTTGCATAATCCAAGACTAAATTAACTGACTCATGCTGCTAATAGTGTCTGGCCAAAGTCAAAAGAGTAGATAGGACACTGCAAATATTCACATGAATCACTGTACACTGATACAGGCCAATGCAAATTAAAAAACAGCTTCCTTCATTGAACTTGTTTGGGAGCCTGTTAATTTCATTCAAATATATATATTTATCATAGAATATATATAGTAGTTTAACCATAAATATGAAGTTGCAAAGCTTCTGCTTGTCCTGTAGTCACTGGTGTCCTCTTCAGGTGTTTTCCTCTGCAGGTATACTGTCCTGAATTAATCGTTTTTGCTGAGCTGATTGAGAGTGTGTCTCCAGAAAAGGAAATGTCCTTGTCAACTGAAAGCTGAGTTCTATTTTTAAACCATTCATAGCCCCATTCATTTGAACCTCCATCAATTGAACACTTCAGAGTCACTTTCTCAGTTGGGTAAAATGTTTTCCATTCAGACTCTATTGAGAGTTTTGTTTGAGGTGGGTCTGCACAGGAAAAAAAATTAAAAATAAAATAAATAAAACAGTAATGAACAATTGATGTTGAAGAGTGAATGAAAACTACTTTGAGCTAGAAGCCCTGTTTCCTGGTTATGGAATCAAACATTCTAAAATACTTTTACTTTTATTTATTTATTTTTATTTTAAATATATTTTGCAGTGATCTTGACTGAAATTGTTAAATAAAGTAGTTATTTTTGTTCTGTTTTTGCGTACTGTATTCTCGTTACTTCATAAAATTAAGGTTGAACCGCTATAGTCACATGGACTATTTTAATGATTGTCTTTACCTTTCTGGGCCTTGAAAGTGGTAATTAAATTGCTGTCTATGGAGGAGTCTTAGATTTCATTAAAACTATCTTAATTTGTGTTCCAAAGATGAACAAAGGTTTTGCGGCTTTGAAACAACATGAGGGTGAGTAATTCATTACAGAATTTAGATTTTTGTGTGAACTAAGCCTTTAAACATTGCAAACTCAATGGTGCACAACAGGCAGATTTTTATTTTTTATTTTTTTTTTCACACAGAAATGACTCAACAGACTTACATTTAACTTGCACTCGTAGAGTCTCACTGTTCACTGAGAAGTCTCCTCTCTTTGCTTTGCAGTGATAGACACCAGTGTCAGAGAGAGATGCTGAGCTGATAGTGAAGGTTGGATCGGTGATCAAGGGTTTAGAGTCTTTATACCAGTCATACTCCCAACCATCACCAGGCATGTTACAACCAAGCTGGACTTCTTCCTCAGTGTAGAAGAACTCAAACCACTGATGTTTTGTGATGTCTGGTTTTGGTGTGTTATCTAAGAATCACAGGGGTAGAATTAGTAATAATGCACTCTCTTCAAACAATAACTGCCTTGAGTTGCATATGCTTGTAATTTTCTGTAATCTGAGACTAAATGAACTGAATCATGCTGTTAATAGTGTCTGGCTTCTTCAATGAATGCTTTTTAAATGCCTGTCAATTTCGTTCATATCTACTAATCTAAGAATATCATAAGAAGTTTTACCATAAATATGTAGTTTCAAAGCTTCTGTTTGTCTTGTTGTCACTGTTGTTCTCTTCAGATGTTTTCCTCTGCAGGTATACTGTCCTGAATGACTCGCTTTTGCTGAGCTGATTGAAAGAGTGTCTCCAGAAAAGGAAATGTCCTCATAACCTGAAAGCTGAGCTCCGTTTTTAAACAATTCATAACCCCATTCATTTAAATCTTCATCAATCGAACACTTCAGAGTCACTTTTTCAGTTGGGTAAAATGTTTTCCATTCAGACTCTATTGACAGTTTTGGTTCAGGTGGTTCTGCACAGAAACACACCATAATAATAATGTAACATACTGTAGACTGTTGGCTGTGATCCTTTGTAACTATAAAAATAATTTATAATTATTTTATAATTATAACAATAATTTAAAGACTAACAATATTATATTTACACTGGTTTTATTTATGACCTCAATGAAAACATCAATAAGCTTTTGCTTAAATTGAGGCTGGCACAATACCAAAACTAAATAAAAAATATACAGTGTTGAAATTCTAAAATAATTATGAGCTTTTGAAACTTCCAAAATTCCAAGAACTGTGTTCTGAAATAAGACATTTCTAAAATTGTTATATTTTACAATTAACAGATTACACAGCAAAATCCCCAGAGTTCATTTGGTTCCTCTCTAAATAGTGTTAAAGTAACACTGAAGCAGAGTTAAATTTAATGAAATAATTAAGCGGTTAATTAAGTGATGATTGAGCATTAGTGATGAACACCTGCTGTTAGCAGAATCACTGAAGAAAAGAGAAACACAAAAATTACAACTGACTTCACAGCCTTAAATGAAATCAACTCAAGATAAAATGTATTAAATCTCTCAATATCTAATTAAACAATTCCACAAACAACATTACCAGATTCACTTATTACTAACCAGTAGGGGTGTGACGAGATCTCTCACAAGACTAAAATGTGAAGAGATCTCTCGTCGAGGCAAAAACTAGTCTCATGATATTGCCATGACAGAGTGGTTAGGATGATTAGGAAAGAATATGCCACCACTATGTTTACATTACGCCTCCACTGTCACTGTTCGCTCCATATTCACAGAGTACGCGCGATTGCGAAAGTGAATGTAAACGCATTCAAGCATTTTGACATTCAATGTCAAAACCCCGCATTTTGAAAGCGGCTCCCTGATGAATACCGATATCGGTAACACTTTACAATAACAGTACATGAATAACCATGAACTAATACCTGAGTTAATAGTTACTTCAACATGAACTCATGATTAGTTGAGATATGAACTAATGAAGAGTGATCCTTAACTACGACAGGAGTCATAGGGATTCATGCATGAAAACAGAAGCCTTAACTATGCGTTAATACATGTTTGATAATTAATGCATTAATTAACATTAAGGGTAAACTAAATCAAACAGTCTCTATAAGAAGGAATAATACATATTTGGACTTTGAAATAAATTTAAACAACTTATTATTGTCAATTTAAACTACTGACATCAGCAGCTTCATTATAAACATTACTGAAAGGCACAGGATTAGTTTGTAATTATTTTCACTGACCCTCCCTATCAAACATATAAAATACTAAATACACTATTTATCTTAAAAGGTCTTAATCTGTTTTGTGATATTCTTTCCTATCAAACTAAACTACTGTGACTTACATCAGTTCCTGAGGAATCGGTTCCCAAAAAAAATAACCAAACAGGAAACATGAACTAAGGTCAGGGAGTGTTTGCTGGGATCAGATTCAGAAGTTCACTCTCCATCCAGACGCAGGCCGTGATCATACTGTACCTCCATTCTCTGACTTTTTGAAAAGTCACACATCACTTAACTGGGCTGAGTACTTATATAGTTGTGTTAGTACAAGTGCATTTGAAAGTAAGTTAATGATAATCATGAGCTGAATTTGGTAAGTAGTTAACAGTGAATTAATTATGATTGTGCCCCCTCAAGTAAAGTCATGACATAAGTATACATTAACAAACCATTAGTTGATGTTAGTATATGCTTAGCTAATAATGAGTTAATTATGATTGTGCCCCCTCAAGTAAAGTCATGACATAAGTATACATTAACAAACCATTAGTTGATGTTAGTATATGCTTAGCTAATAATGAGTTAATTATGATTGTGCCCCCTCAAGTAAAGTCATGACATGATGCACATATCACACATCATTAACTAATATATGAATAAACACTATAGAGTGCCATCCTTATTCCTTTACACCCCGGTACAAAAAAACTAAAATAAAAAGTATTTGTATTTTATTTTTATTTATATAATTAAACATATATGGACTTGAAAGCAAGCCATAAACATACCTGTAAAGACACACATAAGGCACATTTACATCTAAAATAGCACGCATCCACAAGCTAAAGTTAATCAAAGCATATACATTTAAACGACAAAAATACAAATACAGTTAATAACTGCACATAACCTCCTGAAAACCCCAATAAAACATACATGTAAATATGTCTTTAATTATTAATTCGGCTTACCAAAGCAGTCAACATTTATTAGTTTAAAATGCCAGCAACACAACAAACGCGGCAAGAGAACACCTAGCGTGCGCCATTAATGAGTGTCCCGCCAGAAACAAACCTTACATACTTTAGTTCCGGGAATAAACTATGACTATTTAGCTACATGACTAAATATAAATGAACTGTAAAAATCAGAAAACAGTTTAGATCAAATTAAATTTATTAGTGGTAGTTAGTCTATTTTCCACATTTGATTAGACAGATCTATGTAATTAATGGCTAAATAATCATGTGCCATTGCAATTATTTGTCACAAAGCTGCAGATGGCAGATTATGATATTACAGTGTAAATTATGACAGTATTAAATTTAATTCAAATTCAGAGTACTTCTTGTTTACTCTTATGGAGGCTGATTTATTTAGTTTACCCCTAAATGTTAATTAATGCATTAATTATCAAACATGTATTAACGCATAGTTAAGGCTGCTGTTTTCATGCATGAATCCCTATGACTCCTGTCGTAGTTAAGGATCACTCTTCATTAGTTCGTATCTTAACTAATCATGAGTTCATGTTGAAGTAACTATTAATTTAGGTATTAGTTCATGGTTAATCATGTACTGTTATTGTAAAGTGTTACCCAGATATCTCTCAATATGAAAGCTATTTTAGGCTGGGCAGTGTAGTTGTAATCATCTCTTAGCTCTGTATCACAGACAAATTTGGTCTTATTTGCACATTGAATATTGAGAGAGTGTGATTATGGTTGCACTTATTGCACTTAAAGTGTTACCATAAAAATGAATAACAGTTTTCACTTAATCTTATTAAGCACAAACAATTTGTTAACATTAGTTAATGCACTGTGAACTTGTCACAGACACGTCAGGTTCCAACGTCACCCAATCACAACGCACGCTGTCTCCTGAGTACTGATCACCGCCACCTGCACCTCATCACCTCACTCATTGGCAGCCCTATTTAACACACAGGCACACAGCACTCTATGTCCGGTCTCGTTCGCATATACTCCATGTGATGCTTACCTTAAGGACTCCTCTTTGTATACTCACCTGTCTCCAGCATCTCTCCTTCCCTTCGTGTGCCCCGTCTGCTGTGTGGGTGTGTGTCAGCCAGCTCCAGCTCGCCCGTTCTATACCAACTATCACTAGTTCACTCACCTGTTTGTTGTCTCCCGCTCTACTGTGGTCAATAAAGCTACCATTACCTGTTACATCTGTGTCCGTCTCCTGTATCCCGTAACAGAAGACCGGACCAACACCGCAGACCCAGTATGAGCCAGCCGGACCCATTTCAAGAACTGGTGGATGCGCTTCGGCGCACACTTACCATCAATCCACCACCGCCATCTCCAGTTACTATCCCTTCACCTGCACCAGCGAACACTACCACCGATGTCAACAGTTCTCCTTCACTACCGCCGTAGGCCAGTCCCATGGCCAAACCGGCGCCCTTCTCAGGATCGGCGGAGGATTGCAGCGGGTTCCTGCTGCAATGCACACTGGTCCTGGAGATGCAGCCGCACCTGTACCCGAGTGATACATCCAAGATTGCATTCATAATTTCTCAGCTCAGCGGCAAAGCATTGAAGTGGGCCGATTCCATCTGGTCCCAGCGGGGCGCTGTAACCCAATCCTACTCAGCGTTTATTTCCCACTTCCGGGAAGTGTTCGGGAAACCGATCGCAGATTCTTCAGCTGGTGAGAAACTATAATTTGAAACAAGGATCAATGTCTATTTACAATTATGCATTGCACTTCAGAACGCTTGCAGCACTCAGCGGATGGAATGAACAAGCCCTGATAACAACTTATCCTCAAGGATTAGAACCTCGGGTACGGCTACATCTCGCTGCATGAGAGGACTCCATCGACCTCAAAAAATTCATCCAGCTCTCCATTCGCTGCGCCACTCGCATGCAGACGTGCATTCAAGAGCACCAGGACCAGGCACTTTCCAACATGCTCCTCTGTCGATCCGAACCCGTCAGCACTCCAGAACCAGCCCAAGAGCCTATGGAAGTGGAAAATTCTCGTCTTTCCTCCGAAGGACGCCGCCGTCGACTGACCCTGCATCTCTGTCTGTATTGTGGAGGCCCTGGGCATGTGATAGCGGCATGCCCCACACGTCCACCGCGACCACTGGTGAGTGCCATTATTCCTGTTACTCATAAAATGAAGCCACTCACTACTGTCGTCAATCTTACTGCCGCTACTGTCTCCCTTTCAGTGGTCGCGCTCCTCGACTCAGGGTCAGCCGGCAACTTCGTCTCCGGCGCCATCTGTCGGCAGCTACGTCTCAAGACCTCTCCGTCTCCGACCATCTACAAGATCAACTCAACAACCGGCAAACCCCTGAGTCGTAAGCGCGTCCGCACCGTGGCTGGTCCAGTTACACTCCGAGTTGGTCTACTGCATCAAGAGGATATCCATCTGCTGGTTCTGGAGGATTCCACTGCTGACGTGGTTCTAGGGCGCCCCTGGTTGGAGCAGCATAATCCAACCATCACCTGGAAAACGGGCGAAATCCTGAAGTGGGGCGACACAT
The DNA here is from genome assembly GCF_024489055.1 of Chanodichthys erythropterus. Lineage (NCBI taxonomy): Eukaryota > Metazoa > Chordata > Actinopteri > Cypriniformes > Xenocyprididae > Chanodichthys > Chanodichthys erythropterus. Next base: position 6,169,240 of record NC_090240.1, on the reverse strand, counting down.
GCTTCTCTCGCTGTCTGACTGAACTCCCAGTTCCACCGTCTCCATCGCCTGATCTCTCTCTCTACGCCACGTCCATCGAAAGTCCAATCGAACAACGCTCCATCGACATCCCCAAGTGTTACGCCCCCTTCAGCGATGTCTTCTGCCCGCAACGGGCTTCCAAGCTGCCTCCACACCGGCCATGGGACTGTGCCATCAACCTGCTTCCGGGTGAACCAGTGCCAAAGGGTAAGATATACCCACTCTCCATCCCGGAGGAGCCATGGAAGATTACATCAAGGAAGCTCTCGCCCAAGGTTACATCAGGCCGTCTACTTCCCCTGCTGCTTCCAGTTTCTTCTTTGTGGCTAAAAAGGACGGAGGCTTGCGGCCATGCATCGATTATCGCTCACTTAACAAGATTACCGTCATCTCCGTGGTGCCACTGTGTTTACGAAGCTGGACCTCTGCAGCACGTACAACCTCATCCGGATACGTGAGGGGGACGCGTGGAAGACTACCTTCATCGGCCCTACTGGCCACTATGAATATCTTGTAATGCCGTATGGTCTGGTAAACGCCCCCTCCGTATTCCAGGATTTCATCCATGAGGTGCTCTGGGAGTTTCTTCATCGCTGTGGAGGGGGGGGGGGTACTGTCACAGACACGTCAGGTTCCAACGTCACCCAATCACAACGCACGCTGTCTCCTGAGTACTGATCACCACCACCTGCACCTCATCACCTCACTCATCAGCAGCCCTATTTAACACACAGGCACACAGCACTCTATGTCCGGTCTCGTACGTATATACTCCATGTGATGATTACCTTAAGGACTCCTCTTCGTATACTCACCTGTCTCCAGCTTCTCTCCTTCCCTTCATGTGCCCCGTCTCCTGTGTGGGTGTGTGTCAGCCAGCTCCAAGTAACTCCAGCGATCTCCAAGCTCCAACGTATCTCTACCTGCAACAGAGAGGACAGTTACTATTCCTCATATCCTCAGTTCTATACCAACTATCACCAGTTCACTCACCTGTTTGTTGTCTCCCGCTCTACTGTGGTCAATAAAGCTACCATTACCTGTTACATCTGTGTCCGTCTCCTGTATCCCGTAACAGAACTATCATGAACTAACAATGAATGACTATGTTTATTAACTAACATAAACAAAGATTAATAAATACTGTAGCAAATATATTGCTCATTGTTAGTTGATGTTGGTTAATACATTAATGTTAATAAATGAGACCTTATTGTAAAGTATTAACATGTTTATTTATACTCTTTTTATTTCTATGATAAGTTTGTGGAAAGGAGTTCAGTTAGGAGGTCAAAAGTTGTAGAAGCTCATAAATCATGTGCAGTAAGGTCTGACTGAAATCATACAGAAGAGAAGTCAGTTGAGTTAGTAGCAAAACCTTTTACAGTACTTGAGTATTGTGGTCTTTTACTGCATATGATAATTCACACTCAGAAAGTAGAACTGAAATTACATTCATTACAAGATGATTAGTTAAAACGTTTTAAATACACCTGCAGAATATTTTTTTCTAGTCATGTATTTTGCCATTAAGGATTTCCTAAAAAAAAATGTGTAAAAATCTTGTCTCGTCTTGTGAACTCAATCTCAAGTCTCGTCTCTTGAGCTACCTGTCTCGTCACACCCCTACTAACCAGACTTTATTTTCACACGTCTACAGAAATCCAAACAGAGGTTTGGATAATGGTTTATTGGAAAAGAAAAGAAAAGAAAAGAAAAGAAAAGAAAAGAAAAGAAAAGAAAAGAAAAGAAAATTATGCCACCATCATGGCATCCTGTTGAGCAGAACTGATTTAACTCTGGGGATTTTGCCATGTATGATTTAGTCATGACATGCTCCCAAAACTGATAACAGATTTTACTTCTGACAAAACTTACTATGAACCTTTAATGAATGTGTTTTGCTTTTTTTTTCAGTTGTTATAAAACACAAATACCCAGCACAACTACTTAATCAGTGAATTTCAGCATAAAAATAAAAAAGTCAGGTAACACATTATAATAACTGCACACTATGAAGCATTACTTAAGCATTGGTAAATAGTCAATTCATCATTTATAAAACATTAATAGACATTAGTAAGTTGTTTATAAATACAGCTATAAATGCTTTGTTCTTGATTTATAAGCATTTCTATAATGTGTTTAATAATTGTATCTTCATACTTTATTAATGATCAATTTATCATTTCTAAACATTATTTACAAGCCAGTTATTTAGGAGTTGTCAGTGGTTCATAAGATCATTTAGAAAGTGTAAGTATATGATTAATAAACTATTTAAATGTACATTTATGCATATTATTTAGACGTATAGTAATAGTTACTCAGTGTGTTAATAAATGCTTTATTAACATTTTCCTAGTGTAATTTAAGATTAATTCAGGTAGTTATAAAACATTTAGTAGAACACCTCTGTTCAGGATTAGTTAATCTTTGTTAACGTTAAATGCACGCATATATTAATGCATTATATTTATGTTAACTGTGCAATTAGTTAACATTAGCTAATGTATTAGTTAACATTAACTAACCATGAACAACACCTCTGTTTAGCATTAATTAATCTTTGTTAAGGTTAACTCAGGGGTATATTAATGCATCTATTCATGTTAACAGCGCAATTAGTTAACATTAGTTAATGCATTAACATTACCTAATCATGAACAATGCATGTAAATAGCCTTAATGTTTTACGGTTAACTTACTGACACACTAAGGGTGGACATTTCTAACTCACCATCTTAGGTAAAAAAAAAAAAAGGTAAAAATGCCATTGTGTACCTTATCAGTATTATTTATTAATAAGGCATTGATTTGAGCTGTAAACATAATTCTTAAGCGAAAACCATCTGAATATTAACAGATATGTTGTTCATGTTTATATGCATTTTACTATCATTACTTACATTCAACAAAGCATTTATTAATGGAATTTGTGAACCTTATTGTGAAGTGTACACTAGTTCAACATTAACTGATGTGTTACTAACATTTGTAGACCCTTTATTTACATGACTTACCATTAACAAAGCATTTAAATGAAAAAAAAAAAAAAAAAAAAGTTCTGTAATTGTTTAACAATTTTGTAATATTTAGTTTGTTTGCTGTGTGACACAGAAGGCGTCTCCAGACAGTTTCCAGACTGTCCTCCAAAAAAAATCCTAGCTGGCATTAAAATAACGAGTGTCGTGTTATGTCTGTCGTCATGAAATTACGTATGACTGTTGTTACCAACCAAAATATGTTTATTAAAATGCAATGTGTCTTTTTACATTATTTGTCCTATTTCTATTTAGCAAAACTCATTTTTTAAATTATTTTTTTATTAACTACTACACCAACCCCATCCCTAAACCTACCCTTAGTGATTTATAGTGCATTTACACTTTATGAGCACATGCGTTCCCTGGGATCGGATAAATGTTGTAACACACCAGTTAATGTTGAACTAGTGTACACTTTACAATAACGTTCACAAATTCTATTAATAAATGCTTTGTTGAATGTAAGTAATGATAGTAAAGTGCATATAAACATGATATCTGTTAATGTTCAGATGGTTTTCACTTCGGAATTATGTTTACAGCCCAAATCAATGCCTTATTAATAAATATTCTAATGAGGTACACAATGGCATTTTTACATTTAGGGTAAGATGATAAAATATAGTGTCAGCGTCATCTCATGGCCAATTTATATGTATTTTACGAGGTGGCTAATGAGTGAGGTTGTACGAGTTTGTACGATTTGCCTAAACCCCAGTGATGGGTAGGTTTAGGGGCAGGGTTTGGGGTAGGTCATTCGTATATGAATTATAAACTTATTTCAATTATGTACAACTTATAAAATACGTACAAATTAGCAAACAATGTATCGATTCATACTAGTGAGTTTCTTATGAATTCATACGAATTAGCTAGCTCATAAAATAAGTACAAATAGCTGTGAGATCGGGTTAGAAAAGATGCGTTAATATATGTGTGTTAATGTTAACAAACATTAACTAATGCTGAACAGAGGTGTTGTTCATGGTTAGTTAATGTTAACAAATGTATTAACTAATGTTAACTAATACAACCTTATTGTAAAGTGTTGCTGATATGCTAATAAATCAAGAACAAAGCATTTATTGCTGTATTTATAAACTGTTTATTAATGTCTATTAATGCTTTATAAATGATGAATTGACTATTTACTAATTAATTCTTTACTAATGCTTCATAGTGTGCAGTTATTATAAAGTGTTACCACATCTTATTATAAAAATATTATTACTGAATATATATTTTATATTATGATATCCTCTAACCTTGTAGAGTTAAAGTGTACCCATCACTTTTTTCAGACTCAGAAGCTCCATTTTTTGCCTTGCATTTATAATTTCCGCCATCTTTCACATCGATGCTGGACCAATGGTGAGGTTCAAGGTCAGTAGAGTCCTTGTACCAGTCATATTGTAATTCAGATTCTCCTCCACGGACCACACAGTGCAGAGTGACCACCTCTGTGCTGTACAGCACCTTGTGAGTTGGATTCCGAGTTATCTTGGGCTTAGGAATATGAATTTTCGGGTCTAGGGGAAGAATATTCTTTAGGTTACAGTGACTAAGGTAACACTCTAGTATAGGGAACATGTATTCACAATTAACTATGAATTTTCCCTCAATAAACTCCTAATTTACTGCTTTTAATAGTTAGTTAGTTGTTAAGTTTAGGTAATGGATAGGATTAAGAATTTAGAATAAGGTCATGCAGAATAAGGCAGTGATGTGTGCTTAATAATTACTAATAAACAGACAATATTCTAGCAATATGCATACTAATAAGCAAGTTAAAAGACCTTGAAATAAAGTGTTGCCATGACTAAGTATCAACACTTTTTTAATACAGCGGTGTAAAAATAAAGCAGTCAAATAAAATAGAATGAAAAAAGTTCACATGACCAGAAACCACCTATAGTATATATATACAAATAAAAATAAATGAATCTTACGTTCACTGCTTTCTTGAGATGTTACTTGCACACAGACGACCACTATAATTTAGAATAGATTCAGCAAAAAGCTGGGTTACAGTATAGTGATTTGCTAGTTTTATTGGTGTCAAATATTATTAAAATTAATAAAGGCACCCTACCTGTCAAAAAGAAGGTTTTAAATGTTTCCATTTGCAGCTGCAGTGAAAGAAGAGCCTCACTAAACATGGATCTTGCGTGAGTCTCTACAACAATAACAAGCTTCCTGTTATAGTCACTGACAGGAAATCTTTCAAAACGGTATCAACAAAAATCAGAACAAACGTTTCTAGCTCTGAAATATTCTTAGTTTGAATCAAAGGAACCTACCTTATAATGTGTACACAACAACAATAGAAGGGGAGGACTTGAGGAAAGTTAAAGTTAAAGAATATGTTACTTTAAAGAATAGGTTATTTGGGTTTACAGTACAATGTATTTGAAACATTAATGATGGACTGAAGTGTACTGAATGCACTTTTAGCACATTTACACAAAAAGACAATCTGACAATATATCTTCTATAGCATCATCAGTTTTGAACCAAAAAATAAATCTGGCAGTTTAAAACAGTTAAAGGTAGGAAGTAGTTTGTCTGTCTAAATCACATTCAGCCCAGCCTCCCGATTTTATCACATGGTGAACCAACATCCTGTAAGCAGATAATTTAACAATTCAGCTATAGGTGGAGCTACAACAATCTCAACCATCACTTTTATATATTTATAACTACACACACATATATATATATATATATATATATATATATATATATATATATATATATATATATATATATATATATATATAACTAGCAAATCACTATACTGTAACCCAGCTTTTTGCTGAATCTATTCTAAATTATAGTGATTGTCTGTATGCACGTAACATCTCAAGAAAGCAGTGAACATAAGATTTTTTTTAAGTATATACAAATATCCCTGTAAAACCCAAATATAGGAAAAAAAAAAAGAGCAAATTTTTTTTTGACCTCTCAGATATTGTTTTAGGAGGCCTTTGATGTAGAAAATAAAGATTTTTTACATTTTTTACTTTAGTACGTTTTTAGGGAAATGTTGTAATATTGCAACGTTGGGCCTAGATAGGAGCAGAATTTCTGTATTTGTGCTCACTTTGTCTGAACAGATATACAGAGCATTTAAGCATTAATTTGCAGGGTTGATTGCTTACTTAGCCCCATAACAGTATATATCATAAGTAATAATCACACAACAATCATATTTTTTTATGAATAAGCATTTATTCATAAAAATATTGAAAAAAAATTGTATTTATAAAACTTTTTCTTCTATCACTTTCAGTGTGGTTTGAATGAAGTCTGTGTTTTACAGTGATAGTCCCTAAGACTGTCCCTAAGTTCTTTTCATTTGAGAAGCACAGGCAAACATTGCACTTGTATTTTGACTACCACTCTGACCCAACGTTGTAGAATTACAACATGGACTTAACAAGCTCTAAATCAAATTTGATTAATGTTTTCAAAAATAACTAAATATATCTGTGTTATAGACATTGTAATAAACACCAAAAAAAATATGTAAGGAAATTTACTTACTTGAATCTTGACAAATCCAGTCATGTAAAAAAAGGAGATGAGCTTGATGCAAAATCTGCAGGTAGAGTTACTTCATGGCCAGATGACCGGACCTATAAACACTTATTCTATCCAATAGCATTGTGAGGACAAACAATAGAACCCATTAACTATGTAAATGTGGTCTTGAGAAAAAAAAAAAAAAAACATTTGCAAGTCTTTTTTAAAAATTGTTGAAAGTGATGTTGTAATTCTGCAACAGTGGGCTTTACAGGGATATATATATATATATATAAAATATATATTTTTTTATATATATATATATATATATATATATATATATATATATATATATATATATATATATATATATATATATATATATATATAATTAATCTCAAATTTATCGTACATCAAATTTTGCTGAGAAATTACCCCCAAAAGATAAGTTGAAGTCATTGTGTAAAGCAAGCATCAAATATACATTACAAAAAGTAGATTCAGAAAGGAATGTTTTATTTGATTCAACATAGAATTTATTACACAAACTTTTGGACCATGAGGTTGATTAAATGATGACTGAATTTTAATTTTGGGATATAAAGGATTAGGACTTTCTTTTTCTTTTTTTTTCTTTTTTTTTTTTTTTTTTAATAAATATGGAAATATGAAACTGAAAGTAAACATATAGTCAACTGATTTTTTTTTATAAATCATTTTCAAGTTCATTTACCAAAGGCTACTGTAATAAGTGAAAAGATTGAAAATGGGGTCAGAATTTAAGTCCCAATGTGAGTGTCCACCAGTGTAAATAAAGGTCCAGGGTAGTGATGATCCAAAAGTTTGCAATAGATTCTGGAAAGGTAAGTCCACAGGTAGGAAACTCCACAATCCAGATGGGTTGTGACTGTTAGTGACTGACTGACTTTGTTACTACTTTGTTAGCCATGATTCTCTTTTTATACAGATGCAGTTTCTGCTTCCTGTCATGTGACTGGTCACATGACAGGCCAACCATTCATTTCTTAAAGACATACACACACTTAAAATGGAAAGAAGAATACAATGGAATAAAAAAAACATGTAAACCAATTAAACTCTATTATACTTAAAATCATTTTAATAAAAAGAGTGGTAAAACATGTCTTTTATGCTTTTCACTGGCCACATAGGCATAGTGCTGCGACCAGCTGACGCGGTCAGCTGTCAAATCGCTCGAATCACTACCATTCTTCTATTAGACATGGGACAACGTGGCATTACTGCTTAGTAAGTATGCTCAAACTGCTCGCAACCCTCCCTCCCTACCCACTATAAGCATGAGTATGTTACTGTGCACCTTCTGGTTGTCATCTTCTTTTGTTTCAGATCAATAATGCTTCCAAGTCCCAGCTGGCATGGACCTCACTGCTGAGAGACACTCAATCTCATAACCATAGTATAGTCAGTATAGACTTCCCACTCTCAGTATAGACTTCCCACTGCCATATCTACACAATTACCATGTTCGCATTTAAAGACATTACTAAGTGTCTTAATTGTCTATGTATTTCCAAGCTGATGGTTCCGGGGGGTTAATGTTAAAGCTCTTGTATGTTCAATTAATTTTTGGAGCAAGATTCCCCATAAGGAACCATACCGCCAAAGATAATTGTGTTCAATAAATTCAAGTAACTTGCCAAAGTGGTCCTGTCTGAAATATATTTTGGATATATATTACTCCTGATCGAGTGCTCGTGTCTGCCTAGCTGCTGAGTGGTTTGCATTTGTAGCTCTGTGTAGCTTTGTTGTGAATCTCTATTTACTATCATTCTGTCAATATATCACACTATATTCAACGAACACGGTGAGTCATGTCATCTTCTCCTGTTATCGTCACTGCACTGCCACATGTTTAGCATAGCCTTCTCTCTCAGCGATGTTCGGTTCCAGTTGTAGAGCCCCTACAGCAGGGCAACTGGGTGACTGGGAGACAGAATAGTCACAGGACAAAACAGCTCTGTTCTGTTCCAATTAGAAATTCAAACAGGTTCTCTCCACTCAGTGATGCACCCACTGAGACTCCTGTTGAAAATGCCCTAGTTATTGATGATTCTATTACATGGAATGTGAAAATAGAAACACCAGCCACCATAGTCACATGTATGTCTGTTAACTAACTATGTCATTACAACAGGTCAAATGATTCTGATTGGCTAAGAAAAATAGACACAATTAGTAATCTTTCACACATGGACTGATAGACAGACGCGTATCTCCATCTATCACGATTCTGACCCTCGGACCCTGCATTTAGGTACATGGTGTCCTTCTAGATCATGACAAGGCGTATGCAGGTCTCAAGAATTTCAGCAATGACTGTGCACGCTTATTGGTGAGACACGCCATCATGTTGACAGAGTCCAGCTCCACACAGAGAAAAGAGATCCTCTGCATGGGGGAGAGCTTGCTCATCGAGGTAGTTGAGAATGCGAATGCCCACTTCCCTGAGCGGGGCAAGGGCACCTTCCGTGACTTTGGTAAAGACGTGAGATGACAGGGACAGCCCAAAGGGCTTGAGCATCTTAAATGGGAGCTTGTGAAGGGGCCCAATTCAAGACACGCAAATCCAAGATTGGCCGCAACCCCCCGCCTTTCTTGGGTACTATGAAGTATGGGCTGTAAAACCCTAAATTCATCTCAGCTGGAGGGACAGGCTCTATTGTGTCCTTCGCCAAGAGGACCGCAATTTCCACCCTCAGGACAGGGATGTTTGGGCCTGTCACAGAGGTGTACAGCGTGGAGTGCTGCAGCCCAACTCGGGAGGCAGTGCATCCCGAAGTAGAGGCTGTGAGTGGGGTGCACTCACATGGCTCCAACTGTCCTGTGAATGACGGGGTAGGGTGGCGTGGGGAGGCTGTGCATCCCCAGGGTACCAAAGCCCTGCCCGTGGCGAATGAAGGTGTAACTGAGAGTGAGGAAGCAGTGCGTCGCACACTGTCAGCACAGACCCTGTATGGCCCAGATATTTTTGAAACTGCTCTTTTATTGACAAGGTGGGTACCGGAACAGAAATAAAATGAAACACAGGATTCTCCACCTGGCCCTCTCCTGGGGGAAGGAGCGGTGCCTTCACCGACTCCTGAAGAAGAGCATTTCCCTCCATCTCTGGGCCACCCGTCTCAGGACCATTTTGGAGGCTTCTTTTTCGAGGGCTTAATGGCCTGGGCAGGTTGCGTTGCCTTCATGTGGGTGGCTCGGGGAGGATGGGAAGGTTCCAGTCTCCCGGGAGCCTGTGCAGCCACAGGGGGATGCCCTCGGTGATGAGCATGTTGGGGGCCAGCTCGCGGCGGATTGTTGGCAACATCACACTGGGGCAAGATGTGTTTAATATCCTCTGTCTGCTTTTGTACTGCTGAGAACTGCTGAGCGAAGTCCTTGACAGTGTCACTGAAGAGGTTGGCCTGGAAAATGGGGGCGTCGAGAAAGCAAACTTAATTTTCGGCGTCCTTCATTTCAGCCCTTCCAACCAGAGATGTTGTTCCTGGACCACCAGGGTGGACATCGTCTGACCCAGGGCCTGCGCCGTGACTTTCGTCACCTGGAGGGCGAGGTCAGTCACCGTGCACAGTTCTTGCAGTAGCCCTGGCTCAGAACTACCCTCGTACAGCTCTTTCAGGGCTTTCGCGTGAAGGACCTGCAAGATGGCCATGACATGCAGGGTTTAGGCTGTCTGTCCCACGGCAGAGTAAGCCTTAGCAGCCAGAGCTGCCGTCATCTTACTTGTCTTGGATGGGAGGCACAAACGATTCCGCCAGGTGGCAGCAGACTGCTGGCACACATGCACCGCAATCGCACACTCCACCTGTGGAATGTCCATGTAACCCTTGGTGACCCCACCATCAAGGGTAGTGAAAGAAACGGAAGAATGGTTCCTGGCAGTAAAAGGTGCCTTCCACATCTTCTGAACCTCCTCATGCACCTCTGGGAAGATTGCACTGGGGCGGCACGTGGCTGAGAATCACACCCTGCATCCAGAAACCAATCATCCAACTGCGAGCGCTCGGGACACAGGGGAGGGTTCCACTTGAGCCTGATGCCCGCGGCGGCCCAGGCAAGCATGGCCGTTAACTCTGAATCCGACTCAGTCTGAACGACCATCCCGGAGGGCGAAAGTTCGGCTTCCGCATGCGCTTCAGAGTCCAAAAGCCGACTCCCTGATGCAGTGGTCGACATCTGATCCTCATCCGGAGCACCGATAGTGATGCGGGGAACCTCCGTAGAGGAGAGCAGCCGGCAACTCTAGAGGAGTGGGAGGTTCATGGGGGCAGACCCTACGAAGAAGCTCCCACTGTGAACCCTCAGATCTCCCAGAGTGCTAACCAGACCAGCAGCTTTTGAAGCTGTAGGTGACTGGGTAGCAGCAGAGGGAAATCGTACCTCCGTGTTAAAGAAGGAAAGTCGCGATCGCAATGCCAACATGGACATGCCCTTGCAGTGAGTGACTGCTCTTTTAGCTGAAGCACCCAGGGATGAGTGCCACACTGTCCTATGCCAGTGAGCTGTCACACGCACAACCCCTGAATGTGCCTTCCCACCAGCCAATGTGAGCTCTGTGAGCTGCAGCCACCAGAACAAAACCAATAAAAGCAATGAGTTGCTGTTGTGGAAATCACTCCAAGCAATTAAAATGGCTGTTTTTGCTCTTTGAGAAATGCACTTTGTTGAAGGTGAGAGAACGATCACACAACCGATTGGCTCCGAAGCAAAAGTATGAATGGAAGTGAATATGCCGGTCCTATTTATACCCGGATGCTGGGGGTGTGGCCCAGCATGTAAATCTCACTGGCCAATTCCCATTGGTTTTGTACCACTTGGAGGTGATTGGGCTCCCAAGAGAGACCCCATTACGTCAGTATCAACATAACGTTGAACGTGTCTGACTGAATGGGAACCGCTCTTTCCCATTACGAGATCTTGGACAGTTCTCTTCAACAGAATCAGGTGTTTTCTGGAGCTTTAGGAAAGGTGCATTCAAGAGCCATCAGAGCCATTTTGGACTGCCTAATAGTGTTTAAACAGGAAGACAGGTTAATGACAGCAGTATTTAATCACTAAAATTCGTTAGACATTTTAAAATCAGAAACATAGCAAATTCTGTGCTTTTGTAACTCTGACTTAATTTCAGGATTAATAATAATATTTTTTTTTTTTTAAGTTGAAATAAATAAAAAAGTATAGCTATATGATTGTTAACAGAAATATAGTGTGCAAGGAAAACATGTATAAATGTGAAAGAGGAATAATTTGATTAATATGTATTAGAGAATTGACCAATAAGAGAAGACTGAGAAACTCCACCCTGTTTTAATCAGCAGAAGCAGCACAAGCTAACAAAGTGAGAGCAGAGCATTAAGCTAGAGCAATTCTCTAAAAAGAAGGAAATATAAATGTAAATTGTTGATTTTGTCTAAAAACCTTTTAGATTTCATGAAGGAATACATGTGTTAAAAGAATCCAGTTAATTTTATGTTTGTGTGGATATCAATCTTGACGTATTACAGTGTGGAAATATTGGATGTGGTGAGTTATTGTTTAATTGACCGTTCACAAAGACCCGCCACCTTTAGTTACTGCTGCTACTGTATGTCTGACTAGCCATGCTGCTATTATGTTCTCATGCAGTGAAAAATACATTGCGGAGCAAAAAGGACACTGACAATGTATCGACAGACAAGAGAGCAGGTTACTTTTAATATGAAATGAAGTCTTAAATTTTAAATTTTGTATTTTTTAAAGAAATTTAAACAATAAATACAATTTTGTGGCTCTTTAATGTGTCATGACAGATCTCTGTAGCACCTCAGATCAAGCAGATCATGGACTGATCATCTCTTCTTACTAGGTTTTTTTTTTTTTTTTTTTTTTTTTTTTTTATAATCAAATAAACATGAATGAACCACATTTCAACCACAGAAAGATATCAGTACACATCATTTTTCAAGTTCAAATCCACCAACGTTAATCTATTAACTCCCCTGATTGCTTTGTCGGACAAAATGGTTGATTCTGCATTATGATTGGTTAGATCGCCTGTCAATCAAACTCACAGCGAAGGGTCAATTGCTGTTTATTTTGAAATAAAGACACTTCACAATCACCCCTTCATCCAGTTGTCACTCCTCTTAAGAAATCTGTCTGAAGAAATGAATGGTATGCATGGGCTTTTAACCAAGCTCAGCAAGTACCGCACACCAGGATCTTCTCCACTCCCACCACACTTACAGCAGTCCCAGACAGTGAGTGTGTCTGAGATGTTGTAACCATGCTGCATTTAATAATATATTCATCTTAGAATATTCAATATTTGGTGGCATGCTCATAAAAACAAAACAAAAAAGAGGTTCTTAAATAATCTAATCAGTGTGAATCGTACAAAGAATTATGTCACAGTCAGATCAAAGGGATCATGAACTTTGTTGTTTTATTTTATTAAAATCTTTCCATTTGAAATAGCCAAGTATTACTCTCTTTTACCACGTTTTTACTATCACAGCTCTCAAGGTTAACTAATTGTGAAAAGTTCTGCATTACATTTAGATCTATGGCATTATATTTAGATAGTGGCATGAAAGGTTGCAGAGATGAATGCTGTGTAGCCGATCAAAGTCATGTGAACTAAGAAAAACAACGCAAGTTGACATTAAGTCACGGGTTTGATTTACTGACACACAGACAAGCAACATCTGACTGTACATATATTTCAGATCAGGCATGATTACACAGTTACTTATTTTCTAATCCTCAACGGCATGTTTATTGCTTGGTAGCTCGATCGGTGTTACTTAGGCTACCAATTCTATTGCATGTCATGTGCGAAACGGTGGGCAGGGCTAAACAGGCAGTGATGAAGTAGGCGTTGATTTCTTCTGCGGAGGCGGTGCTTGCTGCCCTTTGACGTCATAGATCCCCACTTTTGTAAATAAATGATTTTCATTTAAATTGACAATAAAATAGGGTATATGTCGAATGTCACATGACCAAACCGGAAACTGTTCAGTATGAACTTATGGCATATCTATGGACTTTTAAGTTAATAAGCGTAACTACGTAGTTCACATTATAGGTTTTAATCTTTTACATATCTAAATGTTAGTGTGAAGAAGAAAAATGAAAAAAAAAAGCTTTTAAATATCAAACTACATAGTTGTGGGACATCAGTTATCTTTGCTTGCTCCATTTAAGTTATCTTGAATAAAACAGCTAGGTTTTTCATGAAGCACATACAAAAGACCTAAACCGGAAGCGATCTGATCTGATTTACAGAATACGGAAGTCAGGCGCATAACGCCTATAATCATACAATTAATGCTTCCTGTTTAATCCTGTGATGTAACAAACTAAAACAGTTCAGAAGTGATACAGGTTTCATCCAGAGCTCTTCCATAACGGTTGTTTTATTATTAAAGCAATATGAATTCTTATTAGTAATACCTCAACCCAAGGACAAGCTCCACACTTTACAACAATGGTAACCCCTAAAACCACTAACATAACAAAACTTTTAAATACCAATATATTGAACAATTGAACATTGAACAAGTTCAGAATGCAGCTGCGCGAATGATAACTGATTCTAAAACCAGAAATAGCATTGCTCCCAACTCTCAGATCCTTTTACTGGCAGCCTGCCTCATTCAGAATTGAATTCAAGATCCTCTTATTTGTTTTTAAATGTCTTTATGGAACTTCCCCAATATACCTTTCTGATTTGTTGAATAAATATACTCCAGCAAGATCGCTCCAAAGATCAAATAGTAATTTGTTTGGTTGTGCCTAAAACACAAATTGGTGAGTCAGCATTTAGTCATTTCGGTCCCAAGCGATGGAACTCTCTTCCTGATAACCTACAAGCAATTGACTCACTGTGCACTTTTTAAAAAGTCTCTCAAAACACATTTTGTTCACTAGAGCCTTTCCTTGATTAATTTTATTGTTGTATTTTATTATCTTATTTCTATTATGTGATTTTATTTTTGGTCTGTAATTTCAAGTGTTACAAGTAATGCAAGTATAAATATGTCCACAGTGGACATGTATTGCACCCAATCTTAACACTCTTGATTGCCTGTTGGGGGATTCTGTAGAGACGAGTTGAGCAACACTCCCCATTAAAGATCAGGGCATTTAAGGAGCTCATCATCCAGGAGTAAAACAGGACAGATGTGACAATTGTTATAAAGTCCGTGTACAAGTGTACGTTCATATCTTTGTCGCTGTAAGGTACTGAAACCACACACTAAACACATTATAAGAGCGGCTCTCTCACACTGTATGACATGACAGACAACTAGTTGTCCAGTCCTGTTCCGTTCACACAGTGCGGAATTTCTGAGAATGCAGTTGTGAGTCCTGAAAATTTACGGGTGTGATCTTGGTTATACTGTCTAGGGGTCGACCGATTATCGGCGCCGATATTAAGCATTTTTATTGTTATCGGCATCTGCCATTTTCAAAACCGATTTGCCGATAAAACCATTTTATTTTGAAATGTGCGATCTGGCACTGATCCAGCCACCTCAGTCAGAGCCATGGTCAGAGCGCACCGCTCTGTGGCCTAGACTAAGCCCCGCCCATCGTCCGTCTGATTTGTTGGGAGTCACGAGCCTGGCCAATCAATACGGCTGGCGCGGCTGGAAAATGTTCCGCTCTCACACCGAAAGCACAGGAGCTGCTTCAGTGAGCATCATCACACATCAATAAGTTATCTCTCGAAGGTAAGAATGCAGTAAACGTTCCTGAAGTTGCAATAAATCACTACACTGAAGTTGCAAAACACCTAAATATAATCGATTTATGATGACCAGCCCCGTTCAGTTATTATACTGTGAATTCCCGGTCAATGTCTGTCATTGATGTGATGATCCGTTAAAGCATATCACTGCAGTGCTGAGATAGTGAAACTAAAACCTACTTCTCTCGGCCAACTTAACGTTATATTGTGAATAGATTATCAAAACGAATTAATTCACTCATGTCTGCTGCGGGGTTTTTTTGTGTTGTTCACATAGCTTCACTGAAAAGCGTCCGTTCCGTTAGGGCTCTTAGTCAAAAAAATTGCGCATATTTGGAGAAATATTGCTTTATTCTAACATGATTGCAAAATAATTTATCATACAGATTCAGAATTATGCAGTTTTACTTAGTTTACAGAATGCTGCTGATGGATGCTCCCAGCACTTTTTATGTTTGTTGTTATTATTAATATTAATGTTGTTATTATGAACAGTTCTCAGAATTAAATACGTGTTAAAATAATTTAAAGAGAGTCTTTGTCAGAGGCCTTTTTATTCTTAATTTTGACATTAATTTTCATTTTTACACTAGACACATATCGGTTCAAAATATCAGTTATCGGTCTCCTTGATCTGTGATAATCGGTATCGGCATCGGCCCTGAAAAATGCAAATCGGTCGATCCCTAATACAGTCCTTTCAGAAAAACGCGATTATGCGATCGCCTGATTTAATGCATAATCAGCCAAAGTCCGCATATTTATGCGGGGGTCGCGTTTTTTCAAATATGCAGAACTTTCGCCGCATAAATTGCAGATTTCAGCAAGCAAAATATGTGGGGCCAGCATGATTTCATAATAATGCCTGTATTTTTGCTGCAAAAAAGTCACATATATCTTAGCAGAAAGTTGAAAAATGTTGCATTTACTTCACACAGGTAAAGCGCCATTATTTCCCCCCTATTGCCATGGGAACCTTATGAAGTGACGTAATTACGTGACGTGAACATCATTTGCAAACCCTGTGGTGAAACCAGTGATACCATGATGAAGCACGCAAATCATTTTCATTTGCCAACAAAAATAAGCGCAAAAGACCGCGTGAAGCAGTTTCCCGGTGGGGGCAAATTATTTTGCACTCCGTGCAACTGCGTGTTGGACCACAGACGGAAGTTTGAGCCATGTGTTAATTAAGGTCTGAAATAAAACAGAATGAGAACTTAAATATTCTGTGATTTAGCATGCTTGCTTATCATAGGAAGTAATAAGAAATTACTCTTTACATTAAGGTAGTAGCCTAGTGAGAACAGGGTGTTGGGGGAATCACCTTTTTTCTCTTTTCATCAAACCGCAGTTTTTGCAAGTTCCTGCAATTTCATAGCATAAAATTGCAAAAATATCCTGCATATTCCATCGCATTTTTTAAGAAAACGTGCCGCAAAATCAAGGATTTTTGCCCGCAACAATCACAAAAAAAATCTGTGTTTTTCTGGAGGGACTGGTTATAGAATGCAGTTGTCACTCTCATGAATAATAATAATAATAATACTGCATGTGAACGTAACCGTATTAAGGACTCAAATACAGGACTGACAACCGTATTCTGCTTCTGTGTGAACGCGGCCTTTTAATCAGCTTTTATGAAACTCCCCTCAGCTAGCGCATCTTTTTGAAGTGACTAGCAGCCTTGTCACCTTACCTGAATACTGCATGCTTAATCACTAAAACGGACTTATTGGTTTCTGTGCACAAACAATTCTCATAGTTTGACTTCAGAACACATAAAATGAGAGTATTTGGCTTTTCAACACCAGCTGATTGGATGATCAATTGAAAGTATAACTTTGTGTTAGTCTTACATGTTTATTTGAATGTAAATAATCCAGAACACCACACTGAAAACAGAATACACAAACACACACAAAAACAATATAAAATATGTGTAAAGTACAACATTTTTAAAGTGCCCCTATTATGGCTTTTCTTAAGGTTCCTATTGTTTTGGGAGTCTCCTACAACAGGTTTACATGCATGCAGGGTCAAAAAACACTTTTGTTTTCTCATAATATACATTTAATTTCACCTCAGTTCACCAAAGATTGGTAAATGATTCACTTGAAGCAGTTCAATGAATAAATCTCTCTAAACCCCTCCTCTCCGTGAGTCAGTTAGCCCAATCTTTTGTGCTTGGTCTACTGTGAGCACCGCACAACCATTGCCATAACTGAATGACAGCTATCAGTTCACAAGACATTGCAATGGTGGACAGAAATGTATCGACAGAAAAGATAGCATTAAATTTACCATATCAATTCGAGCCCAATGAAACTTCTGAAGTAGTCGATCAACCAGAAACTTATTCACAATCACGACTGAAGTAGACATTTCTTATATGGTAAGTGTCACCTTAGTTTTTTATTTATAAGACGTGATAGCAGTGTCATTGTTATACTTTATGTAGGTGCACCTGTGGGAACTGTATCAGAATGCCAAGCGAAGCTGAAAATCTCTAACATAAAATAAACATTTAGGCCAGATGTGTACACAGACATTTTCATCATAACTATTAACAAAGAAAAATGGCTATATCATTGTTTGACATTACAATGGGTGTTTACCGTTTACAGAAAGAATACTTCAACTAGTTAGCGAGCATCTTAACATCCTATTACAATACAGATAGCACTCCACTCTACTGTAATAATAAAAATGCAGAGGAAAAACAGTTTGTTTTGTATGCTGTAAACTCCCATGTTAGCCGAGCACAAAAGTGAATAGCTAATAATGCATTAAACAAAAGTCGTGCTCCATCCTTGATCATTACTCCAAGTAATAAGACAGGCAAGCTGCATTAATCAACACATTTTTAGACAACATTGGATCCACATCTGAATAGAAGAACAACAGAAATGTGAGTTAGCAGGCAACATACAGACTAGGGTGTATGTTACACAACATAACATATAAAACTACGAATTTTGAACGATCGCTAGAAAATATAAACATCAATTATTAATCATACTTACAGGTTGAGTTTCAGAGGAGCAAGCTGGTCCAAATAAACTTGCCATTGATCCATATTTTAAGACCAAGAGTTTTGTGAATCCTGCGTTAAACTCCCAGAGGTTTGAGAAGCAGTCAGAAAAAAATGATGGGAACACAACAAAAGATTGTACTGCTGTGGTATTGTTGAAAAAATGAATTTTCCCTGGTGTCTGCCCGCACAATTAATTGGCAGGTGGTATGCTAATGTTTTGTTGTGACGTCACAACGAAACAGCTTTGGATTCATTTTTACAAACGACTCATTTAAGAGACAATAACTTTATATACGGTGCACTGATTGTAGGATGTTTTCATTCACTTAGAGCTATGTTACACACATGAAAGGTAATTTTTAAAAATCCACAATAGGGGCACTTTCAGAAGGTGGTACTCAAACAGTAGAAAAAAAAAAAAAAGAAGAAAAAAACACTTTTGTTCAATATGCAAAGAAATTACAAAATTACAAAACATTTTTCCAGTAGATTTGTATTACAATCATTCTATGATGTCATGTTAATAGTTGTATTTACAGGTAACACCCCCCCCCCCCCCCAAAAAAAAAGAAAAAAAAAGAAAAAAAGTAGGTAGACAGATATAACAGATATAACTTTGATTACTTTTGATAATTATAATTTCTTTCTGTTCATTATTTATCTTCCTCTACAATCACTGTCTTCATTTAAGGCAGTAAGCTGTCTACATTTTCTCAACATTCTCTACATTTTCTCAAGCTGCAAACAAGCTGGTTTTCCATCTTTAAAAGTATACAAAACTACTAGACAAAGTGCTGTGCTAAGGCAATATTTTTTAATATAAGCATGTAATTGTGCTGCCTCAGTGCAAATATAGAAACTCCATCATGATGTTGATTGCTGACATAATGGTTCAGAGTCCTGGAGAGGCAGAAACATGACAATAAGTTAAAAATCTGTTTATCATACTTAATCATATTTGTTAATCTAGAGTGTGAAATGGTTAATCGCAGGTTTCGAGATTTCACTGTGTACATTTTTAAACCCTGGATGGGACTTTTTATTTACATATTTACAGGGATAATAACATTGATTATTATTTATGAGGTTACTATGTTTTTATTACTGTACAAAGTGCATGGATATTTAATAAAGCGTTGAGGCAGTTTATGACCCAGGTAAAAGATGTTAACACAGGCTTAGGGTGCGTCTCAATCAGCTCCTTAGCTCCTGAGCTCAAGAATCAATATGTACACAAATTCAAGGACTAGTAAGGACAGTTAAGAACGCTGGCTCACTATACATTGGGACACTGATGACTCTATTTACGACGACGTGACAACATCCTCATTGTACAACATCACTACTGGTATTTATAAACAAAAGCAGAGCTGATTTCTTTCTTATATTACTTGTAATGTTATTTAAATAAATACTTTGCTTGTTACATACAGTATACGTGCAACATTTCATAAATAAATGATAAGTGTTTGCTATATTATGTTAATTACCTGTATTTATGCTGAAATATAGCCTAATAATAATGGTTTGTATTTAAAAAAACAAAAAAAACATCTATTGTGCACCATTGTGTGTAGTGAGTTGGCTTATGTGATTTAAAGTGTGTGCTTCAGAAAGTCCGTTAAGGGAGAATAGTGAGCATCGATGCTTCCTGGTACAGACGTTTCAGTGCCCTGGAAGGATTCTGCGACTGAGACAGCCCTTAAAATGTCCAACTCCCTGATCAGTACCCTGATTACTGAACTAGAGAGCTGATTGAGACACCCTCAGTGTGAAACACTTTTTAACACCAAGAGGTAAGACTTTTAAGACCAATTTATAGGGCTGGACTATTAATCGAAAAGTAACCGAAACGAAATTCAGAACCTCTAACCGATGTAATTTTCCCATGTCGGTTATTTCTTTTTTTAATCCTTTCCCCTTAAAAACATTACCATATGTGTAGCCACAACTCCGCCCATCCAGTCAGTGGCATAAAAGCAAAACACGGAGGTGAACACCGGTTCAACACAGTGATGGCGCGCGAGCGGTGAGCCTTGCGTCTTCACTAAACTTTGTCAGTTGTATTTGTTTTAAGGTTTATACATTCAAGCGATTAGACGATCAGATGTATTATTATTCCGAGCTACCGTGCTTGTGCAGCTGCATTGTGGCGTGAACACTCATACAAACGGTAGCTGCGCAAAACGTGAAGATCGCGCACACTGAGAGGAACGTAGAAAGTAGTCAGCGCTGTCCAGTGATTTATCACAAAACTAGCTTAGAAACTCAAAACATCTTATAGCATATATTTTCTACTTTTGAAGTAACCATTTAGCCTACAACCCACAGCTTCACAATCAACAGAGACGGTATGACTAATTCACACGCAATCACTTGTACTGGTACTGTGCTAATTTATCTTTATCTGATTTACAACGAGCAGAAATATGTAAGAAATGTTATGAAGCATAGATAAAATAACTGCTGAAAGTGAGCTGTCAGATCACTCTTTAAATACGAAAAAATATCCCACCTTTTAATAGTCAATCATATTTACAGTACAAACCTTGTCAGTGAACTACGAGGGCCAAAAAAAACCCCAAAAAAACAAAAAAAAACAAACAAAATAATCGTTCATTAATCGTAATTGAGGTTTTGATTTTAGGCCATAATCGTCCAGCCCTACCAATTTATAAAAAGTACAAAACACCTTTAAAATAGTGTAATTTCACTACCTTTAAATGATGTCAGCCCATTAGCTTCTGCCGCTGGTGAGTCTTCATCTTCAAGAGAAAAATGTGAGAGTCATTTGTGATAACTGATTTCTGAGATTGTGTAATTATTGCTTAGAAACATTATTACGGTATACTCCTGTATTTTATATACACTCTTCAAAATAAAGGTTCCCATTAAGTCAGTCACGTTTGAATGTTATGTCGATACTGACATACTGGGGTCTCGCCAAGGAGCCCAATCATCTTCGAGTGGTAACTAAATGAATCAATAGATATTGGCCAGTGAGATTTGCATGCCAAGCCGCTCCTACCCAAATATACAGGAATATAAGGCTCATTTATTTATACTTTGCTTCGGAGCAGAGTGGCGAGCAGTGATCACTTCCCAGCCCATCCTGCTGGCTCATTCGGACCAGATTCCCCCCAGATTCAGCAGCGTCCTGTAGTCCTCTGTGGCAAACAAAGACATCCCCATCCTGCATGCAGAGATGGCGGTCCTGCTCACGAAGGTCACAGTAGAGTCTGTCCCTCTAGCCCTACTTCATCGTACCCAAGAAAAGCGCTGGGTTACGGCCAATCTTGGATATGCGTGTCTTGAATCAGGCACTTCACAAACTCCCATTCAAGATGCTCATGAAGAAATGCATCCTCATGTGCGTTCGTCCCCAGGATTGGTTTGAAGCCATCAACCTGAATGATACGTACTTTCATGTCTCAATTTTACCTCAGCACAGACCATTCCTACGCTTTGCTTTCGAGAGTCAAGAATATCAGTACAAGGTCCTCTCCTTTGGGCTGCACTTGCCCCGCTCAGGGAGGTGGATATTTTGAACCATCTTAAAGACTAGCTCATTCTAGCTCCCTCTCGAGATCTGTTATATGAACACAGGGACATGGTGTTCAGGCACCTCAGCCATCTGAGACTTCTGGTCAGCTGGGAAAAAAGCAAGCTCTCCCCTGTGCAGAGCAATATAGGAATTGAGAACTGAAGAATTCTTTCTCGTGAAATATCACGATAAGAGAAACAGCAGATACGACCATCCCGAGGGTAAGCCCTGTCCCTTCCATTCCATTTGTATGGAAGACTAATTTTCCTAGGGCTTACGTGGGGCGCTGGTTAGGTTACGACTGTGTGAGGGAAGTTGCCAAAAGGGCACACTACATCTTACCAGCATTTGTGTCGCAGATACTCGTAACACAGTTCAGTGGTTGTGGCATTTTCTATAGGGACCCCTATACGTCAGTATCGATATAATGTTAAACGTAACTTACTGAATGGGAACGTCTCAGTTACTGATGTGAAAGAGGGAACGGAGACGTTATGTCCATCCTGCCAAAACCCTGAACTACTGCTGAATGGCCGGGATCCGAATCTAAACATGAATGAGTGATTACGAGCTGACCTTATATACCCCTATGTCTGGGTAGGAGTGGTTTGGCATGCAAATCTCACTGGCCAATATCCATTGGCCCATTTAGTTACCACTTGGTTGAAGGTGATGGGGCTCCCAGGCGAGACCCCAGTATGTCAGTATTGATGTAACGTCTCTGTTCCCTCCTTCAGGGATCAAGGGTTACATCAGCAACGAGATGTTCTTTATTGGCACTGATTGTTCCATGAAGAACTTCATATTTCATATGTTACAAAAACAGCCTTCTTTCACCTCAGAAACATTGCTAAAATACGGAATATGTTATCTATTTCTGATGCAGAAAAGTTAGTTCATGCTTTCATGACGTCTCGACTAGATTACTGTAATGCATTATTAGCTGGTTGTCCTGCTTCCTCAATAAACAAGCTACAATTAGTACAAAATGCAGCTGCTAGAGTTCTTACCAGGTCAAGAAAATATGATCATATAACACCAATCTTATCATCTCTACACTGGTTACCCATTAAGTTCCGTATCGATTATAAAGTATTGCTAATGACCTATAAGGCTCTAAATGGTTTAGCTCCTGTATACTTAACCAATCTTCTATCGCCCTACAATCCTTCACGCTCTTTAAGATCACAAAACTCTGGACTTCTGGTTGTACCTAGGATATCTAAGTCCACTAAAGGAGGGAGAGCGTTTTCACATTTGGCTCCTAAACTCTGGAATAGCCTTCCTGATAATGTTCGGGGCTCAGACTCGCTCACCCAGTTTAAATCTAGATTAAAGACGCATCTCTTTAGCCAAGCGTTCACATAACGCATCTCATACCAGATCAACTGCACGTGACTATCTTTGCTTAAAGTTATGAACAGCAGCTACGCTAATTGTTCTCCTTTTGCTTTTCTGTTTTACCTCGGGACACCCGCCCTGAGGTGACTAGAGAGTACATCAGCTTCAGTTTGTATCCAGCCTCTTAAGAAGACCTCAGATGACCATCACCTGTGAAGAGACGGCGCCAGCTCCTGCGAGGACTTCAGGAGACGCAATCATCTAGATCAACATTCACATTGCACAATCTCTATATCCTAATTTATTGTTAATGTAATTCATTTTCCAGGAGCTCATTACTTCTACCTTCAGTTAAACTGCTAACAGTGATTGTAATTACCTAAAGTATATTATTTGCTAACTACATTCTTTAAATTGTAATGTTGACATCCATTTTCTGTAAAGCTGCTTTGAAATGATATGTATCGTGAAAATAAAAAAGTAAATTTGAATTGAATTGAACTTCAGTGGAACCTTTTCAGTGCACTAAAGGTTTTTTATAGTGAAAAAGAATCTTTAGTTTAATAATAACAATAATAATAAAATACACTAAGAAAAATTTTTGGTTCTTCATCACTGAGAAGAAAAACCCCTTTTGGAACCTTTATTATTAAGAGTGTAATGTACACTCTAAAAATGTGTTGACTCAACAACTAATGCAACAGTTTGCATCATTATTTTTGAGTTATGACAACTTTGAATGAAATTATTTTGAGGAAGTTATGTAGAGGACCTTCAATAATTTGTAATACAAACACAAATTTGTTGATTACTCAAAAAAATGTATTCACTCCAACTACCTGAGTAACGGCAAAATTTGAGTTTAAATTACAGACAATATTAAGTTAATGTAATGATCAATATTATTATGTAAACATAACTTAAAATGTTTAATTAACTCAATAAAGTTTTTAAGGTCCCTGAATTACTTTTTAGAGTGTACTGAAAATGAAATTATTGATTTGTTACAAATATTATGATATGTTAGACATTTGTAGATATACATTTGTTAGGTCTTACCTTTAATCACATCATCTTCGTCAACGGCTGAAACATGATCAGTGAGCAGCTCTTCTTTTTCCTCACATTCTGAATGATATTAGAGAGAGTGTGGTGATTTATTTTAGTTTAAAAATCCAAAATCATAATTCTGACTTTTGATACAAGCAAATTCATGCAAAATTCCAGCAAAAACTTTACTTGAGTCACTAATAGTTTTTCATATAATATTATCTCAAAGCATAAGATGTGATATGAAATAGTACCATTTGTTAAAGTAAATGAGTACATTAATGTGTTTTTAATTGTAATGTCAGCCAAACACAGTAAAATGCACATTATACCTTCCATCTCTGTGGGACTGTTGTCCATGTACTCCTCCAGGGGTGAAGCAGTTTCTGCAGAGTAATTAAAGACTCATATAATTGTATATGTGGATGCATTTCACACACACACACACACACACACACACACACACACACACACACACACACACACACACACACACACACACACACACACACACACTGTGTTTTCATGTTTTATGGGAACTTTCCATAGACATAATGATTTTTATACTGTACAAACTGTATTCTATCCCCTAACCCTAACGCTACTCATCACAGAAAACTTTTTGCATTGTTACATTTTCAAAAAACATCTCTTAATATAATTTATAAGCTGTTTTCCTCAAAGGGACCAAAAAAATTTCCACACAAGGTCAGAAAACTTACGGTTCTTGGAATCTGCCATTGAGAAAAACAAGTCATCTTGTATGGTTTCTTTTTTCCCTAAAGATAATGATGAAACAAAACTTTTGTTAGAAGTAATTAAATATAAAATGTTACTAATATAAGTAAAAACACAGAAGCTACTGTAAATGTTACTGTTTTTTTTTTTTTTTTTTTTTTACACTGCATTCTTGATTAAATAAATGCAGTCTTGGTGAGCATAAGAGACTTCTTTCAAAAACTTTCAAATCTTGCCAAACCCAAACTTCTGAATGGTAGTGTATGACAACAACTCAAAGTGGCCGAATCCACGTCAAAGGCTTACGTGTTTAATAGCAACTGTTTACACCAGCTGTAAATATCAACAAATGGAATCATGTTTACACTGGAACCATTGACAGATGCTATTCAAAGAAAGTATAATAGAAGCAGTACAGTATTTGAAGAACCTCTGAGCAATGGGTGACACAAGGCTGGTTGTTGGTGCTTGGTATAACAGACACTGCTTGTTTTTTTAATGAAAAGATCAGTATTAATTAAAGGATTAGTTCAGTTTTAAATAAAATTTTCCTGATAATTTACTCACCCCCATGTCATCCAAGATGTTCATGTCCTTCTTTCTTCAGTCGAAAAGAAATTAAGGTTTTTGATAAAAACATTCCAGGATTATTCTCCTTATAGTGGACTTCAATGGCCTCCAAACAGTTGAAGGTCAAAATTACAGTTTCAGTGCAGCTTCAAAGGGCTTTAAACAATACCAGACGAGGAATAAGGGTCTTATCTAACAAAACAATCAGTCATTTTCGAAGATAATGTAAATGTATATGCTTTATATAAACAAATGATCGCCTTCCAAGTGGTTCCGCCAAAACTGCACTTCTGTATTCTTCAAAAAGCTTACGCTGTATATGTTCTACGCTTTCCCTATTCTACGTATGGGAAAAAATGGAACTGGCACTGCGTTTATTCCGTAAATTGAATAGGGTAGGCGTAGGACATACAGAATAAGCTTTTTGAAGAATACAGAAAGCGGAAGCGTGTGCAAGGTGATCATTTGTTTATATAAAGCATATACAGTTGTATTTTTTTCGAAAATGATCAATCGTTTCACTAGATAAGACCTTTATTCCTCATCCGGTATCGTTTAAAGCCCTTTGAAGCTGCACTGAAACTGTAATTTTGACCTTCAACCGTTTGGAGGCCATTGAAGTCCACTATAAGGAGAATAATCCTGGAATGTTTTAATCAAAAACCTTAATTTCTTTTCGACTGAAGAAAGAAGGACATGGACATCTTGGATGACATGGGGGTGAGTAAATTATCAGGAAAATTGCATTTGAAAGTGAACTAATCCTTTAAGACACTTCATTTCAGAAGTATATGAATTGTTTTCTGTTTGTACCTGGTTTACGGGTGAATTTTAGAACAAGGCATCCAATGATCAGGATTATAATACAGCAGACAAGACATCCTGAGATCGCCAGCAGAATTTTTCTTTTTAATACTGTAATAATGAGGGAAATTATAAAGTTAATCAAGTGAAATGAACATTCCCTTCAAACATTTATGTAGAAATGTAACTTTTATGCATTTCCCCCCTCAGTTTTAATCTACATGTATGATCTTGAAAATCTTGACTATAAGTTGATTTATAATCCACAAATCATTCACATCTATACACTGTATGAAAGAAGTTTAATAATAATTATTCATATTACTTACTAATATTATTGGCCGTGAAGCCCTCACTCAGAGCAGAGTACAGTGGTCTCTCTGTCCTTATTCCCTTGCACTTGAATTCACTTTTAATAGTTTCTTCAGTTGCTCTCACTTTGAACATATGTGACAATTCATTGAGCTTCTGTCCGTTCTTGAACCAGGCGTAGCTCCACTGTCTGCCGTCTGAGATGTTACACCTGAGGGTCAGGCTATTCCCAGATATGATGTCGCTCAATTCAGTCTCCAGACTCAGAACTGCAGCTGGACGTGCTTACAACAAAACAAAAGGTTATTTTATAAATAATTTGTTCTAAAATTTATTTCATAAAGGGCCTTCTGATCACTTCTAATCAATAAGCATCAGTGCTTTTACTTTTACTACTTTGGGTTACTATTTAAAATTCACTTACTTGTTAAAATCAGTTTGTACCATGTATGTTCAAAGCATATAATGCAATAAACTACACTTAAAGTGATAGTCCACCCATAAATGAAGATTCTACCATCATTTACTCACCCCAATGTCCTTCCACACCTGTATTTCTTCCATTGAACATTAAAGAAGATATTTTGAAAGCCAGTGGGGTCCAAAACAACATTAGTCCACATTGACTTTCATAGTATGGACAAAAATAAGTACATTCTTTAAAATATCTTCTTTTGTGTTCCAGAGAATAACAAATGTTGTACAGGAATGACATGAGGGTGAGTAAGCATGAGTAAACTGATATGATTTTCATGTCTTTATTAGTATTATTACAACTATTAAAGGATTAGTCCACTTTTAAATATTTTTTTCTTGATAATTTACTCACCCCTATGTCATCCAAGATGTCCATGTCTTTCTTTAGTCAGTCAGAAAGAAATTAAGGTTTTTGATGAAAACATTCCAGGATTATTCTCCTTATAGTGGACTTCAATGGCCTCCAGACGGTTGAAGGTCAAAATTACAGTTTCAATGCAGCTTCAAAGGGCTTTAAATGATACCAGATGAGGAATAAGGGTCTTATCTAGTGAAAAGATCGGTCATTTTCGAAAAAAAAAAAAAAAAAATACAACTGTTTATGCTTTATAAACACAAAATATCGCCTTGAACGTACCTCCGCTTTCCACATTCTTAAAAACGCTTACGCTGTATGTCCTACGCCTTCCCTATTCTACTTACGGAAAACAATGAAACTGGTGCCACGTTCGTTCCAGAAGTAGAATAGGGAAGAAGTACAGCGTAAGCGTTTTGAAGAATGTGGAAAGCGGAAGTACGTTCAAGGCGATATTTTGTGTTTATAAAGATATTTTGTTGTATTTTTTTCGAAAATGACCAATCGTTTCGCTAGATAAGACCCTTATTCCTCGTCTAGTATCGTTTAAAGCCCTTTGAAGCTGCACTGAAACTGTAACCTTCAACCATCTGGAGGCCATTGAAGTCCACTATAAGGAGAATAATCCTGGAATGTTTTCATCAAAAACCTTAATTTCTTTTCGACTGAAGAAAGAAAGAAATGAACATCTTGGATGACATGGGGGTGAGTAAATTATCAGGAAAAGTTTATTTAAAAGTGGACTAATCCTTTTTAACTTCATATTTTCATTTAATTGAGTTCTTTGCCAGGGTTATATATTATAAAATAAATGGCCACAAGAGGCAGTTTATATGGGCACAAGAGACTAACTTACCTTCAACTTGCACTTGTAGAGTCTCACTGTCCACTGAGAAGTCTCCTCTCTTTGCTTTGCAGTGATAGACACCAGTGTCAGAGAGAGATGCTGATTTGATGGTGTAATTGGGTTTTGCTATCAAGGGTTTTGACTTTTTATACCAGTGGAATTCCCATCCATCACCAGGCATATTACAACCAAGATGAACTTCCTCCTCAGTGAAGAACTCAAACCACTGATGTTTTGTGATGTCTGGTTTTGTTGTGTTAACTAGGAGCAACAGAAATAAAAAAAATAAAAAAATAAATAAAGGAGGGGGAAAAAAGAAATAATGGACCACCTTCAAACAATAACTTTGAGTATGTTTGTTATTCTACGAAATCTAAGACTATGAACTGAATTTACAACTGAAAATCACTTTCCACTCGAAAATACAAAGATGCAACAGTAAAGAAGCTAAATCAATCCTACACACAAAAACATGAATCATGTTGCACAAATCTCATTCTTACTTGTTTCATTTATGTATGACTGACAAATATGCATCACATTAAGTTTGTTAGTTTGTGTTAAAAACGTGTAATCCATAGACCTAAATAACTGTTTGAGTGAACAGAAAGCAGAACAAAATCATCATTGACCTCTTTAAGGCTCCTGACTGTCACTATCTGAATTATTTTGTTAAGTTCTGAAATGACTTTCACATTTTCATTTCCATTTCCATGTTTTTTCTCTTCAAGTATACA
Source organism: Chanodichthys erythropterus (assembly GCF_024489055.1). Classification (NCBI taxonomy): domain Eukaryota; kingdom Metazoa; phylum Chordata; class Actinopteri; order Cypriniformes; family Xenocyprididae; genus Chanodichthys; species Chanodichthys erythropterus. The sequence continues at coordinate 6,140,062 of NC_090240.1, read as the reverse complement.
ATCCCGATTCACTTTTACTGAGATGATTAACATTTTTTTTTTTTTTTTTTTTTTTTTTACAAATGGAAATGTCCTTATCCTTGAGAAGTTTCTAAACCATTTATAGCCCCTTTTATTAGAATCTCCATCAACTTAACACTTCAGAGTCACTTTTTCATTAGGGTAAAAAAACAAAAATGTTTTCCTTTGAGATGCTATTGACAAATTTGGATGCTGCTAATAGTGTCTGGTTTCTGTAACCCGTTGTCAAGAGTAGGCAGGAAACTGCTGACATCAACCACTGTACATTGATAAAGGCCAATGCAAATGAAAAATATCTTAAAATATAAAAGCTTCTTCACTGAACTTTTTTTGGGTGCCAATCATTCTTTCTTTCACATATATCAATAATATAATATATCATATATTCATAAGTAGTTTTACCATAAATATTTAGTTTCAAAGCTTCTGCTTGTCTTGTAGTCACTGGTGTTCTCATCAGGTGTTTTCCTCTGCAGGTATACTGTCCTGAATGACTTGCTTTTGCTGAGCTGATTGAGAGTGTGTTTCCAGAAAAGGAAATGTCCTCATCAACTGAAATCGGAGTGCTTTTTCTAAACCATTCATAGCTCCATTCATTTGAACCTCCATCAATTGAACACTTCAGAATCACTTTTTCAGTTGGGTAAAATGTTTTCCATTCAGACTCTATTGACAGTTTTGGTTGAGGTGGTTCTGGACAGATAAACACAATATTAATGTAAGAGAACTGTTTATGTTTTGACATTGTATTATGCATACAATGTATCTATGTGTATGTATAAAACAGATTAATCTTACCTCTTATATTCAATTTTGTGGAATTTGCATATGTCATCTCTCTCCTTTTTATGCTACAATTGTATTCCCCTTTTTGATCGAGTGTAGCATTTAGGATAGTGTAAGTGCTACTGTTTACTAGCACTGAATGTTTTTGCCACTGGTATTGCCATTTTGATGTCTTCTCTTTAATGGTACAAATGAGTTTGACTTGTTCCCTAGTGTAGATCTCTGGGTATGGTGGATCTTGCTTCAGAAGGACTGTTGGCTTTGATCCTTTAGAATGATAAAAATAGACAATAATAATAATTTATTTATAAAATAATGTGTAATTGTTTTTATACATACAATATAATGTATATTATATCTTATAATCATCCTTTATAATTATAAAATAATTTGAAGACTAAAAATACATTTATTATTATTTTAATGGAATTCCCTTGGAAATTTTGTCTATAATGAGGCTGATGAAAAACAGAACCAAAACTCAATAATAAAAAATTACAAGATATACAATGTTGACATATAATAAGTATGAGGTTAAGAATTATGCAAAAATAAAGAGCTGTGTTTGTGTTTTAGTCATGACATGCTGTTTTTATCTAAACTGATAATAGATTCTTCTGTGACAAAACTTACCATGAACTGTTAACGAATATGTTTTGCTTTTTGCGGTTGTCACCGTCCTGCCCTTCAGCTCAGCTTGACACGCATAATCCCCTTCATGACCAGACTTTACTGAGAGAGTAAGTGTGTTGTCTTTTATGCTTCTTTCATCACTGGAGACAACATTTTCTGAGCCCTTGAACCACTTATAGATCCAGTTTTCAGATACAGAAATCACACACTGCAAAAACACTTTTTCATCAGGAAACGCTTCTGTCCATTCTGACTGGACTCGTGCTTCAGGCAGATCTAAAGGGAGAGAGGAAAACGAACCAAACTTTAAGGTGGATGTGTTCACAGAGAGCCTGATACTAGTACAAAGTCTAATGTGTGTCAAAGTTAATGTTGTTATGTGTAGCTTAACTGTTTCTTGTTTATAAAATCAATTCATCTAAAATACATATTTAAAGGGTTAGTTCACCCAAAAATGAAAATTCTGTCAGTAATTACTCACCCTCATGTTGATACAACCATGTAAGTCTTTCTTTCATCTTCGGATCACAAATTAATATTTTTGTGATTAAATATGAGCGGTGGAATACTCCTCCATTGGCTTTAAGGGGGCACAAACTTGTCCGTCCAGAAAGTCAGTGAAGAAAATGTTTAAATAGTCCATGCCACTACAGTGGCTCAACCGTACGTTTCTCAAGCGACGATAATACTTTTCGTGCCAAAAAAACAAACAAAAGAACGACTTTATTCAACTATTCATTTTCTCTCTTGTAGGCCTCTGACGTTAGTTCACGAGAGCTCCATGACGCATGTGCGAGAACTAAACTGACGACGGTCTTCTTCTACTACTACTTGTTACTGGCTTCTCACTCCTTAGGAGTATTACCGCCACCTAGTGTTCAAGATGAAGTGCTGGCATAGCCGGAAGCGCTAAACTTTGTTTACAAACAGGTGAACGCGCGCGCTGTATGTAAAAACCATTATTTGTAAATATGTCGGCAGATTTTGACGTAGATGAAGACTGTACTGACTGTAAACAAAAAAAAAAAAAGAAATAGAAAGTGTTTACACACATAAGGATAGATGATAAAGAAAACACATTGTAAAAAGCTAGGCTGCACGTGTAATTATTCTACAGTCAAAACAAACCTACTTACTCCATAGATAAAGTGCCAGCCGGTCCTTCTGGCCTCGGACGTCTCTTCCAGTTCACTTTAGGCAAATTAAAAAACACTTCTAAAACACTTCTACTTAGCGGGGGCGGAAAACCGGGATCCTCGGTTATACAGCGAAATACACTTGTCCCATTGTCTGCGTTATCCAAACTTTCAAGCTGTGGCATGACAATGTCCCAATCGATGCAGCACATGCTCTCCTGTTCAGTTGGCATCGCCTGGCACTGATTACATTTACACCACCAGCTCTCCAATGCTCTCTGTCTTTCGGAAGCTTGAGACTGTGGTTGTGTTGCAGCGGCAGCCTCTTCCATCTCTTGCATTTCAATGTCTGTGTATTCAGGTTCAAATAAGTAAGGTTGGTTAAAAAATTCAAGTCTTCATCTACGTCAAAATCTGCCGACATATTTACAAATAATGTTTTTTACATACAGCGCGCACGTTCACCTGCTTGTAAACAAAGTTTAGCGCTTCCGGCTATGCCAGCACTTCATCTTGAACACTAGGTGGCGGTAATACTCCTAAGGAGTGAGCAGCCAGTAACAAGTAGTAGTAGAAGAAAACCGTCGTCAGTTTAGTTCTCGCGCATGCGTCATGGAGCTCTCGTGAACTAACGTCAGAGGCCTACAAGAGAGAAAATGAATAGTTGAATAAAGTCATTCTTTTGTTTGTTTTTTTCGCACAAAAAGTATTATCTTCGCTTGAGAAACGTACGGTTGAGCCACTGTAGTGGCATAGACTATTTAAACATTTTCTTCACTGACTTTCTGGACGGACAAGTTTGTGCCCCCTTAAAGCCAATGGAGGAGTATTCCACCGCTCATATTTAATCACAAAAATATTAATTTGTGATCTGAAGATGAAAGAAAGACTTACATGGTTGTATCAACATGAGGGTGAGTAATTACTGACAGAATTTTCATTTTTGGGTGAACTAACCCTTTAACTCTCTTGACTCTGTCATTTTATTTACATTTACACATTTGGCGGACACTTCCAAAGTGGGCCTACATTTAATCAGTCTGTACATTTCCTGGGAACTTTACTGAGGCATTGTAAAGTCAATGAATGAACAATGGGAAAAAATATTCCACAATAGAAATCACTGTAAAGAAGTAAATTATGGACTCACCTTGAACTTGCACTCGTAGAGTCTCACTGTCCACTGAGAAGTCTCCTCTCTTTGCTTTGCAGTGATAGACACCAGTGTCAGAGAGAGATGCTGAGCTGATATTGAAGGTTGGATCTGTGATCAAGGGTTTTGAGCCTTTATACCAGTCATACTTCCATCCATCACCAGACATATTACAACCAAGCTGGACTTTCTCCCCAGTGTAGAAGAAATCAAACCACCGATGTTTTGTGATGTCTGGTTTTGGTGTGTTATCTAAGAATCACAGGGGTAGAATTAGTAATAATGCACTCTCTTCAAACAATAACTGCCTGAGTTGCTTATGGTTGTTATTCTTCATAATCTGAGACTAAATTGACACATGCTGCTAATAGTGTCTGGCTTCTGTAACCTGTTGTCAAGAGTAGGTAGGAAATTGCTGACATGAACCACTGTACATTGATAGAGGCCAATGCAAATGAAAAATATCTTAAAATATAAACAGCTTCTTCACTGAACTTTTTTGGGTGCCAATTATTCTTTCTTTCACATATATCAATAATAGAACATCATATTTTCATAAGTAGTTTTACCATAAATATGAAGTTGCAAAGCTTCTGCTTGTCCTGTAGTCACTGGTGTTCTCGTCAGGTGTTTTCCTCTGCAGGTATACTGTCCTGAATGACTTGCTTTTGCTGAGCTGATTGAGAGTGTGTTTCCAGAAAAGGAAATGTCCTTATCAACTGAAATCGGAGTGCTATTTCTAAACCATTCATAGCTCCATTCATTTGAACCTCCATCAATTGAACACTTCAGAATCACTTTTTCAGTTGGGTAAAATGTTTTCCATTCAGACTCTATTGACAGTTTTGGTTGAGGTGGGTCTACAGAGATAAACACAATTATAATAATGTAACAAAGTGAACTCAGTGTAGATCTCTGTGAATGATGGATGATTCGGAAGGACTGTTGGCTCTGAGCCTTTATAATTATAAAAAATAATGTATAATTATTTTATAATCATAAAAAAATTTAAAGACTAGTAAAACAATATTTATGCTGGTTTTGTTTATGATTTCAATGAAAATGCCAAGAAGTGTTTGCCTAAATTGAGGCTGGAACAGCACCAAAACTAAATTAAAAACTATACAGTGTTGAAATTCTAAAATAGTGAGCTTATGAAACATACAAAATTCCAAAAACTGTGTTCTAAAATTATAAATTTCTAAAATGGCTGTATTTTCCAATGAATCAGATTATGATTTAGTCATGACATGCTGCTTTTAGCTAAACTGACAACAGATTTTTTTTCTTTGGCAAAACTTACCATGGACCTTTAACGAATGTTGTTCTTGTTTATGAAATCAATTAATCTAAAATACATATTTAACTCTATTGACTCTGTCATTTTATTTACATTTACACATTTGGCTGACATTTGCAAAGTGGGTTAATCAGTCTGTACATTTCCTGGGATCTTTACTGAGGCATTGTAAAGTCAATGAATGCACAATGGGAAGAATATTCCACAATATAAATTACTTATTTATAAGAGGTAAATTATGGACTCACCTTGAACTTGCACTCGTAGAATCTCACTGTCCACTGAGAAGTCTCCTCTCTTTGCTTTGCAGTGATAGACACCAGTGTCAGAGAGAGATGCAGGGCTGATAGTGAAGGTTGGATCTGTGATCAAGGGTTTTGAGTCTTTATACCAGTCATACTTCCATCCATCACCAGGCATATTACAACCAAGCTGGACTTTCTCCCCAGTGTAGAAGAAATCAAACCACCGATGTTTTGTGATGTCTGGTTTTCGTATGATATCTAAGAATCACAGGGGTAGAATTAGTAATAATGCACTCTCTTCAAACAATAACTGCCTTGAGTTGCATATACTTGTTATTCTTCATAATTCAATACTAAATGTACTGACTCATGGTGCTAATAGTGTCTGGCTAAAGTCATGAAGAATAGACAGGGAACTGCAAACACTGACATGAATCACTGTACACTGATACAGGCCAATGTAAATGAAAAACAACTTAAAATATAAACAGCTTCTTTTGGGTGCCTGTCAATTTCGTTCATATGTATTAATCATAGAATATCATAAGTAGTTTTACCATAAATATGAAGTTGCAAAGATTCTGTTTGTCTTGTAGTCACTGGTGTTCTTGTCAGGTGTTTTCCTCTGCAGGTATACTGTCCTGAATGAATCGCTTTTGCTGAGCTGATTGAGAGCGTGTTTTCAGAAAAGGAAATGTCCTTGTCAACTGAAAGCTGAGTTCTATTTTTAAACCATTCATAGCTCCATTCATTTGGACCTCCATCGACTGAACACTTCAGAGTCACTTTTTCAGTTGGGTAAAAAGTTTTCCATTCAGACTCTATTGACAGTTTTGGTCGAGGCGGCTCTGCACAGATAAACACCATAATAATAATGTAAAAGAACCAGACATGTTTTGACATTGTATTATGCCTTGATGTATAAAAAGGATTAATCTTACCGCTTATATTCAATTTTGTGGATTCAGTGTATGTCATCTCTTTCCTTGTTATTTTGCAAGTGTATTCCCCATTTTGATCGAGTGTAGCACTTGGGATAGTGTAAGTGTGATTGTTTACTAGCACTGAATGATTTTGCCACTGGTATTGCCATTCTGATGTCTCCTCTTTAATGCTACAAATGAGTTTGACTTGTTCCCCAGTGTAGATCTCTGGATATGATGGATCTTGCTTCAGAACGACTGTTGGCTTTGATCCTTTAGAATCATAAAAAAAAAAAAAAAAAGATTGTAATTAAAATAATTATTTTTAATTAACAAAATAATGTGTAATTGTTTTAATACATATAATGTGTATTATATTTTATAATTATCCTTTATAACTAAAAAAATAATTTTAAAAATTAATACATTTATATTCATGCATTTATTATAATTATAATTTTATAATTATAAATTTTGGGACGTCCTAAATTAAGGGTGGTAATAAACAGCACCAAAACTTAATAGTAAACAATTACAAGATAAACAAAGTTTACATTATAAAATAAACATTATGCTTAAATAAAGAGCTGTGTTCTGAAATAAGATTTTTTTTTCTTTTTCTTTTTTTAAATGGCTGTATTTCACAATGTAACAGATTATGATTTAGTCATGCCATGTTGGTTTTAACTAAATTGAAAACAGATTTTTTTTTTTTTTTTCAGTGACAAATCTTACCATAAACCTTTAATAAATGTATTTTGCTTTTTGCGGTTGTCACCGTCCTGCCCTTCAGCTCAGCTTGACACGCATAATCCCCTTCATGACCAGACTTTACTGAGAGAGTGAGAGTGTTGTCTTTTATGCTTCTTTCATCACTGGAGACAACATTTTCTGAGCCCTTGAACCACTTATAGATCCAGTTTTCATCAACAGGAATCACACACTGCAAAGACACTTTTTCATCAGGAAATGCTTCTGTCCATTCTGACTGGACTCGTGCTTCAGGCAGATCTAAAGGGAGAGAGGAAAACAAACCAAACTGTTCACTAATACTAACACTGAGCCTACCCTCATGAAAAAGAAGTATAATTCAAATTAATTTTATGAAGTATACTTAAGTAATGTTCAAGTATATATTTTATACTTTATGTAGTAAGCATACTAGTATCAATGTACTAGTAGTAGACTTGTAAATGGACTATTTCAGTACTGCTTGGGACTAAATTGGCCCAATTTAGTATATAAAAAGTATAAATTTAAGTGTACTATAAGTGTAACAGTAGTAAACTTTAAGTGCACAACTAGTTCACAACTATACATTTCTCTTTTGTTCTTCATCTGTACAACTGAACTTATAAATATACTAGTAGTTTACTATTTTAATACTCGTAGTACATTTTTAGTATATGAAAGTACACTTTGAAATGTACTCTCAGTAAAGTAGTAGTTTTATACTGCAAGTATTAAGTTAATCTTAATTGATCTTAATTAATCTTAATTGATCATAATTATAGTTTACTATTTATTAGTACTATGTTCCTATTTAGGTATTCATTTTTCATAACTGTACTTTAACTTTTTCCTTTTTAAAACATTTTATTCCAGCTTATAAAACAGGGGCTGCTGAATGCTCGAATCTGATTGGTTGACCAATGTTATAAGGTGTGCAATTATTTTCAGGGAAACGCACGGCTAAAGTAGTTCTAGCGGACTCACACGGGAGAGGGCTCCAAGATGGCGTCTCGATTAGACGCACATGTTATAGCTCTTACATCAATTTAGGGTATTTCTTACAAATATTTATGTAAGAAATAAGTCACACTTGTTAGGGGTTATTGAGACTAGATCTAGAAGAGTCTAGAAGTTATCATGGACTTGTCAGCCCACGGAGAGATGGATATCGAACTTCAAAGAACGACGGAAAAAAATACTTATTAGCCAAACTCTTTCTTACACTTGTCAACAGAAAAAGGGATGAGATTGTGATTCGACTCCAAATACACCATCCAAAGCGCCTCCGTCGAAAAAGCATGAGAAAGGTGATACAATGGACGAACTAACGTTAAGTCAGGTACAGCATACATCATTCAAATAATTAGACAGTCATCCGGAGAAATAAAAGACATGGTAAAAGAAAATTCGAACAGCATCAATCTGTTGAAAGAAGCGCTAGAAGTGGTGCATTCTGAAATTTTCGACATTCGGAAGGAGAACAAAGATCTGAAAAACAAAAACGAAGCAAACCTGAAGTGCATCTCTGATTTAGAGGACTGAATAAATTATCAGGATCGGTACTGTCGGAGATGGAATCTTCGATTGGAGGTGCTGACCGAACGCGCAGAGGATAATGTCAAGACTCGGGTAATGGAAATCTGCAAAGCAGTGGTTGTTGAGGTAGATTGTAACTTTGTGGCAAACAATGTGGACATTGCTCATTGAGTTGGAAGACGCAGCGCAGATAGCGGCAAGGATAAGAAACCAAGGCCAGTGATAATAAGATTCACTTCCAGAACAGCGAGGGACCTCACATGGAAAGAAGCAAAGGGAAATGACTGGGAATCAAGGCAATCGTAGATGGTAAAGAAATTAAAATGTAAACCACTACACTCTTCACTTTGGGTTCTGAATTATAATTACTGTGACATGAAAAGTCTATTTGCTTTAGGCTATTATTATTTAAAGACTTGAACGAATTATAAAGGTTTTTTTATTATTATTGCTGCTTATATTCGTAATGTGAAATTACAACTTCATGAGGTTCTTTTTTATTTTTTGTTTCTTACTCAGTGAAGCAAACAGGATGTAAAAATTGACTACTGAACTGTGACTGATTCTCGAAAAGATGGGAGTAAGATTACCCTTTATACACTCTCAACACTTTCAACCTTAATTTGATCAGTTAACCTAACTGTTCTGTTAAGGTTATCTTTTCTTCTTGTTCAAGTTCATGTCAATAACTTTATTTTCAGTTAATGCCAAGGGTATACAAGACATGTTAAAAAGAAAAGCTCTGTTTTTGTTTTGTAAAGGTAAAGAAGCAGATTTTTGTTTCATTCAAAAAACTCATGCCTGCAAAGATGATGTGGTCTTTTGGAAGAATCAGTGGGGTTGTGACATTTGGTTTTCTTTTGGTGCATCAAACAGAACAGCAGTTGTCGCTATTTTAAAGGACAAGTTCTCAGGGATGGTTCTAAGCCATAAAACAGATGATCAAGGTCATTGGATTGCTCTACTTATTGATACAAACCAAGTTAAAATTATTATTATAAATGTATATGCCACCAATAATAAAAAAGCAAACGAGTTCATCTTTCAGGATATTGAAGGTCATATTAATCATTTACATTCAAAAGTCCCCTCTGCTGAAGTAATTTGGGGTGGTGATGTTAACACGGTGTTTGACGGAAAACAAGATAGATGGCCACCTTGAATTGACAATATGGCAAGTGAATTAAGCAATGTTTGTTAATGACTGAACATAATTGACACACGGAGATATAAAAATCCACAGTTGTACGTGGAGTAATAGGGACATATTTCAACAGTCACGTATTGATTTTTGGCTAATTTCAGATCATATAAAAGAGAGAGTTGAATTTGTTACTATTGAACCATCGGTTTTTACAGATCACAAGGGCATATATATTAAAATTAATGTGTTAGTTTGTCAATCAAGTAGAGCTAAGCGAGGATATTTGAAGTTAAATAATAGTTTATTGAAGTGTAATGTTTTTTGTGTAGAAATAACCAAAATATGTCAAGCACTGAATTATTAAAACTTGCTACATTGCAGAATGAGCTGGATAATATTTACAAAGAGAAAGCTAGGGGTTCTTTTGTTAGTTCTAGACAAAAATGGATAGAAGCAGGAGAAAAAAAATACTAAATACTTTTTTGGTTTAGAAAAAAGAAATAACTTTTGAAAACAAAATAATAATAAATTGATTCACTAATGATAATCCCAAGGATATTTCTTGTTTTGTTAATCAATTTTATAGTAAATTGTATAGTTCAAATAATCAACTAACTGATGCAGATTTTTTTCTTAATAATGTATCAACAAATATTAATAAGATTACATCAGATTACAAAAAATTATGTGACAAAGAATTAAATATTGTGGAAATTACAAATTGTATAGTCTTAAAGACAATAAGTCTCCTGGAAATGAAGGCTTGACAAGGGAATTCTATAAAAATTGTTTGTATTGACCTTGCACCCTTTTTACTTGCTGTTTTTAAATAAGCAATTGATTTGAGAGAAATGCCTGCATCACTAAAACAAGGGGTAATTACGCTTATACCCAAGCCTAATAAAGATAAACTATTCTTAGTAAATTGGAGACCAATTAGTTTGTTAAATAATGATACTGTTACATGTGCACTCTGTTTTGGACTCACTCTGGACTTGTTGTTGTTCTATTTCCCGCCACTAGTCATTCACCATAGCAACTAATCATCACACCCAGCTGTTCCTTATCACCCTGCTTGTTATCCCTTGTATATAAGCCCAGTGTTTCCAGTCCTGTGTTGTCCGGTATTGTACTTTTATTGTTGGGTGTATGTTCCTACCTGTTCCTGTACTCTCCTGTGGATATTCCAGTAAAATACTTGTTTATGTATATTTCTCCTCGTCGTGTGCTTTATACACCAGCAACCGTAACAGAATACCGGACCGAAACAGTCAAACAGATTGCGGCGTGTTTAGTGTTTTGTTGTTTTCCGTCTCAGTGTTTTTCATGTTTCACTCCTCTTCCCCGTCACTATGTACACACCCGCATTTCTGTTAATCTGCCTTGAGCAGAAGGACCGCTCCCTCGAGGAACATTTGAATGACTTTCTGTTTCTTGTACCATCGACACATTTCCCGGACAGCAGCCTTTGCAACTTTCTGTTTGCCGGCCTGAACACCGCCACCAAAGCGCTGCTGTCTGGGGAAGGACCTCGAGGGAGCTTCCCTGAATACGTGGAGTGGGTACTGGCGTCCTGTGGATCGTCGATGACCGTGGATTTCTGCGACAGCTACGCCAGTCCCACTCCCACTCCAGTGCCCAGCCAGGAACCCTCTGAGGGCGTGGAAAGACAGCGCAGCGCCACCGAAGACAGAGAGCCCGCCTCCATCGTGATGCAAGAGCCAGCGATGAGTGGAACGACTGAGCGTAACATCGCCGCGGAGACGGAGCCCAGCGTGTCTGACCAGGTGTGTGTGTTTGCTGTCACCATTGCCGAGGGAGACAGTGTGGAAGACGAGGGGTTGGATGGGAGCCCCGCCCACACTCCCGCCACTGAGAGTGAGTTCCAGGCAAGCACTATAGACCATTATGACTTTGAAGAAGATTCCTTACCTGTGTTAGTACCTCCTGAGACTGTCATTTTCATTTTGGATGAAATGGTCCCGCAGAGCCTCCCTCTCCGACCTCCTCTCCAAAACCCCGTTAATGACTTTGTTTGTCCTAGTCCCTCTGCTTTTCTGCCTGTTCTCCAGCCCACAACCTTGCCTGCTACCCAGCCTTTACTGTCTCACATCACGCCCTCAGCTCTACTCCAGCCTCCTCTCAGTGGTGTGGCTACACCTGGGGCCTGTTGTGAGCCAGCCTCAGGCGATGAGGATCCTGTGGCTCCGCCTCCGGCCTCAGATCACGTCATTCCACCTCGACTCATCGTCCTGACTCCTCCGCCTCTGCTCCTGCCACCCTCGTCTACAGCAGTGACCATCGAGCTTTCGGCTCCACTGGACTCCCTCGGTCCTGCAGCTCCGCCTGGGTCAGTCATCGCCTTCACTTTGCCACGGACTTACGGGTCGTTCGAGTTTCTCCGACCCTCAACCCCTACGGCTCCGTTGGGCTCCGCCTTCCCTCAGACTCCGCCTTGGCCCTCAGTCGTTCCAGCTCCACCTCAGCCCTCCAGTACACTGCTGCTGCCTCGGGGGGCCGTCACGAGGACGTCGTCGCGGACTCAGAGGTCATCGGCATCACTCCACTCCTTCGGCTCTCTGTCTTCGCCTAAGGGTCCCTCTTCTTCGGCGGCGCTGCTTCCACGCCTCCCCAAGGTGGTTTGGAACGCTTCACCACCTCGGCTCCTCCCTCCAGCAACGCCGCCTTGGGTCGCCGTCCTGGTTGTGGCCTGGAGCAACATCTGGTCTCCTCTGCTCAAGGCCATTCACTGGACTTCACCACCATCGGCACCTCCCTGGACTTCACCACTTGTACTTCCCTGGATTTCTCCTCCATCAGCACCTCCCTGGACTCCTGCACTTCGCCTCCTCCCAGATAGCCGTCCGCCTCCCGAACCGCCTCCTACACCATCAGCACCATCCATTTCTTCTTCCACTCTCCACGGCGCGAGGACGCGCCTTTCCGGGAGGGGGCGATATGTTACATGTGCACTCTGTGTTGGACTCACTCTGGACTTGTTGTTGTCCTATTTCCCGCCACTAGTCATTCACCATAGCAACTAATCATCACACCCAGCTGTTCCTTATCACCCTGCTTGTTATCCCTTGTATATAAGCCCAGTGTTTCCAGTCCTGTGTTGTCCGGTATTGTACTTGTATTGTTGGGTGTATGTTCCTGCCTGTTCCTGTACTCTCCTGTGGATATTCCAGTAAAAGACTTGTTTATGTATATTTCTCCTCGTCGTGTGCTTTATACACCAGCAACCGTAACAGATACTTTTTTTTTTTTTTTTAATCTTTGCAAAACAACTTAAGAAATATTGTAATAAAATAATTGATGTATAGCAGTCAGGTTTTCTGAAAGGCCGTTATATTGGAAATAATATTAGATTAATTTTAGATTTAATTGATTATAGACACCTTATCCCAGATGATTCTTTTATATTATTCATTGATTTCTATAAAGCGTTTGACACTGTTGAACATTCGTTCAAAGTTATTGACTTCTTTGGTTTTGGTCATTTTTTTCAGAATTTGTACACTTTATAATGGTTCTAATAGTTCAGTCCAGTTGTTGCACGGTACCTGTCAGAGATTTGATATGGCCGTGGGATAAGACAAGGAGGGCCGTGGGATAAGACAAGGATGTCCTATATCACCTTTTCTTTTCATATTGGTTGTCATGGCTGCGCATGTCAAAAAAGCAAGTTTTCAAGGAATATCAGTGTTTGGAAAAGAGATTAAACTCAAAAATAGTGATGAATTGAATGAAGTTATTAAATGTATTGAAACATTTTCTAGAATCTCTGGATTAAAGATGAATAAGAATAAGTCCACTCTATTATCTCTTAAAGATTGTGTCTTGTAAGAAATTTGTGGGATTCCAATCAAAGATAATGTTACATACCTTGGGATAATGGTGTGTAAAGATTAGAATCAAAGAAGCCGGTTCAATTTTGAGCCCATTATTGAGAAAATTAAAAACAGATTTAATATGTGGCTTATGAGAGATCTGTCCCTGAATGGACATGTTCTGTTTCAAAAGCAGAAGGGATTTCAAGATCTGTTTATATATCGATGTCTGCAGATGTTCCAAACAATGCTGTCAAGTAATTAGATAAGATTCTTTATGATTTTATTTGGAGGAAGAAAGTACATTATTTACGGAAAGATATACTAAATAATAATAGAGTCTTTGGTGGCCTTGAAGTGTTACATTTTGCAGATCTTAATAATGTGTTTAAGATAAAATGGATAATCAAATTTATTAAAAATAAAGATAGTGTATGGAATGTTTTCCCCAATTACATATTTAACTCTTTGGGTGGCATTCATTTTCTTTTAAAATGTAACTTTTCGGTTGAAAAAGTCCCAGCTAAACTGGCAAACTTTCATAAGCAGGCATTGCTTTGCCTGGAAAATCCAGCCTCACCACTGTACCAGTGGATGAGTCTGGTCGGCCATTGAATCAATTTGATTTCTAGGGCGGAGCAAATCCGAGCAAACAGGAAGCGGAGTAAACCAATCAGAGAAGGGCGGATATGACGTTAGCAAAGCGACAAGAGACTCAACAGCGAAAAGTAAATAATTAATGTGTTTCTGGTCATTTAAAACCGAATTCACGGCTGAATAGAACAAACTCTCGGGTCTCCCGTGCGCAATCTTTGTTGATATTGAAGGGACTTTCGCCGCACTAGAGTGACACTGTTTGCGTCACTGAAATAAACAACTCTCATTTGGAGTTGTTTGGAGTTGACTCAAATCAACTCAAATTGTAGAAGATATATCAGTCTGGCTTGCCAGGCAAGGCATTGCTGGCTTGGCAATTAATCTATAAACATAACTTTTCACTGCATCAATACTTTATATGGAATAACAAAGATATCTTGTACAAAAAAAAGTCAATAATTAATCAGACATGGTACGACAATGGAATTCTTACTGTTAGTCAGTTGCTTAATGAACAAGGTTTACTCTTAATATATTCTGAATTTCTCAACAAATTTATGATTCCTGTGAGGGCAAAAGAATATGCTATCATCTTTGGTGCAATCCCTAAAAGAGTTGTATCACTATTACAAAATCCTGGATTCTATCCTATAAATGTTGATTTTCAAACCAGTTTTTGTAGTGATACAATATTTATTGGTGATATTAATATAGTAATAGATAAATGTAGTAACAAATATATTAGAAATGTTTTAAAGGTGCCCTCGAATGAAAAATTTAATTTATCTTGGCATAGTTAAATAACAAGAGTTCAGTACATGGAAATGACACAACAGTGAGATAAATCTCATTTGTTTAAAAGACCTCCGAAGAACAGGCGAATCACAACATAACACCGACTGTTACGTAACAGTCGGGGTATACGCCCCCAATATTATGCCAGCCCATGTTCCCAACATTGTGAAAGGCATTAGACAAGGGCAGAATGTCTGGATGTGCACAGCTAAATCATCAGACTAGGTAAACAAGCAAAAACAATAGCGAAAAATGGCAGATGGAGCGATTATAGCTGACATGATCCATGATATCATGATATTTTTAGTGATATTTGTAAACTGTCTTTCTAAATGTTTCCTTAGCATTTTGCTAATGTACTGTTAAATGTGGTTAAAGTTACCATCGTTTCTTACTGTATTCACGGAGACAAGAGCCGTCGCTATTTTCATTTTTAAACACTTGCAGTATGTATAATTCATAAACACAACTTCATTTTTTATAAATCTCTCCAACAGTGTAGCATTAGCCGTTAGCCACGGAGCATAGCCTCAAATTCATTCTGAATCAAATGTAAACAATATAACAGTATACAACACTCACATAATCCGACGCATGCATGTCGCATGCATGACGAACACTTTGAAAAAGATCCATTTGAGGGTTATATTAGCTGTGTAAACTTTGTTTAGGCACTGTTTAAGGCAAGAGCAAGCTCCGTGGGCGGAAAGCGTCAGGATTTAAAGGGGCCGCACAGCATAAATCAGCTCATATTAAATGATGCCCCAAAATAGGCAGTAAAAAAAATTATCCGTCCACATTGGTTTAGTCAGTGTTGGTATTGGGATTGCTATAGTAAATAGAGAAATTTAAAACGCAAATATCCAGTATACTATTACAGCGTATGAGAAAGTCTATAAAAATGAATAAATTTAAAAAAAAAAAAAGGTCAGCACACACTTGCATATTTTTTTTATCATAAAAATATTGGTACCACTAATTTCTATGGTCCAATTTAGACATTCTACTTCAGTAACTTTGCAACTACATGTCAACTTATTTGACAACTTATTTAACCTAACAGTCAACCAACAGTCTATTACTGTAATGGCTGCTAGTTGACATGTAGTTGCAAAGTTACTTATAGTCAGTAGAATGCCTGTTGGGGAGCATCAAAATAAAGTGTAACTAAAATATTACTGAAGATATATTTTATATTATGATATCCACTCACCTTGTAGAGTTAAAGTGTATGCATCACTATTTTCAGACTCAGAAGTTCCATTTTTTGCTTTGCATTCATATTTTCCACCTTCTTTCACAGTGACGTTGGACTGATGGTCAGTTTCGAGATTAGTGGAGTCCTTGTACCAGTCGTATTGGAACTCAGATGCTCCTTCAGGGACCTCACAGTGCAGAGTGACTGTCTCTGTTCTGTACAGCACCTTGTGAGTTGGATTGCGAGTTATATTGGGCTTGGGAATCTGAGTCGAAGAGTCTAGAGGATGAATAATCCTTAGGTTAGAGTGGCTAAATACTAACACTTTTTTACTTTTTTAGATTATATATAAAAATAAATCATACCTCCAGTGCTCTCTTGAGATGTTACTTGCACACAGACTGCCACTATAATTTAAAATAGATTCAGTGAAAAGCTGGGTTACAGTATAGTGATTTGCTAGTTTTATTGGTTTCAAATATAATTAATATTAAAAAAGGCACCCTACCTGTCAAAAGGATGATTTTAAATGTTTCCATTTGCAGCTGCAGTGAAAGTACAGCCTCAGTGAACACAGATCTTGCGTGAGTCTCTGCAACAAGAATAGCTTCCTGGTATAACCACTTTTAATGGAAACCTGACAGGAAATTATGACGTCTTGTCTGCTTCCATTTCACCTACAAAGCTTAATACATTTTTGATATTTTGAATCACCTATTTCCGTTTTTAATTGTAATAAAAGGATGTTCAGTGAACCTTGCAAGTATGTGCTTATCCAAGCGTTGTGTGTTTCTTTGTGTGTGTGAGAGGCAGATAGTGAGCTAGCAGTATACTCTATAACAAAAATTAGTTGTAGATACATGAAAAAAGTTTTCAATTTACATGCAGCTATTTTTAATCTCTAGAATGCACCTGGTGCCAATGTAAAATTATATAAATTCTTAAATTATAAATACTTACCAGTTCGGAAGTTCTGTATTGTTCTGGTTTCTGTTTTAAGCAGTGTGGGTGTGGTTAAATGCACTATTAAAAAAAAAAAATTGATGAATGCAGTGTTATAACTTCCTTTTTTCTCCAACCTTGCAGTACCAAATAGCCCTGCTGGATTATGACATGCATTCAAAACGGTATCACACAAAAATCACAAACAAATATCACAACAAATATTTCTAGCTATGATATACTTTCAGTTTGAACCTGAGGAGCATTAAGAGTACCTTTCTAAAAGGTGTACACATCAACAACGGATAGAGGGGAAGGACTTGAGAAAAGTTTAAAGAATAGGTTACTTAGGTTCACAGTACAATGTATTTGAAAAATGAATGATGTACTGAAGTGTACTGCAGCTGAATGTGCACTTTCAGCACATTTACACAAAAAGATAAAATTACAATATGTCTTGTATAGCAACTTTCTTCAGTTTTAAACCACAATTGACATTATTATATCTGACAGAAGTTATTATCAGGAAGTTTTTTTAAAACAGTTAAAGGGGGAAAGTCATTTTTCTGTCTAAGTCTGTCTAAGTCACAGCCTCCTGATGTGACATGTGGTGAACCAACATCCTGTAAGCAGAGGCTTTAACAATTCAGCTATAGGTGGGGCTGCAATAAACTCAAACCGTTTTCTCAAAAAACAGCCCACCAATGATGTCAATAATAATAGCTAATTTATACTAGGAGGTTGATATTTGAAAACCCAGTGGCTGATGGGAACAACAGTAGTTTGAATACATTTATATTATATTATACATTATATTATATTATTTTTACTGGGTCAACACAATGATGCAGTGTTAACTCTTTAAAGTAGTTTTGTTAGCTGTAGCCTTGTGGTTATTGAATGTCAACCAACACGTACACCCAGTTCTTACATTACAGTAAATAACACTTACATCACTTACATTACAGTAAATACCACTAAGTACTAAGTATATGAACCCATATAATATAATCCGTATATATATATGATGTCATAAATCATGATGTCTCAAATAGTTTTAGCATGTCACTGAATATGCCAAAGTTAAAGGGCTAGTTCACCCAAAAATTACATTTCTGTCATTAAGTACTCACCCTCATGTCGTCCCAGACCCGTAAGACCTTTGTTTTCTTCAGAACACAAATTAAGATATTATCACCGTGACTACAGTGGTTCAACCTTAATGTTATGAAGTGACAAGAATACTTTTTGTGCGCAAAAACAAAACAAAAATTACTTTATTCAACAAATCTGTCTGTCCCCTGTCATACTGCTATGCTGTTTTCAGAGCTTCCGTGTTTATGTCCAGACACGGGCTCAGTATTGGCCGGCTCTGGTCACGTGAGCAGCACGACGCATGCAAGCCTGCGTTCGGACGTAAACGTGTTCTGCAACGAAAATAGCATAGCAGTGCCAGGGGATAGACAAATTTCACTGAGGAAAGGTTTGAGTCTGGCCACTCTGACATAAAGCCCAGATCAGTGGAGTGTTGGAGTGATGTTTGTCCTTCTGTAAGTTTCTTCCATTTCCACATATGATGATGGACCTCAACCTTGCCAATCAAATATGGCAAGATAGAGATGTGTATCGCCACCTCGATTATTGTGTTGTTGTTTTTTTGTTGTTGTTGTTTTCTGTTTAGTCATTTTTTTCCTA
Organism: Chanodichthys erythropterus; assembly: GCF_024489055.1. NCBI lineage: Eukaryota > Metazoa > Chordata > Actinopteri > Cypriniformes > Xenocyprididae > Chanodichthys > Chanodichthys erythropterus. The sequence goes on along the minus strand of NC_090240.1, from coordinate 6,121,393 downwards.
TTTGTTTCACTAAAGACAAACTACTGGACATTAGGCAACACACACCAGACAACATTTTTCCAATTTTTGATTATTCTGAAGTTTTGCTGGACATTCTAGTCGGAGGGACCACGGTTCTGTTCAAACGCTCGGTCAGAGGCAAGCTGGATAAGCTCCATACGCGCAGCTTCCGAGCAGCACAACCTAGTATCCATCTAGTGAATCTCTGGTCCCTTCCCAATAAAACAGATGAACTACTTCTCCTCACCCGCACAAATAAAGACTTTTCAAAATCTGTTACATCGTGCTTTACTGAAATCTGGAGTGAAGCTATTCCGGATAACGCACTACATCTGCCGGGCTTCCAGCTGTTTAGAGCAGATCGCATCATGGAGTTAACAGGGAAAATGAAATGCGGTGGATTATGTTTTTACATAAACGAAAGTTAATGCGGAGCGTGCATGATAGTGATTTCAGTGCGGAACAACGCAATGAGTTTAACAACACTCACCACTTGGATAATAGATCATATATGGACCAGAGTAAGATTTAAGTTATTTAGGACATATCTCATATACTCATGAACCAGCACAGTGAATATGTGCATATTTTATCATCTTCTTCAAATGAAAAATCTTTTTTTTTTTTCTTTTTTTTTTTTTGCTTTGTCATTATGGTGTATGGATTGTAGATTAATGTGGAAAAAAGTAATTTAGTTAAACATAAGGCAGCAACATAACACAATAAAAAAGAAGGGGTTTGAATACTTTCGCAAGTCACTGTATATAAATTTGGGGTAACACTTTAGTTTAGGGTCCAAGTCTCACTATTAACTAGTTGCTTATTAGCATGCATATTACTAGGATATTGGCTGTTTGTTAGTACTTATAAAGCACATATTAATACCTTATTCTGTATGACCATATTCTGCATCCCTTAATCCTACCTAACCTGAATTACCTTACTAACTATTAATAAGCAGTATTTAGCAGTTTATTGTTTCTGTAAGCTACTGTATTTCACCGCTAGATGGCGACGTCTACTCTTTTATTGTTGTTGAAATGAATAAGGTTTCTCAAATGAGAAAGAGGATTATCAGTATTTACTGCTGGCAGACGGGAAATAAAAGATTATTATTATTATTATTATTATTATTATTAATAATATTAGTTGTTGTAGTAGCAGTAGTAGTATTGATTCCAAGGACTGTTTTACAATTTTATTTTATTCTAGAATGTATATTATACTATTTTATATGACATACAGAGTATGCAAGACATTGCAGTTTTCTTAATAGATTTTAGTGTATGAGTCTTTGTATTGATACTAACATAGTATATCTACATTTATAGGCCTACATGTAGCATTTGTGAACAATTTTCCTTTTGGAAATATATAGTGGTGACTTTTTTAACCGGATATGCTGGGGTGTGTTTCACGCTTAAAGTGAAAAACGCTTAACATGGCTTAATGAGCTAAGACAGTGGTATTAACAGACCAAACTCAGTAAACATCATAATAAAGCATACGATGTACAGCAATGCAGATATATAACGCAATTTGTTTAATTAAATGTTGTGTTTTCCTCCCATAGTAAACATACTTGGTTACAAACGTAACCTCGAGTACTGCATTAGGGAAAAACTTTTTCCTTGATACTGAAGCCTTTTTCAATAACGCAGTGTAACTGCACGGCCATTGGTTCAAACTGGGAAACTTTTTGAACCAATGACGAGCCTATGGCAATGCAGCATGCCAAAGCCTGCCAGAATGGGCGGGGCATCTGGCTATATAAGCGAGAATTTCGCGATAGGATTTCAGGTAAATCGACTGAAGCGACGACACTGAGTCGTACAGCTCCATGTCATGGCAGCAAACGCAGTACTCGTTCCGTATCTCAGGGAACCGAGGTTACATTCGTGACAGAGAACGTTCTCTTTCGATATTTCATTCGTGCTATTGGAGGGAACGACTGAACCTATGTTGGGCACCAGAGGGGCCCAGAGCATAAGTAGGGATGCAAAAGCTGTCGTACCCTCATGTTACACATGCTAAAAAGGGAGCTGGCTCCCTTAAGTAACAAACATGACCGACGGGCTACTAGAGGCCCTCAAATCATACTGAAAGGACCCGAGTGTGTAACGCCCAAACATCTAAGTTATAGAACCTGACAAAAGTGGACGGCAAGGACCAGCCAGCCACCTCATAGATATCTTTGTTGGAGACACCACTAGACCAGGCCCATGAGGAGACCATATCTCTTGTGGATCCAGGCCCATAGAGGAGTAACAAAGCATCCACAATCCAATGCAAGAGTCTTTCCTTTGTGACCGGAATCCCCCTGGTGCGGCCACCATCCACATGAAGAACTGGTCCAACTGCCGAAAGGGCGCGGATTGCTCAATGTGAGTCCTCAATGCCCTAACAGGGCAGAGTAAGTCCAGCTCATGCTTGTCCCCTGAGGGAGGTAGCGCCAAGAGGTTATTACCTGCTCTCTGAACTGAGTCTAGAGCACCTGAGGAACGTAGCCATGCCTGGGTTTCAGGACGACCTTCGAGTCATTAAGCCCAAATTTGAGGCATGCAGGGCTCATGGAGAGGGCCTGCAGATCACCTACACGCTTTATTGGTGCTAGAGTCAATAGCAGAGCTGTGTTAAGCGATAGGGGTTGAAGGTCAGCTGACCGCAGCAGTTCAAAGGGAGGGCCTTTGAGCACTCTGAGGACCGATGCTGGTTCCTCCAGAGTGGGGACACCAGGCAAACTTTTGTGTTTCTCTTCCCTGATTTGTCTGATGACCTGAGGGATCAGAGTGTTCGGGGGAAAAGCATAGAGGAGGAGGCTGGGCCAGACGTGGGCCAGTGCATCCCTGTCCTTCAAAAAGAAGATTGGGCAGTGAGAGTTGTCTTCTAAGGTGAAGAGGTCAACGTCAGCCTTCTGAAGAACTCCCAGATTTGAACTCTCTAGGGGTGGAGTGTCCACTCGTCTGAGGGGACATTGCTCCGAGACAGCATGTCTGCTCCCAGGTTCATTTTGCCCGGTATGTGCGATGCTCTCAGCGATCGCAGGTTGGACAGCACCCATTCCAAGAGTGCATAGATATGTTTGGATGAAAGACTGCCATGGTGATTTATCAGGACCTATAGGAAGGTTTTGGGGGGGCCCAACAAAACTGCTTGCATCTCTAAGTAGTTGATGTGCAACCTCATTTGGGGATCATTTGGAGTCAAAAACAGCTCCCAGGAACAGTATACATTGGCTGGGGAGCAGTGAGCTCTGAGTCCCAGGCACTACAAGTGGCTGAGGAACACGGATCTGTGGTATGCTAGCTCATCCTGAGACTGGGTCAATATGAGCCAGTCGTCGAGGTAATTCGAAACACAGATTCTCATATGACTCAGAGGGGACAGAGTCGCATCCATACACTTTGTAAAAGTGAGCAGAGCTAGGGACAGCCCAAGGAGAAGGACTGTATGTTGGTAAGGGACTCGTGTGAGAGCGTCTATCTTCCATGGAGGCGGCTTGTGGGGCGGTGCCCCAGAATTCATAATGTACCATAAAGGATGAAACAATGTTATTAGAAGAAATATATTCCATGAGTCTCACCTGATAGCTATAGGGGAGCTAGTCATGTCATAGAGCTGTCAGTGGAGCATTCTGGCTGAGCACGGTCAGTGTGGTAACACTGGAAAATACCTCGGTGCAGAGAAAGTGAGTGTCACGATCACCAGTGAGAGTGCCCTATCAGCCACTAGAGGGCACTCCATCCCGGACTCTCATTTCCACCCGTTACATGGACTACAATTCCCATACACACTCACCCGACTCATTATCCATGTTCATTGCACCCAGCTGGACTGTATTATGTTATTAGTGTCTGTCTATTTATACTGAGTTGTGTCTGTCCTTGGTTGTGGTTCGTTGTTTTGTTACATGCACGTTATATTTCTGGCTTTTGTTTGTGAACTGACTACGTGGAGTTTGACCTTTGCCTTTCTTGGGATTTATGTTTTGGATTCACCAATAAATGCTGCAACTGGATCCTAACATCTTGTCTGTGTGCATCCGTGACAGAACGAACCACCACTACAAGGATCCAGCAGTATGAGGGTTCTTCCGCCAGCCACGGGCAGGGAGCGTGTGGCTTTGCTGGAGACGGTGAGGGCCTTGCGACAGGGAGAAGAGGAGGTAGGGTGTTTTGCCCAGTATTTCTGGACAATGGCGGTGGGGCTAAGATATAATGATGCTGCGCTGAAGGAGATATTTAACCAGAGTCTTAATGACTCTCTGCCTCAATGGGAGATGGATGGGCTGCAGATTTTGGATTTTTGGGGCTTCATCAAATATCTCGGTCATAGAAGCCAGTGGGCTACACCTGGTCAACCTGAACCCTACCGAAGAGACTTCCCAGCCCGTGAGTCCGCTCCAGTCCGTGAGTCCGTTCCAGCCGCCACAGAGGAGGTGGGCACTGAATCTTCTCTTCACTCACGTAAGAGGAGGAGGAGGAGGGCTTCAATTATCCCTCAAGGCCTAGAGGCCTTCCCAGAGCCCGCTCCAGTCAGTGAGTCCGCTCCAGTCAGTGAGTCCGCTCCAGCCAGTGAGTCCGCTCCAGCCAGTGAGTCCGCTCCAGCCAGTGAGTCCGCTCCAGCCAGTGAGTCCACTCCAGAGCCCGCTCCAGCCAGTGAGTCCGCTCCAGCCAGTGAGTCCAGCCAGTGAGTCCGCTCCAGCCAGTGAGTCCGCTCCAGCCAGTGAGTCCACTCCAGAGCCTGCTCCAGCCAGTGAGTCCGCTCCAGCCAGTGAGTCCGCTCCAGAGCCCGCTCCAGCCAGTGAGTCCACTCCAGCCAGTGAGTCCGCTCCAGCCAGTGAGTCCGCTCCAGCCAGTGAGTCCGCTCCAGCCCGTGTGTCCTTTCCAAGGCCTGCTCCAGTCCATGAGTGCGTCCCAGCCCGTGAATCCGCTTCAGAGGCCTCAGAGGAGGTTGGCACTGAGTCTCCGCTTCCCACATCTAAAAGGAGGAAGAGGAGGAGGAAGGCTTCCATCCCCCAAGACCCGGAGGCCTCTCCAGAGCTCGCTCCAGTCAGTGAATCCACTCCAGAGCCCGCTTCAGTTAGTGAGTCCACTCCAGAGCCCGCTTCAGTTAGTGAGTCCACTCCAGAGCCCGCTTCAGTTAGTGAGTCCACTCCAGAGCCCGCTTCAGTTAGTGAATCCACTCCAGAGCCCGCTCCAGTTAGTGAGTCCACTCCAGAGCCCGCTTCAGTTAGTGAGTCCACTCCAGAGCCCGCTCCAGTTAGTGAGTCCACTCCAGAGCCCGCTCCAGCCAGTGAGTCTGCCCCAGAGCCCGCTCCAGCCTGTGAGTCCACTCGAGAGCCCGCTCCAGCCAGTGAGTCCACTCGAGAGCCCGCTCCAGCCAGTGAGTCCACGCCAGTCAGTGAGCCCATTCCAGCCAGTGAGTCCACTCCAGAGCCCGCTCCAGCCAGTGAGTCCACTACAGAGCCCGCTCCAGCCAGTGAGTCCACTACAGAGCCCGCTCCAGCCAGTGAGTCCACTACAGAGCCCGCTCCAGCCAGTGAGTCCACTACAGAGCCCGCTCCAGCCAGTAAGTCCACTACAGAGTCCGCTCCAGCCAGTGAGCCCACTCCAGCCTGTGAGCCCGTTCCAGCCAGTGAGTCCACTCCAGAGCCCGCTCCAGCCAGTGAGTCCACGCCAGTCAGTGAGCCCGTTCCAGCCAGTGAGTTCACTCCAGTTCTGCAGGCTCTCCCTATCAGTCCAGTGATGGCCAAGAGGGCTGTCCACACGTTTTATGTGTTGGCGGCCTTGCATGCTTGGAGGATGCACTCGGAGCAGCCCGAGCCCGCTGCCGTCCCGGAGGCCGCCACCGAGCTGCCCACTCTCCCCGATACGGCCACGGAGGCCGCCACCGAGCTGCCCGCTCTCCCCGATACGGCCACGGAGGCCGCCACCGAGCTGCCCGCTCTCCCCGATACGGCCACGGAGGCCGCCACCGAGCTGCCCGCTCTCCCCGATACAGCCACGGAGGCCGCCACCGAGCTGCCCGCTCTCCCCGATACGGCCACGGAGGCCGCCACCGAGCTGCCCGCTCTCCCCGATACGGCCACGGAGGCCGCCACCGAGCTGCCCGCTCTCCCCGATACGGCCACGGAGGCCGCCACCGAGCTGCCCGCTCTCCCCGATACGGCCACGGAGGCCGCCACCGAGCTGCCCGCTCTCCCCGATACGGCCACGGAGGCCGCCACCGAGCTGCCCGCTCTCCCCGATACGGCCACGGAGGCCGCCACCGAGCTGCCCGCTCTCCCCGATACGGCCACGGAGGCCGTCACCGAGCTGCCCACTCTCCCTGATACGACCACAGAGCACCCTTGGCTAGCCCTGCTGTCAACCAAGCCGTCTGTCTTGCCACCGTCGTCCAGGCTTCCTGCCCTGCTGCCACTGCCCCGGCCGTTGGAACCGTTGGAACCCGCCTGGTCAGTTCCGCCAGCACCACCCTGGCACCCAGCCAGGACTCTAGAACCGCTGGAACCAGCCTGGTCAGTTCCTCCAGCACCACCCTGGCTATCAGTTGGGGACCCTGGATCTGGCCCGCCATCCCTCCCCCTGATCCTCCTCCTGTCCATCTCCCTCCTGAGTTTTTGTGTGTTTTTTTTTTTTTTTTGGACTGGTGGAGCGTCTGGTAGCCGCTCCTTTGAGGGGGGGTAATGTCACGATCACCAGTGAGAGTTCCCTATCAGCCACTAGAGGGCACTCCATCCCGGACTCTCATTTCCACCCGTTACATGGACTACAATTCCCATACACACTCACCCGACTCATTATCCATGTTCATTGCACCCAGCTGGACTGTATTATGTTATTAGTGTCTGTCTATTTATACTGAGTTGTGTCTGTCCTTGGTTGTGGTTCGTTGTTTTGTTACATGCACGTTATATTTCTGGCTTTTGTTTGTGAACTGACTACGTGGAGTTTGACCTTTGCCTTTCTTGGGATTTATGTTTTGGATTCACCAATAAATGCTGCAACTGGATCCTAACATATTGTCTGTGTGCATCCGTGACAGTGAGAGACGCGGAAACAGACCGGAAGTGCTCACTTAGTGGGAAAAACAAAGGAAAACAAGGGAGATAGACACTTTCTAGAAAAAGTGTTCCATGAACGCAGAAAGGTGAGACATGTCCTCAATGAATGGGGCTTGCGGGGGCAGAGCCAGCAAGCGACACGCACAGAGGTGTAGCATAATACAGACATTAGAGAGCATATGTCATGTTCAGCTGAGCATAAATGAGCATTGAGCTCGCTCTCTCTGTCAGTGAGAGCGTTCACTCTCAATGAAACACGGCTTGCAAGGGCGGGGCCGGCAAGTGACGCATTGAGAGACTCGGCCCTTTAAAACAAACACCGGAAAAATCTGCTCTCACGCACTCTTTGCAAGAACGCTCATTCTCAAGGAATGTGGCTTGCGGGGGCAAAACCGGCAAGCATCGCGCTGAGAAACTCAGCAAACACAGCAGAAATGTGCACTTTCAGATTGAATATATATCATAAGTACCACCTGAGTCGGGAGAGAATCATGTCATATTCAGCTGAGTGGTGTCAGATGTGAGACCGCGCTTCCTCAATGAACGCAGCTTGCAGGGGCGGGACCAGCAAGAGTCGTGCACAGAGATCCAGCATAATAAACAGAGAGCATACATCATGTTCAGCTGAGCATAAGTGAGCATTGAGCTCGCTTATGAAAGGCTCTGCATTTTAAAACAAATGCCAATAAAATATGCTCTTGCACCCTCATTGTGAGAACGCTCATTATCAGTGAACGTAGCTTGCGGGAGCAAAAGTGACGCGTTGAGAAATTCGGCAAACACAGCAGAAATATGCTCTATTAAATTGAATACATAACATTGGTCTCACCTGAGTCGGGGAAGAGCGTCATGTCATATTTCTCAATGAAAGCGGCTTCTGAGAAAGGTACCTGCAAGCAACGCTCTGAGAGACTTGGCATTTACAACAAACGTCAGAGAAATGTACTCTTTCAGACTGAATATGTATCATGAGACTCACCTAAGTCAGGGGAGAGCATCATGTCAAATTCAGCTGAGAGTCAGAATAAGCTCACTCTCGTAATGAGTAGAGTAGAGAAACTAAGCGATTAAAACTGCTGGAAATAGGTCTTTAAAATCGCTCGCTGGACGGCAGCAAGAGAAGCACTGAGAAACCGGAAGCGACAAAGCGGGTGGCTCAAGAGTGGGCAGAGTGCAAGGGCTCAGCTGGTCTGCTGCGTTGCCTCTTCAATGGCCAGAAGCGAGCTTAATCCACAGTGAGCAGGCAAGAGAAGGCGAAGGCGTTCACAAACAATGCCACCAACAAAGTGGTCCAAGTCCACAGGGGGAGGATAAAGTCCACAGAAGGAGATCCAAGGAAGATTAATTAAAAAAAAAAAAAGGTATTTAATCAAACACACTTAGATAGTCCACAAGAAATGTAACAGCATGTGAAACACAAATAATAACCGACCATGAACTGAGGAAACACAGAAACTTAAGCTGGGTGCACACTGTGCGATTTATAATAGTCCTTTATGATTGTTGCTTGTCAGACTGTATGAACATGATCCTCATGTCACACTGTTGGATCTCAGCTGTCCTATATGTCAGACTGTATGACAGTCAAGACCTGTTAAAAACGGACATGCGCTTGAAAACTTGTCCAGAGCTTTACATCATCAACCAACACAGATTTGGTGAGTGAGCTACATTACACAGGGGACTGAAATGGTGGCTAACAAAGAAATCTCTAGCATTAACTGACAATTTTACATTTGTTGTAGGAGAAGTCACACTGCAGGACTGTGCCCCAAATCTTCTGAAACTGCCAGAATTTCGTTGGATGTAAAATTTGATCACAACAGTCATTAATCTGCTGTCGGTGAACATGTCAAACTAGCGACTAAAGGCTATAGATTTTTACCCAGGACTATAGGAATCTTTTAGGATTCTCAAAATTTGTCTCAGATGACCAAATTGTGGCCAAAATCGCACAGTGTGCACCCACCTTTAAGTATATAATGATAACAAACGCATATGAACAGCAGTGATGATTAAATGAATATCCATGGCAACAAACATGTGGTGGGAAATGTGAACAGGAAATAATGACAAGCAATAATTTAAAAGTCCATGAAAATGAAAACTAAACTAAAAGTTTGTGACAACAGTAGACTCTATGTCATCTTGTAATATTTGTATTTGCAAGTAGCAAATGAAACAAAGGTGCAGCTATAACTTTGATTCTTTCTGATAATTGTATTTAATTGATAATTGCTGCAAACAATCTGGTTTTCAGCATTTAAAAGTATACAAAAGTGCAGTTGCTACTAGACAAAGCGGTGTGCTAATGCAATTAATATAAGCCATTTTGCTGCCTCAGTGCAAATATAGAAACTCCATCATGATGTTGATTGCTGACATAATGCTTCAGAGCCCTGGAGAGGCAGAAATATGACAATAAGTTCAAAATCTTTTTTATGGGTTTATCATACTTGAAATTGTTAATCTAGACTAGGGCCTGAAATCTCAGGTTTTGATATTTCACTCTGTACATTTATAAACCCTGGATGGGACTTTTATTTACTTATTTACAGGGATAATAACATTGATTTTTATTTATGACGTTACTATGTTTTTATGACATAGGATTAAAAGATGTTAACTGAGTGTGAAACACTTTTTAACACCAAGAGGTAAGACTTTTAAGACCAAAAAAAATTTGTGAAATTTAACTACCTTTAAATGATGTCAGGCCATTAGCTTCTGCAGCTGGTGAGTCTTCATCTTCAAGAGAAAAATTGTGAAAGTCATTTGTGATCTGATTTCTGAGATTGTGTAATTATTGCTCAGAAACATTATTATACTCCAGTATTTTATGTACACTCCTACAAATAAGAGTTATTTATTGACATTGATGGGTCCATGAAGAACTTTTAACATCAGTGGAAACTTTTCGTTGCGCTGAAGGTTCTTTATAGTGCAAAAAGGGTTCATGAGTTTATTAAAATGTTTTCCACACTAACACAAATGACTCTTTTAAGAACTAATCATTAAAAGTTCTTTGGTTCTTCATCACTGTAAAAAAAAACAAAACAAAACAAAACAAACAAACAAAAAAACTATGGAGCCTTTATTATTAAGAGTGTAATGTACACTCTAAAACAATGTGTTGGATCAACAACAACAAAACATGTTTCATCAGTCTTTTTATGACAACTTTGAATTAAATTATGTAATTAACAATAAAAAAATAAAAAAATTGTAACAAACACAAATTTTTAACAGCCATCTTTTACAGTTCCTCTTGAACCAAAACAACGATCTTATGCTACCATCATAACCGTGATTACGAGATGGCAACCCATGATGTTCTACCCAGAGCTGTTCCTCAGACTCTGTTCCTTTATTTTTTTCCATGTCAACATTATCAATGGAGAAACTAATCTGAAGCAGTCAGGTGGTACAAGCACAGTTCTGTGAGTTGTTTATGTTCATTATTATTGTAATGTTATCCCCGCTAGAAATTTTACATTCCTAGAACATTCTCAGAACGTCCCCACTGGTGTTAGGACGTTGTCTAGTAACGTTCCCAGTACGTTCACAGATGGTCATGATGTGGAGTTCTTTTAAGGTTTGGGGGACGTTATTTGGTGGACCTTCAGGGAACATTCAAGACATTATCTGAACGTTTAGGGAACCATACTTTATTTAAAAATATTCTCAGAATGTCCCTGCTGCCCTTGTCAAAAAAAATTTAATTGAAAATTAGAGCTAAATTGACTAACAAAAAGTGGCTGTTCAAACAAAAACTATTTGTTCTTAAATGTCTTACAAAAAACAAACAAAAAACGTACAGGTAATTTCTGGATTACTATTATGAAACCTTTTTCTTAAAATGCAAATCTCTTGCAGTAAGTTATTAGCTGACAACAGCACATGCATTACTAATGTAACTGCTGTATCACTGCATCAGCAACTACACAGTTACAGTTAAATAAAGCAACAAGCAGCCGAGCATCAGTGTTTCTGGATCATCACTGACTGAAGCACATGCTCTACTCTCCAGCACAATGGTAACCTCACAAAACCCAGACAACAGAAACAGAACATTAAACACTAACAGATCTCTCTAGATCTCTGCATCTTCACAAACCACTCTCACTTGTTTCTTTCATACAAATCTTCTTAATGAGGTGTTGATGTTTTATCAAAATGTATAGATGTCACCATTACGGAGGTAAGCGCTTGCTTTAGTTGGGCTCTTGACCCTTGACGTTTTGACTTTGTTTTTTCTCCAATTGTTTTAACTGTGTGTTTCTAAAGCTTTGTTACAAAAAAAAAAAAAAAAATTGATCAAATGGATTTTGTTGATCATTGTTAATGATAATATCATTATACAGTGGCCTTATTCACTGATCTCAGAATATTGTATTTTCTCATGTTATTATAGTCCTGTGATAATGCATGTTTTATCATTGTGCAGAAATTATTCAGACAGGATCATGTAGGTTCACACAGACATCAAGATTCTGCATATGATCCTCAACAATGGTGACAAAATTTTCAGATAAACCGATTAACTCTGAGTTCAAACTTTATTATTTTCTATAAAACACCCCGTAGAAGGCAACATTCTCATGACCTTGCACAACTTTGCCAAAACATTCTCTAAAAGTGACAAAAATTCTGACATTTTACAGAACATTTGGGACATAAAACGTTCTCTTTATCCTGGTAATGAAAGTGCTGCAGTTCATGGTTCCTTATATGATTTTAGGGGAACATTCCAATTTGGTTATTTTATGGTCACATAAGAATGTTACAAAGGGGATATTTGGGACATTAACTGAATGTTGCCACACGGTCATATGATAATGTTTCCGATATGAGTTTAGGGTTGCATTCTATTTTGGTTATTTTATGGTCACGCAATAATGTTACAAAGAGGACATTTGGGAAGTTATCAGAATGTCCTGTAGTAATAGTCCCTTAAACATTCCCAGAATGCCCTGAATGTTCACACATCATGACCATCCTTAGTACCAGTGGACATTCTGAGAATGTTCTGGGAACATAAAATTTCTAGCGGGGTAACCTGTCACCTAGTAACGTTCCTAGAACGTTCAGAGATGGTCACGATGTGGAGTTCTTTTAAGGTTTGGGGAACATTATTTGGTGGATCTTCAGGGAACATTCAGGATGTTCTGGGAATGTTTAGGGGACTATTACTAGAGGACGTACTGTTAACTTCCCAAATGTCCTATTTGTAAAATTCTTGCATGACCATAAAATAACCAAAATAGAACGTCCCCCTAAACTCATTTCGGGAACGTTATTAAATGACCAATACAGGACCATGTGCCACTCCGAAATTGCCTACCCTACCTTTAAGTTAATGTAATGATCAACATTATTATGTCAACAGAACTTGTTATATACAACTTGTTGTATAATATAGAATCACATCAATAAATTGGAATTTGTAACTTTTTAAGGTCCCGCAACTTACTTTTTAGAGTGTACTGAAAATGAAATAATTGATTTATGTTACAGATATTATTATATGATAGACATTTGTAGATGTTTGTTAGATCTCTTACCTTTAATTACACCATCTTCATGAAGAGCTGAAACACGATCATTGACCAGTTCTTCTTTTTCCTCACATTCTGAATGACAGAGAGTTTGGCAATTTCTTTTAATTTAAAAATCCAAACTCATAATTCTGGCTTGTAATACAAGAAAATTCATGCAAAATGCCAGAAAACTTTATTTGTTGAGTCACTAATAGTTTTTTTTTTTTTTTTTTTTATATATTATCACAAAGTATAAGAATTGCGATATAAAATAGTACCATTTGTTAAAATAAATGAGTACATTAATGTGTTTTTAATTGTAATGTCAGCCAAACACAGTAAAAAGCACATTATACCTTCCATCTCTATGGGACTGTTGTCCATGTACTCCTCCAGGGGTGAAGCAGTTTCTGCAGAGTAATTAAAGACTCATATAAATATAAATGTGGATTACACACACACACACACACACACACACACACACACACACACCCATCACAGAAAACTTACGGTTCTTGGAATCTGCCATTGAGAAAAACAAGTCCTCTTGTACTGTTTCTTTTTTCTCTAAAGATAATGATAATAAACAAACGTTTTGTAAGAAGTAATTAAATGTAAAATATTAATATATATTTAAAAACACTTTTAAAAACTTTCAAAAATCTTACCAAACCCAAACTGAATGGCATTATATGACAACAAATGTCAATGGCTTATGTTTTTAAAAGCAATTTTATATTTTTAGGCAGCACCAATTTACACTAGGTGTACTAGAAGGTAAACAGTGTTTACCCTGAGTGTAAATAATAATAGGAGACACTGTTTACACCAACTGTCAATATCAACAAATGGAATCCTGTTTACATCCATTGATGGATACTATTCAAAAGAAAAAAACAGCAATATATATATAAAGTGCAAAACAGCATTTGAAGAAAGTCTGAGCAATGGGTGACACAAGGCTGATTGTTGGTGCTTGGTGTAAATAGACACTGCTTGTATTTTAATAAAGAGACCACTATCATCAATCAAAATGCTTAATTTCAGAAGTGTATGAATTGTCATTTGTTTGTACCTGGTTTACGGGTGAATCTTAGAACGAGGCATCCAATGATCAGAATTATAATACAGCACACAAGACATCCTGAGATGGCCAGCAGAATTTTTCTTTTTAATACTGTAATAATGAGGGAAATTATAAAGTTAATCAAGTTAAATGAAATTCCCTATTACAAGTGAGGCTCCCACACTTCCCTCCTCACACCACCGTAGGGAGCCCTCACCCGAGTATTGACTATTGCTCATTCTGACTTCAATTCTCAGAGGCCCTTATTCCTGGGACTGATTGCACACACCTGCACCTCATTGCACTCACTCACTTTATAAGTAGCATACACATACATACATTGCAAAGTCTTGATTTGTCCTGGTGATCATTTCTGAGTGTTATTGTGGATTGTTTTTCTTGTGTTTGACTGGTCTGTTCTTTGCATTTGATTATCTGCTGCCTGCCCTGACCATTGCCTGTTTCTGGACTGTGTATGTTTGCTGCCTGCCCTAACCTCTGCCTGTCTTTGAACTCTGATTGTTTGCCGCCTGCCCTGATCTCAGCCTGTCCCTGTTTACACCTCTGACTTACCCCTTCTCTGCTGTGTTTGCTTTTAATAAAAGCTGGAAATGGATCCTCACTCTGTTGACCCATCATTACAATTCCCTACAGAAATTTATATAGAAATTGTATAAAAGTTTTTTTTTTTGTTTTTTTTTTGTTTTTTGTTGTTGTTGTTGTTGTCTGTCATGGTAACAGGATGCTTATCACAATGTTAAAATGTTTATCTTGAAAAACCTGATAACTTGACATTGTTCCAATCCAGAAATCATTCATATCTAAATCATTCACATCTATACACTGTATGAAAGAAGTTTAGTAATTATTATTCACATTACTCACTAATATTATTGGCTGTGAAGCCCTCACTCAGAGCAGAGTACAGTGGTCTCTCTGTCCTTATTCCCTTGCACTTGAATTCACTTTTAATAGTTTCTTCAGTTGCTGTCACTTTGAACATATGTGACGACCCATTGAGCTTCTGTCCGTTCTCGAACCAGGCGTAGCTCCACTGTTTGCCATCTGAGATGTTACACCTGAGGGTCAGGATATTTCCAGACATAATGTCGCTCAATTCAGTCTCCAGACTCAGAACTGCAGGTGGACGTGCTTACAACAAAACAAAAGGTTATTTTATAAATAATTTGTTATAAAATTTATTTCATACTGAACTTTCTAATTAATCCTAATCAATAATATCAGTGCTTTCACTTTTACTAGTTTTTTAACTATTTAAAGTGCACTTCCTTGTTAAAATTAGTTTATAGTTTGTGTTCCACAGAAGAAAGGAAGTCTTAAGGGAATGAGGGTGAGTAAATGCAAATAGAATCTCCATGTAACTAACTCATATTTTCATTTAATTAAATGTTTTGCCATGGTCATATTCTATAAAATAAATTGCAACAAGAAGTAGTTTATGTGGGCACAAGAGACTAACTTACCTTTGACGCACACTTGTAGAGTCTCACTGTCCACTGAGAAGTCTCCTCTCTTTGCTTTGCAGTGATAGACACCAGTGTCAGAGAGAGATGCTGAGCTGATATTGAAGGTTGGATCGGTGATCAAGGGTTTAGAGTCTTTATACCAGTCATACTCCCAACCATCACCAGGCATGTTACAACCAAGCTGGACTTCTTCCTCAGTGTAGAAGAACTCAAACCACCGATGTTTTCTGATGTCTGGTTTTGGTGTGTCAACTAGGAGCAACAGAGGTAAATTAGAAATAATGGACCACCTTCAAACAATAACGCACAATAATTTTCTCACTGAAAAAAATCTTATGAACATAGTCCAGAAGCTGTAAATGCTGACAGTAATCTTTTTTTTTATATATATACAAAGGTCAGTGCAACAATAAAGCAGCTAAACATAAATGTTCTATGGAAAGCAAAATCCTCATTGACCTTTTTAAGACACTTGGCTGTCACTATCTGAATAGTTTTTGTTCATTTCTGTCTTCAAAATTTTTCAGGAAGTAATTTCACTTGCCATAAATATCAAGTTGCAAAGCTTCTGCTTGTCTTGTAGTCACTGGTGTTCTCTTCAGATGTTTTCCTCTGCAGGTATATTGTCCTGAATGACTTGCTTTTGCTGAACTGATTGAGAGTGTGTTTCCAGAAAAGGAAATGTCCTTGCCAACTGAAAGCCGGGCTCTGTTTTTAAACCATTCATAGCCCCATTCATTTGGACCACCATCGATTGAACACTTCAGAATCACTTTTTCAGTTGGGTAAAATGTTTTCCATTCAGACTCTATTGACAGTTTTGGTTGAGGTGGTTCTGGACAGATAAACACAATATTAATGTAAGAGAACTGTTTATGTTTTGACATTGTATTATGCATGCAATGTATCTATGTGTATGTATAAAACAGATTAATCTTACCTCTTATATTCAATTTTGTGGAATTTGCATATGTCATTTCTCTCCTTTTTATGCTACAATTGTATTCCCCTTTTTGATCGAGTGTAGCATTTAGGATAGTGTAAGTACTACTGTTTACTAGCACTGAATGTTTTTGCCACTGGTATTGCCATTTTGATGTCTTCTCTTTAATGGTACAAATGAGTTTGACTTGTTCCCCAGTGTAGATCTCTGGGTATGGTGGATCTTGCTTCAGAATGACTGTTGGCTTTGATCCTTTAGAATGATAAAAATAGACAATAATAATAATTTATTTATAAAATAATGTGTAATTGTTTTTATACATACAATATAATATATATTATATCTTATAATCATCCTTTATAATTATAAAATAATTTAAAGACTAAAAATACATGTATTATTATTTCAATGGAATCCCCTTGGAAATTTTGTCTATAATGAGGCTGATAAAAAACAGAACCAAAACTCAATAATAAATAATTACAAGATATACAATGTTGACATATAATAAGTATGAGGTTAAGAATTATGCAAAAATAAAGAGCTGTGTTTGTGTTTTAGTCATGACATGCTGTTTTTATCTAAACTGATAATAGATTCTTCTGTGACAAAACTTACCATGAACTGTTAACGAATATGTTTTGCTTTTTGCGGTTGTCACCGTCCTGCCCTTCAGCTCAGCTTGACACGCATAATCCCCTTCATGACCAGACTTTACTGAGAGAGTAAGTGTGTTGTCTTTTATGCTTCTTTCATCACTGGAGACAACATTTTCTGAGCCCTTGAACCACTTATAGATCCAGTTTTCAGATACAGAAATCACACACTGCAAAAACACTTTTTCATCAGGAAACGCTTCTGTCCATTCTGACTGGACTCGTGCTTCAGGCAGATCTAAAGGGAGAGAGGAAAACAAACCAAACTTTAAGGTGGATGTGTTCACAGAGAGCCTGATACTAGTACAAAGTCTAATGTGTGTCAAAGTTAATGTTGTTATGTGTAGCTTAACTGTTTCTTGTTTATAAAATCAATTAATCTAAAATACATATTTAAAGGGTTAGTTCACCCAAAAATGAAAATTCTGTCAGTAATTACTCACCCTCATGTTGATACAACCATGTAAGTCTTTCTTTCATCTTCGGATCACAAATTAATATTTTTGTGATTAAATATGAGCGGTGGAATACTCCTCCATTGGCTTTAAGGGGGCACAAACTTGTCCGTCCAGAAAGTCAGTGAAGAAAATGTTTAAATAGTCCATGCCACTACAGTGGCTCAACCGTACATTACTCAAGCGACGATAATACTTTTTGTGCGAAAAAAACAAACAAAAGAACGACTTTATTCAACTATTAATTTTCTCTCTTGTAGGCCTCTGACGTTAGTTCACGAGAGCTCCATGACGCATGTGCGAGAACTAAACTGACGACGGTCTTCTTCTACTACTACTTGTTACTGGCTTCTCACTCCTTAGGAGTATTACCGCCACCTAGTGTTCAAGATGAAGTGCTGGCATAGCCGGAAGCGCTAAACTTTGTTTACAAGCAGGTGAACGCGCGCGCTGTATATAAAAAGCATTATTTGTAAATATGTCGGCAGATTTTGACGTAGATGAAGACTGTACTGACTGTAAACAAAAAAAAAAAAGAAATAGAAAGTGTTTACACACATAAGGATAGATGATAAAGAAAACACATTGTAAAAAGCTAGGCTGCACGTGTAATTATTCTACAGTCAAAACAAACCTACTTACTCCATAAATAAAGTGCCAGCCGGTCCTTCTGGCCTCGGACGTCTCTTCCAGTTCACTTTAGGCAAATTAAAAAACACTTCTAAAACACTTCGACTTAGCAGGGGCAGAAAACCGTGATCCTCGGTTATACAGCGAAATACACTTGTCCCATTGTCTGCGTTATCCAAACTTTCAAGCTGTGGCATGACAATGTCCCAATCGATGCAGCACATGCTCTCCTGTTCAGTTGGCATCGCCTGGCACTGATTACATTTACACCACCAGCTCTCCAATGCTCTCTGTCTTTCGGAAGCTTGAGACTGTGGTTGTGTTGCAGCGGCAGCCTCTTCCATCTCTTGCATTTCAATGTCTGTGTATTCAGGTTCAAATAAGTAAGGTTGGTTAAAAAATTCAAGTCTTCATCTACGTCAAAATCTGCCGACATATTTACAAATAATGTTTTTTACATACAGCGTGCGCGTTCACCTGCTTGTAAACAAAGTTTAGCGCTTCCGGCTATGCCAGCACTTCATCTTGAACACTAGGTGGCGGTAATACTCCTAAGGAGTGAGCAGCCAGTAACAAGTAGTAGTAGAAGAAAACCGTCGTCAGTTTAGTTCTCGCGCATGCGTCATGGAGCTCTCGTGAACTAACATCAGAGGCCTACAAGAGAGAAAATGAATAGTTGAATAAAGTCGTTCTTTTGTTTGTTTTTTTCGCACGAAAAGTATTATCGTTGCTTGAGAAATGTACGGTTGAGCCACTGTAGTGGCATGGACTATTTAAACATTTTCTTCACTGACTTTCTGGACGGGCAAGTTTGTGCCCCCTTAAAGCCAATGGAGGAGTATTCCATCGCTCATATTTAATCACAAAAATATTAATTTGTGATCCGAAGATGAAAGAAAGACTTACATGGTTGTATCAACATGAGGGTGAGTAATTACTGACAGAATTTTCATTTTTGGGTGAACTAACCCTTTAACTCTCTTGACTCTGTCATTTTATTTACATTTACACATTTGGCGGACACTTCCAAAGTGGGCCTACATTTAATCAGTCTGTACATTTCCTGGGAACTTTACTGAGGCATTGTAAAGTCAATGAATGAACAATGGGAAAAATATTCCACAATAGAAATCACTGTAAAGAGGTAAATTATGGACTCACCTTGAACTTGCACTCGTAGAGTCTCACTGTCCACTGAGAAGTCTCCTCTCTTTGCTTTGCAGTGATAGACACCAGTGTCAGAGAGAGATGCTGAGCTGATATTGAAGGTTGGATCTGTGATCAAGGGTTTTGAGCCTTTATACCAGTCATACTTCCATCCATCACCAGACATATTACAACCAAGCTGGACTTTCTCCCCAGTGTAGAAGAAATCAAACCACCGATGTTTTGTGATGTCTGGTTTTGGTGTGTTATCTAAGAATCACAGGGGTAGAATTAGTAATAATGCACTCTCTTCAAACAATAACTGCCTGAGTTGCTTATGGTTGTTATTCTTCATAATCTGAGACTAAATTGACACATGCTGCTAATAGTGTCTGGCTTCTGTAACCTGTTGTCAAGAATAGGCAGGAAATTGCTGACATGAACCACTGTACATTGATAGAGGCCAATGCAAATGAAAAATATCTTAAAATATAAACAGCTTCTTCACTGAACTTTTTTGGGTGCCAATTATTCTTTCTTTCACATTTATCAATAATAGAACATCATATTTTCATAAGTAGTTTTACCATAAATATCAAGTTGCAAAGCTTCTGTTTGTCCTGTAGTCACTGGTGTTCTCTTCAAGTGTTTTCCTCTGCAGGTATACTGTCCTGAATGACTTGCTTTTGCTGAGCTGATTGAGAGTGTGTTTCCAGAAAAGGAAATGTCCTCATCAACTGAAAGCCGGGCTCTGTTTCTAAACCATTCATAGCTCCATTCATTTGAACCTCCATCAATTGAACACTTCAGTGTCACTTTTTCAGTTGGGTAAAATGTTTTCCATTCAGACTCTATTGACAGTTTTGGTCGAGGCGGCTCTGCAGAGATAAACACCGTAATAAGGTAAGAGAACTGGTCATTTATTTATAAAATAATACATTTATATTCCGGCATTTATTATAATTATGATTTCAATGAAAGCCCTTTGGAAAGTTTGCTTAAATTGAGGCTGGTAATAAACAGTACCAAAACCCAATATTGAATAATCACAAGATCACAATGTTGACATTATGTAATAAACAAGGTTATGAATTATGCAAAAAATAAAGAGCTCTGTTCTGAAATAAGAATTTTTAAAAATGGCTGTATTTCACAATGCAACAGATTATGATTTAGTCCTGACATGCTGCTTTTAGTTAAACTGACAGTTTTTCTTTTTTCTTTTTTTTTTTTTTTTTTTAAACTTACCATGAACTGTTAACAAATGTGTTTTGCTTTTTGCGGTTGTCACCGTCCTGCCCTTCAGCTCAGCTTGACACGCATACTCTCCTTCATAACCGGACTTCACTGAGAGAGTGAGAGTGTTGTCTTTTATGCTTCTTTCATCACTGGAGAAAACATTTTCTGAGCCCTTGAACCACTTATAAATCCAGTTTTCAGATATAGGAATCATACACTGCAAAGACACTTTTTCACCAAGAAATGCTTCTGTCCATTCTGACTGGACTTGTGCTTCAGGCAGATCTAAAGGGAGAGAGGAAAATGAACCAAACTGTAAAGTGAATGTGTTCAGATAGACAACACAGAGCCTAATACTAACACTGAGTCTATTTATGACCAAGTTGATGATGTTATGTGTAGATAAAATCAGTAATTCCCAACGACATTTTGTTCTTGCTGTAGATAACATCACTTTTTTTCAGACATTTAGCATATAAGTTTTAGAATTTATTTTTGGTCAGAGTGTTTAGAGTTGATCTGTTTATATTTTGATGAGATTCATACACTGATTCTTGATGTCTGTGTGTGTTTAGTTGCTGCCGTAGACTTTTTTTTTTTGTAAATTATGAATTTAAAAATTCTTCATTGCTGATTGCTCAGCACTGCTTGATCTTTTGTACCTTTTGTACCTTTATGTACCTTCACAGTGGTAGTAATGTAAAATTAAGGTGCATTAATACAATACATTTTTGATAACAGTTCATGACGATTATGTCTTAATCAAAACATAACCAACAACACCTGATCACATCTTTTTCTTGGATTCTTTTTTCTTTTTCTTTTTTGACATAACAAATGTATCCTAAAGAACACACATTTACAGTAACCAATGAAAAAAAAAAAAAAATGTTCAAAAGTCAGAGGTCATGAACCCAACTAACATCACTTTTTTTCAGACATTTCAGACACTCTCTGCTGGGAGCGCGGGCGCGGGTGCGGCCGCTGTGTTCGCCGACAGCCAGAGGTTTCAAACTAAGTTTACACGCCCAACAACAGCTCCTCGTGTGAAAAAGAAACAAACGACGAAATAACGCGCGTCGAACTCGCCGATCAGGGGTTCATGCACGGTGATCCACCGCACGCGAGAGAGAACACTAGCTAACCGGAGAAAACAGTTCCGTCGTTTAAACTTTAACAAACGATTTTTACTGCTCACAGTCTCTCAGGGGGGGAAACAATAAAAAGGCAAATGTCTGGAAAAAAATGTCTGTAGAACTTGCCAAAACAAATGTTCCAACTTCTCATCAACAGCTCCTTGAATTCAAACACAACACGACAAAATGGCGTCATTACCTGCCGTAAACCAATGTGTAAGAGGCGTGGTCAGGAGAAAAACGTAATAATTTAAGTGCATTTAACTTAAATTTATTAACACATTCTAATTACATCCACAATTTAGTAGAATATACTTATATTTTATAAGTAATGCAATCAAACTTAAATATTTTAAGTATATTGTAATTATATAGTTTAAGTAAATATAAAATCCGGGCTAAGAGTGTAGATGCAGCGCTGGCCCCGCTCAGGCTGTAGGGTATACGCATCCTGAATTATATTGATGACTGGTTGATTTTAGCACAGTCAGAGGAGATGGCGGTTCGGCATCAAGATGTTGTTCTCGCACACATTCAGAAATTTGGGTTGAGACTGAATGCCAAGACAAGCGTGCTTACTCCACAACAGAGGGCCACTTTTCTTGGCGTGGTTTGGGATTCAGTGACAATGCGAGCATGTCTCTCTCCATGTCGCATCACTGCTATTCTATCAGCCGTAAAAGAATTAAAGCTAGGCCAGTCACGCATTGTAAAACAGTTTCAGAGACTGTTGGGTCTGATGGCAGCAGCGTCCAATATGATACCTGCTGTACATGAGACCCTTACAGTGGTGGCTCAGAACCAAAGGGTTTTCCCCAAGGGGCAACCCACTTCGTATGATCAAGATCACGTGACGCTATCTCCATGCCTTGATCATGGACCATGGAAGAAAAATTGGTTCCTGTCCCAGGGCCCTGTGTTAGGAGCTCTATGTCGTCATGTCACTCTGACGACGGACACTTCTCTCACAGGCTGGGGAGCAGTAATGGAAGGCTGCTCAGCTCAGGGTCTGTGGAAGAGTCATCAGCTCTCGTGGCACATAAATTGCCTGGAGATGATGGCTTCTTCAATGCGTCGAAGTTCTTCCTTCCAGACCTGAGGGGCCATCATGTGCTAGTCAGAACAGACAATACATCGGTGGTCTCGTATATAAATCGGCAGGGGGGCCACGCCCATTATACAAACTGGCACAACAGATCCTCCTGTGGTCTCTGGGGAAGATGCCCTCCTTGAGAGCTATCTATATTCCAGCGACTCCGAATATTGGAGCAGATGTTCTGTCGAGGCAGGGGCTGAGGCCAGGGGAATGGAGACTTCACCCAGAGGTGGTGAAGCTCATATGGGAAATTTATGGCCAGGCGGGAATGGATCTGTCCGCGTCTCAGGATACGACGCACTGTCCACTTTGGTTCTCCCTCACACATCCAGCTCCTCTGGAACTGGATGCCATGGTACAGACGTGACTGAGGCTGCGTCTGTATGCATTTCACCCAGTTGTTCTGCTCCCGGGAGTTCTAGAGAAAGTTCGGCAGGAAGGGATAAGTCTATTGCTAGTAGCACCTCACTGGCCGAGCCGCATATGGTTTTTGGACCTGATAGCTCTTCTCGATGGCTCACCTTGGAAGATTTAGATCAGGAGGGACCTCCTTTCTCAGGCGGGGGGTGCGATTCTTCATCCCCATCTAGAAATGTGGGTTTGGCCTCTACAGGGGTCAAACTCATAGAGGCTGGTCTCTCAACTGAGGTTCTAGAGACCATTCTTCAATCCAGAGCTCCTTCAACGAGGAAACTATACACCTTGAAGTGGAAATTGTTCACTTCCTGGTGTCAAGAACGACAGTTGGATCCAGTCTACTGCCCGATAGGTTCAGTACTTGAGTTCCTACAGTGCCGCTTCTCATCTGGGTTATGTGTTGACTATATCTGTTTACTATGCCCTTGTGAATGGTAATACTGTTGGGAAGAACCCATTAGTCATTTGTTTTCTCCGTGGCACCAAGAGGCTGAGGCCTGCGATGTGCACGAGGGTCCCTGCTTGGGATTTGGCTATTGTGTTAGAAGGCCTATCTACACCTCCTTTTGAGCCACTTGAATCAGTCTCAGATAAGTTCCTGACACTTAAGACTGTCTTCCTTCTCGCCATATCATCCCTGAAGAAAGTAGGAGACCTTCAGGCCCTTTCAGCATCCCCGACCTGTCTTGAGTTTGCTCCGGGGATGGTCAAAGCCTTTCTTTACCCCAAACCTGGGTATATTCTGAAGGTTTTAACTAATGTTCTAAGGCCTATTGTGTTGCAAGCCTTTTGTCCTCTTCCATTTGTTACCCCAGACCAGGAGAAACTGAATCTGCTGTGTCCAGTGCGAGCACTGGACACACTTTGGGAATGCCCCCAGCGTGATAGCGTCACTGGATACCGCCCCCAGCGTGATAGCGTCAGCGTGATGCGACCACTGGACACATATGTCCACAGAGCAGACCATTTATTTGTGTGCTTTAGACCACATAACAGAGGTTGTCCAACATCTAAACACACTGTAAGCAAGTGGATAGTTGAGGCTATTTCACTCGCTTACGAGGTCTCTGGCCAGCAGTGCCCATTGGCTGTCAGAGCACATTCGACTAGGAGTATGGCGGCCTCCAAGGCCTTAATTTCAGAGGTTTCCCTCAAAGAGATCTGCGATGCGGCCGGTTGGCCCTCACCACTCACTTTTGTGAGGTATTATGACCTTGACCTGGATGCAGCCCCAGGATCATCGGTTCTGCTGTCTTAAGTGTTCCAGAGTTTCACACAGACAGGTATTTGTGATTTATGGCATTTTGGTATATCGTTCCCAAAGCGTTCCTATCGGACGCAGCGCGAGTTCCCTCGAAAGGGAACGTCTCAGGTTACGTATGTAACCATAGTTCCCTGAGAAAGGGAACGAGACGCTGCGTCACATACTCCCTGCATCCCTGTGATCGATTTGCTTCAGCAGTTTGAGCTGAAGCCAGTCTCACCGGATGTGTATTTATCCTTTCCTGGTCATGACGTCACCTGCCCGTGATGTTCACTCTCACCATTGGACTAGTTGACAGTCGTGCATCAGACGCTATCACGCTGGGGGCGTTCCCAAAGTGTTCCTAACCTAACCTGACATCTTTCTAAAGTAATTTTTACACCCCTCTAATTTGGCTCCAAATCTCAGGTGAAAATTGTAATTTTGACCCCCCTCTACAAAATAGTGGATTACTTAGTAAATACATCTGTAACATTTAATATTTTTGTTTTCATCACAATTTATGTTTGTCTTTCAACAGAAAAAAATATTAACAAAATCAAAAATTTAAGACGAGGACCTATGATTGAGTTGACACGGAATGACCACCAAAAGGTTAGCTTACTTTTTGAAGTGGTGAATGAAGTTTGAGGCTGTGATGGTCATGTCTGATATTCCTTTGCCAGTTATTGTGCATATAGCAAATCTTTTTTTTGAATATCGTCAATTTCTGAAATACTTGTATCCAAAAAGAAACTATGCTATATAAAAAATAATTGAATTACTTTATTTGTTATAAAGTCATTCTCAAGTCATACAGTTCAAATCAAGTCTCGAGTCATTTGACCTCAATTCGGATTCGGATGACTGTGATCAGATGGGTGTGTAATTACAATTAAAGTTCAAGCTTACCTTGAACTTTAAATGTAATAGAGTTTCTCATTGTAGTTTCTACCCTCCCTTGAATAAATCCCTGGCATTTATAATCTCCTGAATTGTTTTTTTTTTTTTTTTTTTTTATATCTAACTGATATTTAGATTATTGTAGCTTTACCATTTTTTTTTAAACCATCTGTAGGTCCAGTTCTCTGAGCTTCACTGAATTTCACACTTCAGACAATCATTATCAGTGTTGTATAGACATCCGTATTTTGATGCTCCCCAGCACATGTTCTACTGAGTATAAGTAACTTTACAACTACGTCAACTTATTTTATGCTAAGCCTAACCATACCTAACAGTCTACTACAGTCTAGTCTAATGAGAGTTACTTTACATGTAGTTGCAAAGTTACTTATAGTTAGTAGAATGTCATTGAAATAAAGTGTAACTAAAATATTATTACTATATCCACTCACCTTGGAGAGTTAAAGTGTACCCATCACTTTTTTCAGACTCAGAAGTTCTGCTTTTTGCCTTGCATTCATAATTTCCACCATGTGTCACAGTGATGCTGGAATGATGGTCAGTTTTGAAATTAGCGGAGTCCTTGTACCAGTCGTATTGGAACTCAGATGCTCCTCCAGGGACCACACAGTTCAGAGTGACTGTCTCTGTTCTGTACAGCACCTTGTGAGTTGGATGGCCAGTTATCTTGGGCTTGGAAATTGGAATCGGAGGGTCTAGGGGATGAATAATCCTTATGTTAGAGTGGCTAAATACTTTTTAATGCAGTGGTGTAACTTTAAAAAAGAAATAATAATAAAATAGTCATTAAAAGTCCAGGTTGCACTTTATTTTACAGTAAACATACTTACAGTGTACTACTTACCTAAGAAAATACTGGGTAATAGGGTTTGGGATTAGTACCTAGTTATTACCCAGTTATTTATTACTGTAATAAGTACACAGTATGTGGGTCAATGACGTATAAGGATTTTCTAGGCCAATTTTATAATACAAAAAATAATGATATATATTGCAATTGTTCAAACATTGAGAATGTTGTGTACACATAAATTCATTTTAAAATTTTAAATTCATTTTTTTTTTTATCTAGATGAATTGGCCATAGCCTTGTCAATGTCACGAGGTGCAACCGTGATTTACCTTAAAATTGATTAATTTCCTTAACGTGCTTAACATTTTTTTAGAAGTTCTCAGTAAAGTGTTTATAAACAAAGTATTTGCAGTTCTTTTGAGATTCTGTAAAGAATGATCTTATATTTTTGTTCTATTTTTGTTATAGATTTAAACCAGATTTTATCAAAACTTCACAGAATTTTAATGAACACAAATTTTATATTAAAAGAATCACATTGCAAACATAAGTGCACCATTTAATTTAAGTTGACTTTCATTCATCAAGGACACATTAGGCCTAAATTGATCAAAAGTGACAATAACGCAATTTGTAATTTTATTTCAAATAAATGCTGTTGAGCAGCATATCATCATATTAGAATAATTTCTGAAGAATCATGTGACACTGAAGACTGGACACTTAAGTAATGATGCTGAAAATTCAGCTTTGATGACAGGAATAAATTTGAGCTTACTATCTAGACTATGTACCAGACAGGGGCGTAAATTTCATCGGACAGTAGGGGGGGACAATAAACATAACATTTCTCAAGAGCAATTTTTGAAGGGGACACAAATAATACAGCCAAAATTTTACTTATAAAGGATATATGCAGGGGTTAAATTGGGCCGGGGCCGTCCGGGGCTCGACATTAACGCTTAATTTCTTGAAGGGGCAAGAGAAAGAGAGCTTTACTTGTCCTGATTAAAACAACAATAACAAAAATAGTTAGGGAGTCACCAAAACGCAAGCATGATTCTATTACATTTAGTGTAAGTGGCGATTGATAATGGATAATATAAATATTTAATAATAAATATTTTATTAATGAATGATTCAGCGTTTTGAACGAATCGGTTGAGTCAAGAATCAGTAATAGCCTATTCCAAAACACCTGCCTCATTCTTGAATGAATCAGCCGTTTGAATGAATGACTAGGACAGTCTTTTGCCACCACCTACTGCCAGTTCAGTTTCATGTTTAAATTTTCCCAACATTTCTTATTTGTATATTCAAAAATATTTAAAGAATATCATAACATTAGTTGTAATTTTTCAGTGTAAATTATTTAATTTGATTCATAACAGTCCTGCTTTATTTTTCTTATTGAATTTATTGATCAAATGTAAAAAAAAAAAAAAAATGAAATAAAATAAAAGATGAAGCATGTAATAAGATTAGGGGAAAAAATGCCCTTGGGGTAAATATCACAAATATGCAGATATAAATATGCAAAAGCTGACGGAACACTGTTGAGAATATAGCTTCAGAATAAATTATATTTACACCAAAAAAACATCAAATTTTTTCCAGACAACTTTTTTGGTCGGACAAGTGACCAATTTACTTGTCCAAAGGACAATACCCTGTATTTTGTATTGATATGCTCTCCTTTAGGCCTACAGAAAGACTTTGTTATCAGATGTAAGTTAGCTTTGCACACTGCCAGCATCTAGAATGATTTTGATCTGCATTTTAGTGTTCATAGCAGAGGGCTCTGTCGACTTATTTTTAGTTTGTCAATTGATAAGATTTTGTAGGCTTTGCATACACATGTGCACTCCTCGAAAGCCTGAAACCAAATAGCGGACTCACGGAAAAAAAAAAATCATGTTATCATCTTGCTTTTTTTTGTTATGACTAATTACTCAGCGTCGTCAGCATTAAAGCAAAAATAACCACTTCATCCGATGTGTTTGAATAAAATAGCCTAAACAGCCTACTTACTAGAGCTCCTCTCAACTAACTGTTACCGTCTGTCTTCTCTCCCGCCGGCGCCGCCGGATTTCTACACGCACGAGTGTGACGTGCGCGGTGGACCAAACCACTGTGAGGCAAGGGAGGGGTGACTCAAAATGTTTCTAAACTTAAAACGCCTGTTTGCGTTTGTATTGCTTTGCTTCTTACACAATTATTTTAAGGATATATCATTTATTTACAATACTTAGAGTGGTTTTTAATTATATTTTTTGGGGGGGACAGCACTCAGATAGGGGGGGTCATGTCCCCCCCGTCCCCCCCGCGATTTACGCCCCTGGTACCAGAGAAACAAGCTTCCGTTTTTGCGGTAGCCCTGTATATTTCTGTGGCAGCACTGTTGAAGAATAATTATCTGATGAAGTGGATTTACTTGTTTTAGAGTTAATGAAAGTTATCATGAGCATTGTCATGTTTAAAGCAAATGTCTTAACAAATGTCAGTAGACCGGGAAGATTTCATATACGTAAGATCGCTGTGGAAATACAAACCGCAAGTCAAAAGAAAACGAGAGCAGCGCTGAAAAGATGCGGGGCTACATAAGGCCTTCACATAAAAAACAGATATTTTAAACTGTAATAACATTTCACTCTTCTCCTAGCAAGGTGTAACTTCATTCTTGCTGCAGGGTCAGAATTAACACGTTGTCTATGGCCAGTGGTTTTTACTTTGCTTGGCAGTAGCATCTGGTAAAATAGATTGAAATAGTTATAAATAAACAATAAATGATAATGAATTGTCTGAAATATTTTTATAAAATGTCCCAAAATTGCATACAAAATTATTCCAAATTATACTAAAATAAAGTACTTTATGTATATAAACCATCAATTGAATATAAAAGCAAAAAAACTGCCAACCTAGGACATATATCTATCATGGAAAACACTCTGCAGTGGTGGCACCACATGATTGACACATTGAAATTGACACATTCAGTCAATTTATAGACTGGCCACCTAAACAAAACAAGCTAGCTTCCTACAAAAGGTCACTATGAAATTTGTAATAAAGTATATTTTTGCAGAAATAACTTAATATTGTTTGTTTTCTTTTTTTCCTTCCTTTTTTTTTTTTTTTTTTTTCTTTTTTTTTGAGGTCATACCACTGTGATGGAATTTTTGAACTAATTAATAATGAACTAACATTTATTTTCTTCTACAGGCCTAATAATAATAATCTAACTTAGAAATAGAGAAACAGTCACTAGGACTGAGTGTTCTGATTCAGAAACATTCTGCTGTGCTGGCTAGACAGCATCCCTTTTGGGGATAAAAAAGAGGTTAGAGAGGTTGTTTTGACCTATTGAGTAATCTGAACTATTAACTATTAACATTTTTTGATGATCTTGTGATTCAGTTGTTCTAATCTAAATTTACTCCGGAAGTAAGCGGGACAGAGGAACTGAGATGTTTTTCTTAAATCTAAACTAATCATATTGAGACTGATGATAATGAATAATAGATCATGCCATGCTGACTATGAAGTGTACCTGAAATCCTATAAAACCTGTTGTATTCCTTTGTTCGGAGAGAGATTCTCTGGAATGATGAGAACTCTCCCGGCCGTGATTAAAGCATATTCTGAGGCATAGACTGGAGTCTGTCTGGTTTTTAGGCTGCAGCAAACCTAAGCACTAGAGATCTTTTTCTATACTATAGTGATAGTGTTTAGTGGTAAGGAGCACTAAAGAGATTATTATCAGGTGATAGTGCCGGTGGGGAACACTAAAGAGCTTAGTATCAGGTGATAGGCCCCCAAAACAGGCCGAGATGTCGGCCGACTCGAACAGGCACTGAAGTATGCTCAGTAGAGTATAAATTTATTGGTTGATGGTGTCAGGGACACCCAGGTTTATTGATTGATGGTGTCAGGGACACCCAGGTTTATTTGTTTATGGTGACACCCAGGTTTAACTAAGTCAGGTGTGTAGGGAAAAAATCTACCACACCACATACCAGCCATTTTTGAGGTCATACCACATCCACCAACCCCCCCAAACGCACCCCCCCCCCCCCCCCCACACACATCTTGCTCACTGCTTCCATGGGTCCTTCACAAATTGGTATATGATGCAACATCCTGTCTTTGAATGGGTTTCAACATGAAAGTCCCAAAGTGATAGTTTTTTGATGGCCGCACCACATGATATTTCATAAAATTGACATCATCGGACAAAGTTTGTTTGTATATTGTGATGAAAATATAAATAAAAAAGGCTTTGCAATTTCGTACAGGATCACAAATCATGTTGGAAATCATGCATAAATGAATTTCCAAAACAGAAGTAATGGCCAGATGGTCACATCACATGATATTTTGAAACTTTAAATAACAGAAAATTACAAATAACTAATGTTTTTTGAAAAGTTAAAGTGAGTACATGCACGGAAGAGGTACTACATATATATGGTATATTTTTATGCATTTAACCAAATTTTAACTGAAAAAATGTAATCGAAAAGCAAATTTTGGCGTCACATCATTGTCCATGTAAATGGGGAACAGGACTAAACCAGCAACCACCTATAGTCTTTTATATATATATATATAAAAGAATCTTACCTTCAGTGCTCTCTTGAGATGTTACTTGCACACAGACTGCCACTATAATGTAAAATAGATTCAGGGAAAAGCTGGGATACAGTATAGTGATATACTAGTATTATTCACTCTCAGAAAAAAAAAAAAAAAAAAAAAAGGTACAAAAGCGGTCACTGGGGTGGTACCCTTTTAAAAGTTTCTATATGTATCATTTACACTTTAACATACACTTTTGGTACCAACATGTACCTCTGAGGTACAAATATGCACTCTTTAGGTACAAAGGTGTACCTTTTGAAAGGGTACTGCCCCAGTGACAGCTTTTGTACTTTTTTTCTAATGTTGGTTTCAAATATTATTCATATTAATAAAGGCACCCTACCTGTCAAAAGGATGATTTTAAACATTTCCATTTGCAACTACAGTCAAAGTAGAGCCTCAGTGAACACTGACCTTGCGTGAGACTCTGCAACAGCAATAGCTTCCTGTTGAAACCAATTTTAATTAAAACCTGACAGGAAATCATGACGTCTTGTCTACTCCTATTTCAACTACAAAGCCGAATAAATGTTTGGGTCGAATTATATTTTGAATCACCTATTTCCATTTTTAATTGTAATAAAATTATGTTCAGTGAACCTTGCAAGTGTATGCTTATCCCCCGATGTTACACTGTGTGTTTGAGCGGCAGATAGTGAGCCTGCAGTATACTCTACAACAAAAATGAGTTGTAGATACATAATTGTGTAAAAAAACACATGAATCATGAAAAAGTTAATTTTTCATGCAGGTGTTTTTAATCTTCTAGAATGCACCTGGTGCCAATCTAATATTATATTATTCAATTATTAACACCAGTTCTGAAGTTCTATTGTTCTTGCTTAAGGTTTAAGCATCATAGAGGTAATGCACTATTGTTCTAAATAAATAAATAAATAAATAAATATTGATGAATGCAGTGTAACTTACTTTTTTTCCTCTATAGCCCTGCTGGATTATGACATGCATTCAAAACGGTATCACACAAAAGTCACAAACAAATATCACACCAACATTTCTAGCTGTGAATATAGGCTGCTAGTTTGAACCTGAAGAACCAAAAGAGTACTTTTCCGTCCCGGTTCCAGAATCAAATCACTGATACCCCTTTTCCACCAAAGAGAGTGCTTCTGAAATTACCGAAGGTGCTCTAGTAAAGTGCAGATGTAGCCTAAGTTAGGCTATAAGCAACGGCTCCACCATAGCAGTGTACAGTGAGACAGATTATTTTGCAAGTCATCAGTTTTACCAATAAATGGAATAGAATTTAAAAAAAATATTTTGCTACGAATATTTCTATTGATCTATTAGTCTGCCGTTACATTGCTTTAATGTGTTAGCTTACTTTAACATGTCATATTTCCGTACTGTGCAGAGCGAATCCAGCATTTATATGTAAGTTAGCCTAAAAAGTCTTATTTCAATGGATTGCATAGGCTGTAGCCTCGAAAGGGAGCCAATGTAACAGGGTTAATAATGTTGCTGTAAAATGTTATGACTTTCACCAAAATTTCTGTGTTTTTGTTCATTTATTAATTGTTTGGAGACCCCTTGTGGCGACATTAGTGGGTCATTTGTCTTATTTGTGAAACCACGCCCCCACCCTCAGCAGAGAAGTTTATCCGATGCTGAGAGGTGATGCATGAGTGTAAATGCCCACTGTCAAAAAAGGATATATGTTTCTCCTTGTTGTGTTACAGTAAACATCGCATGAAACGCAGTTCTCTGTGTCCGCCTGTGATTCACGTGCTGTCGGATGAGAAGCGTTACACTGTTGCCGTGACTCGTCGCATCACAAAGATCCGCATGGCGCAGATCGCCAAGTGGTTGCTGAAACGTCATATTTTCATCGCGGAATCGAGAAGACTGGAATAATAGTAGATCGGTTGGTCGTTCCTTTTACACTCTGAACATTTTTTTTTATTTTATTTTATTTTAAGTCAAGTGAAATATTTGATGAACATTTGACTCATTTTGAACTTTGGACTCATTTTGAACTTGAATCATTATGAACATTTGACTTATTTTGAACTTTGGACTCATTTTGAACTTGAATTATTTTGAACATTTGACTTATTTTGAACTTTGGACTCATTTTGAACTTGAATCGTTTTGAACATTTGACTCATTTTGAACTTTGGACTCATTTTGAACTTGAATCATTTTGAACATTTGACTTATTTTGAACTTTGGACTCTTTGAACTCCAAGAGCTGATAATACAGAACATGCGTTGCAACAGTTGACAGATATGATGGGTAGACTTGGAACCCAAATAGGTGATTCGATCATGGCAAGACTTGCTGAGACTGGAGTTATAAATGCTAATTGTAACTCGCAAAACAGCAGACATTTGGGCTCTGATTTTGTCAGACAAGATACGCCTCAGGTCACAGTACATGTTAAAGCAGACAGGGAACCAGTGATGTTTAAAGGTGACGGTTCTGATAAATACTCTGTCTGTGATTGGATTGAGTTGACAAAATCCCAACTAAATAAACAGAAGTGCCCAGTATCCGATCAAGCTGACGAGATACTTTCGAGACTAATGGGCAAAGCGAGGGATATCGTGAAAATTGGGTTGAGGAGTGATGTTTCTCTGGATGTGGTACGCAACCCTGAAATTATTTATTCCATACTGCTCAAATACTTCAGCGATGCTTCTTCGTGTTTGCCTCTGGCTGATTTTTATTCCACATGTCCAGAGCCAAAAGAAAATCCAGTTGATTACTGGATTAGACTTAACAAAGCAGCTGATTTGGCTGAAGAAGGGTTGCGCAGACAGGGTAGAGTTATGGATAACTTTAGCATGGAAGTGGCGCGTATGTTCGTGAAACACTGCCCTGACCCTGAGTTGTCATGCCTTTTTAAATGCAAGCCAATTGATGAGTGGAATGCGAGAGACATCCAGCGGAGGCTGGATGATTACCAGAGAGAAAAAAGAGCACCATTGAGACATGCTAGTCCTCATCTTCGAAACCTTGCTGCTGTCGTCCAGTGCAATGACCCACCACAGTAATTTGAACTTTGTGAATCTAATACACAGACAAGCTGTTCCAACGTTCCTCTACCTACACAAAGTCAGCTAGGTGGTGCTCATTGTACTGACACAGTCACCTCCATGGCACAAAATGTGTGGAAGCCAGATGGGGAAATCTTTAGCCGAATGATGAGTATGCTTGAACAAGTGCTCAAGAAAGTGGCGCAAAATAGCAATGCTCATATTTCACACAGTGCTGATTTTAGACAGGGCGATGGAGTGAGAATATGTGATGTCTGTAAAGCACAAACCCATTCCACCAAAACTCACTGTCTTAGAGAGAGGCTATGTTTCTCTTGTTTTTCTTCAGGTCACACACACAATACGTGTCCACGCAGAGTGCCTGCCCAGCGCAGTCAGACTGGGGGAAACTAATTGACCCGTATATGGTGGGGGGGTGTACGGGTCTAGGTAGCAACTCCCATATGACTGATGTTGATGTTGAAGCTGTGACTACGCTGCCCAAAGACTTTCGTGATTCAACTGAAAATGTAATTGTACAGAACACCAACACAATATGCAGAAGCGACAGTTTGTTTTACACACCAGTCATCGTGGGGAACAAGTTAACTCTTGGTGGCATGCTCGATAGCGGTTCGATGGCTTGTACAATGAGTGAAAATGCAGAGGCCAAACTCCTCGATGCTGGTGTGTTGAAAAAAGAGAATGAGTCCAATTTTGATGTAGTTCTGATAGGCTGTGGTGGCAGTCGAGTAAAGCCTAAATCTGCTTATGATGTTGAAATGGAAGTGTATGGCTGTAAGATCATTGTTCCTACTCTGGTTGTTCATGGCCAACTGGATGACCTTATAATAGGGACAAATGTAATCAAACATGTGATCCATCAGTCTAAGCGTTGTCCTGCCTACTGGAAAGCATTGTCTCATCCATGTTTGAATGCTGATTTAGAATCTGAACAGTTTCTTTCTATGTTAGCAGGAGTGGAACGTTGGAAGGGTGGGGAAATTCCAGATAAGATTGGAACAGTCAGATGTACTGCGGCAGTGAATACCTGCTGTGGGGAAAGTTGGATAAGTCTAGTGCTATTTCGCCAGGTAGTACTGTGATAACCAAACCTACCACTTCCAGGTCAGCTCCCAGACATGTATTAGTGGCTAGACTTGTCACTCCTTTGTGGGGTGATGGGTGGATACCACTGAAGCTCATTAACATGTCTCATCAGCAAATACTGCTGAGACGCAATGCAAAGATTGCTGATGTGTTTGCATGTGTGGCACTTGAAGATATGGAAGATGTCGTACCTATCAGTAAAGATGTTCCTCTGTTGAGCTATTCTCAGGTGACTGACTCCACATCAAGCCAGGGTGGAGGGGTAAATGAGTTAAATGAGCAGCTGCTACGTGTTGGTCTGGGTGAGCTGGACATTAACTCATGTGAGGTTCCTGTAGGTTGTAAGAAACAACTTCTGGATCTTGTTTTGCGGTATGAGGATATTTTCTCCCGCCATCATCTTGATTGTGGTAAGGCTGAGGGATTCATGCACAGAATTCACCTTACTGATACCAGACCCTTTCGCTTGCCGTACCGGAGAGTGCCTCTGAGTCATTATCAGGTTCTTTGCAAAGTACTTAATGAGATGGAGGAGAGAGATATAATTCGAAAGTCAACCAGTGAATTTGCCTCTCCACTGGTGCTGGTTTGGAAAAAGAATGGGGACCTGCGCATCTGCACTGATTTTCGGTGGCTGAATAAAAGAACATCCAAAGATGCATACCCGCTTCCCCACCAAGCGGATTGCTTGGCTGCACTAGGTGGCAATTGTTTGTTCAGCACCATGGATCTCACATCGGGGTTTTACAATATGCCCTTGCATGTTGATGACAGGAAATATTCAGCTTTCACGACCCCGATGGGGCTGTACGAATATAACCGTCTTCCACAGGGGTTATGTAATAGTCCTGGTAGTTTTATGAGAATGATGACAACAATTTTTGGTGATCAGAATTTCTTAAGCCTACTCTGTTATCTTGATGATCTTCCTGTTTTTGCCCCTAATGAGAAGACTGCTTTGGAGCGGCTAGAAATGGTCTTTAGTAGATTGCGTGGACACAACTTGAAGCTGTCACCAAAGAAATGTTTTTTTCTCAGGAAGTCAGTTAAGTTTCTAGGGCACATAGTTGATGAGACGGGTGTCTCTACTGACCCTTGTAAAGTAGAGAGCATTGCAAGAATGACTTGCACTGATCTGATGGAACAGGATGGCGTGACTCCGAGTCAAAAACATATAAGATCATTTCTTGGCATGGTAAATTATTATCAACATTTCATACCCAAGTACTCATCCATTGCTAGACCTCTCTTTGAGTTGCTTGCAGGACAGACAAGAAAATCTAAAGGTGGTTGGAGGTTGAAGCGATCTTCACAGGGCCATAAGCTGAGTCATGACACTGGACTGATGACCATGTTAGAGCCTTTGAGATGCTGAAATCATCCTTGCTTAATAGTGTGGTTCTGGCACATCCAAACTTTGATCAGCCTTTTATGCTTTCCACTGATGCTTCATTGGATGGCCTTAGGGCTGTTCTTTCCCAAGTGCAACAGGGCGACACTATTGCCAGGCCTATTGCATTCGCTAGTAAATCACTGTCTAGGTCTCAGAGAAACTATCCTGCTCATAGACTAGAATTTCTGGCTTTAAAATGGGCAGTGTGCGACAAGTTTAGCCATTGGCTAAGAGGTAATAAATTCACTGTCTGCACTGATAATAATCCGCTGACCCATATCATGATGAAGCCAAAATTGGACTGTTGCGAGCAGCGATGGGTGGCGAAGTTAGCCAGCTATGATTTCGACATTAAGTATGTCCCAGGTTCTCAGAATTCAGTTGCTGATGCTTTAAGCCGTGTGCCTTTTGTGAACGTGGGACACAGGTTGCTGAATGAATCGTTTGATCATCTTAGGTGCAATATGAAAGAGATGTCTGATGCCTCTGTTCAAAATGCTTTTAGGCAGGCAGCGAGTGGTACTGACAAATTCACTCATGCTGATTCTGTTGTCCAGAATTTTACATTAGTACCAAGTGATGTTGTTTCAGCAGTCTTGCAGTCTCACAATGAGTGGGAAGCTGGTGCTCGGGTACGTGCTCTGACGGCTTTGCAGAATTTGCCCCAGATTGTTGATGCTGACTTTGACTTTTTCCCTGCATACACAGCGAGCGAACTTTGTGGTAAACAACGCAGTGACAAGATTCTCTCTCGTGTTCTGGAGTATGTTGAGAGATGCCGTAGGCCCTCTAGGAGAGAGAGAGCGAAAGAGCCTGCTGCAGTTGTAAGATATTTGAAGCATTGGGAAAAACTTAAGATTATTGATGGGGTGCTTTACAGAGTGTCTAGAGACAACTTGTTGAAGACGAAGCGGTTTCAGTTTGTTGTGCCAGACTCTCTCAGAGCTGAGGTGATGAAGGGCACTCATGACCACGCTGGTCATCAGGGTCAGTTCAGAACCCTCAGCCTGGTGAGACAACGTTTTTTTTGGTTGCATTTCGATAGGGATGTGCGTGAATATGTACGCCATTGCCAGCAATGTGTTGTAAGCAAAACTGTTGAACCCGATGGTAGAGCCCCTCTGGTAAATATACAGTCCGGCAAGCCTCTGCAGATTGTCTGCATTGATGTCCTTGTTGTGACTGATCACTTTACTAGACTGGCTCAGGCCTTCCCATGTAAAAATCAGTCGGCCAAGGAGGTAGCCAGGGTTTTATGGGATAAATACTTCTGCATCTATGGGTTTCCGGAGAGAATTCACTCTGATCAAGGCGCTAGTTTCGAAAGTAACCTTATCAGTGAACTACTCAGAGTTTCAGGTGTAAAGAAGTCCCATACAACCCCATATCACCCAATGGGAAATGGTGCTGTTAAACGTTTCAACAGGACACTTGGTGGTATGATTCGCGCATTGCCTCCTGGTGAGAAACATGAGTGGCCGAGACGGTTACAGACTCTTACCTTCATGTATAATTGCACAGTGCATGAGACGACGGGGTTTGCACCCTTTTTCAATAGTTCTGAAATAATCAACAATGCACAATAAATATCTTACTTACATCGTTTCTACAATTTGTTTGTTAATGACAGGTAAATAAAAACTCTGCCGTTTTGAGCAGTGAGTGGATTCTGACTTACAAACACTTCTGATTGGACAGAGTTCAACAACTATGTCTGTGATTGGCTACATTGCTCACCGCTGCAAAACACGTTGTAAATAGATACATTTGACGTTCTCTTGAGCGCTAACACGCACTGGAGCGTTTGTCAAATCCTACAATATCAACTAAGGGTGTTCTTGCTTGCGTAGAATCGGGCCTGAAAATGTGTACACATCAACAACAGATAGAGGGGAAGGACTTGAGGAAAGTTTAATATCTTAGGTTAACAGAAAGATTCATATGATGGACTGAAGTGTACTGCATGCTTTTTCAACACAAATACAAAAAAAATAAATAAATAAATAAATTCAGATATCAGACAAAAGTTATCGGTCAGTTTTAAAACAGTTTTAAGGTGGGAAGTATTTTTTCTGTCACATTAAGGCAGCTTCCTGATTTGGCATGTGGTAAACCAACATCCTGTAAAAGGCTTTAACAATTCTGCTAGAGATGGGGGTCTGCAACAAACTCAAACCAAAAAAAAAAAAAAAAAAAAGTTGGCTGATGTGAACAAGTTTGCTTTTGTTCTCTGCAAAATCTGCAAGATGTACAGGAGTGTCAATCACAAAACCAATAATAAACCAGAGCAAAGTGACAGAAGTGACATTTCATTAACCACAAGGCTACAGCTAGCAAAAATACTTAAGAGTTTAAAATGCTCACAATGCTATGTTATACATATTTAATAGAGGTTAATGATCTG
This sequence comes from Chanodichthys erythropterus, assembly GCF_024489055.1. Classification (NCBI taxonomy): domain Eukaryota; kingdom Metazoa; phylum Chordata; class Actinopteri; order Cypriniformes; family Xenocyprididae; genus Chanodichthys; species Chanodichthys erythropterus. The sequence continues at coordinate 6,083,002 of NC_090240.1, read as the reverse complement.
TTGTCAATATATGAAGACTTCAGATGCAAAAGCCTCTAAGTACCAGCATTTTTATCAAGCTTCATATGTTTAGGTTCAGTAATTTCACTTTAATGGCAACTAATAGGTCATTTTCATTGCCATTAAAGTGAAAAAACTGAACATAAACATATGAGCTTCAGAGTAGGTTAAGAGTTGACAAATCCAGATAAATCCAAACTGGTTTAGATCAGGCTCACAAAGCTTGTTCTCTGTCAACTCAGGTTTAATCCAGAGTTTTGCAATTAACTCTGAAATGCGTGCACCTGAAAGTGTACTGTAATTTACCATAGCAATGAAACCAGCTAAAAACCAATCCACCTTCATAAGCACGAAAAAACAGAGTTTGCTCAAACTAATCTTGAACTTACCTGGGTAGAAACTGTAACTGGTTTTGTGCAACAAGCCACCAGTGTGTCTAGTTAGTTACTCCCTTTTTTGCTTTTATTTAATCTCTCAGTTTCAGTTAGTGTATTGTTAATCATCTATGTGTGGTGTGGTTGTATATTCTCCTACACTGTAAGAAGAACACTGTAAAATGCATGGTAACTTGCTGGCAGCAATTAGCAAGTAAGTTGCTGTGTAATATTCCACAGTATGGTTACTGTAAATGTAATCACAGTAACTATTTTGTTACGGTGTATTATTATACAGTATAATTTTACTGTAATAATAAACAGTAACAAAATAACTGTAAATAAAATCTTTTTTTTACTGTGTTTCTTATTACAGTAAAATTACTGTATAATAATATAAACAGTAACAAAATAGTTACTGTGATTATGTTCACAGTAAGCATACTGTGGAATAGAACTCAGTAACTGTTCCTAAGTTCCTGTGCATTTCAGTATTCTTTTATTACTGCTGTATTTTTTTATCACAGTAAATATAAGATTACTGTAAACTGCTTTAATTGTGTACTGTAAAATGAAAACATGATTTGTCACAAAATGACATTTATTTTAAATGTGAAAATACATAGGCATAAAATATTTTACATTATGTACACATTTATAGGCTATACATTTTTATTATTTGGTATACAACACTCCTAAACATACAAATCCATCATCTTTGTTGAAGTTGAATTAAAATGTCCAGATAAATTTGGAAATTAATAAAACAGAAAGTAAATATAATGGTGGTGTTACAGATCCCTTGTTCTCCTAGACTCCATTTCCCAAGATCCTCCTGTTCTCCACACCTGCACTCACTTCCCTCGTCATCTCCCTATCATCACGGATCACCTGCACCTGGACTCTATTGTTAGCACTCCCTTTATATGACACTCACTCCCTCCACTCCTTGTCCGTTCTGAATGTTGTTTGATGTGTATGTTGGCTTTCCTGGCCTTTGTTTCATTAAAGTATTGTCTTTGAATGTGGAAATCCGCATCTGCCTCATCTCTCTACCAGTACACGTAACAGAAGAACGGACCTAAAACGACCGGATTTTCCACAGGAAAAAAAAAAAAAAGAATAATGGAGACTTTCACCGGCTCCCTGGATCCAGCTCCTCCAACGCCTCTCACCCTGACAGCCGGCGATCGCCTTATCGGGCTCCTGCAGGTAGGTCGTTCGCTGGAGAGGTATGTGGAGGAGTTCGTTGAGCTCGCTTATTTGTCTGACTGGCCTGAAGCAGTTATGATCTCCCTGTTTCTGGATGGACTAGATGATGACACCATCCGTTTTAGTGAACCCGATTATCGTTTCTCCTTAAGCGAAACCATAAATTCCATTTTATGGTTAAATGATTCCAAATTTATCGTGGATTGGGTTCAGGATGGGTGTCTGTCTCTAGTCCATCCAGAGACACGGTTGGCCGGGCCAGTCAGTCAACCTCCGGCTTCCTCTGCATACCTTTCCAGCGAACTCCCTGCCTGCCCCACACGGAACCCACAATCCTCAACTGGATCACGTAAGCGGAGGAGGAGGAAGCAAGCCGCTCCAGTGTCTCCAGAGCCCGCTCCAGTATCTCCAGAGCCCGCTCCAGTATCTCCAGAGCCCGCTCCAGTATCTCCAGAGCCCGCTCCAGTATCTCCAGAGCTCGCTCCCGTCCCTACGGGGATTCTAATTGTGTTTGAGGGCATGGATTGGCCCTCTGCTCCAGTCTCCGCAGAGCCAAGTGTTCCAGTCTCCGCCGAGCCAAGTTCTCCAGTCTCCGCCGCCGAGCCAAGTTCTCCAGTCTCCGCCGCCGAGCAAAGTTCTCCAGTCTCCGCCGCCGAGCAAAGTTCTCCAGTCTCCGCCGCCGAGCAAAGTTCTCCAGTCTCCGCCGCCGAGCAAAGTTCTCCAGTCTCCGCCGCCTACGAGCCCTCAGCTCCAGCCGCAGCCTACGAGCCCTCAGCTCTAGCCGCAGCCTACGAGCCCTCAGCTCCAGCCGCCGCCGCCGAGCCAGCCGCTCCAGCCGCCACAGCCGAGCCAGCCGCTCCAGCCGCCGCCTACGAGCCCTCAGCTCCAGCCGCCGCCGCCGAGCCAGCCGCTCCAGCCGCCACCGCCGAGCCAGCCGCTCCAGCCGCCGCCGCCGCCGAACCAACTGCTCCTATGAACTGTGTTTTTGAACCCTCCAGCCCAAAGACTGTTTCCCCTCCCTGCCTCCCTCTCCCGCCTCCGTCCATATGTCTCAGCACTGTACCTCCACCTCAAGCCCCTTCGCCCAGATCTCCACCTCGGACCTCTGGGCGATTACCTACACCCTGGCTCCAACCTCCCTCGTCTCCACCATGGCCCATCAGTCCACTAGTCTCACCAGTCTCCATCCTGCCCCCGTTCACACCTTGTTCCTTCGTCGGCCTGCCCTCACTTCTGGACTACACTCCTCCGTCTCTGCTCCGTCCCTCCGTCCCTCAGTTCCAGTTGGCCTCCTCGCTCCCTAAAAAGTCCCACAATGCACCATGAAAATCAGGGAGCAACAATGCTCACTATGCTCCCTTAACGGATGTTCTGAAGAGTGAAACTTCGATCACATGAGCCAACTCACTACACATAACGACATGACATAGATGTTCCCTTTCGATACTTCACTCGTACTGCGTATGGGGAAAGGTCTCCCTTTTTCCCCGCTGCTGAAGCCTTTTTCAATAACGCAGTGTAACTGCATCGTCATTGGTTCACTCATAGACAAGTTGTTGAACCAATGACGACGCGGCATAGCTGCGCGGCCTATGGAGACAAAGCGCGCGAATATTCCTGCTGAAATGGGCGGGGATACGCGCTATATAAGCAGGCGTTTCGCCATAGGATTTCAGTGTTTTCTCCTTCAGCGACGACCTCTACATCTCTTCGCTGATCTCCGCCTGAAGCCGAAGAAGCTCGCCGCCTTCCTGACAGCTCTCGCTGCCGTCTGAAGAGGCTCCCGCAGCGGACTCGCCTGGACTCGCCGGTTGAGGACAGCGCCGGCGCCCTCACTGACTGCAGCTTCAGCGCCGTCGTTGAGCCGCCGCCTCCCGCTTCCCACTCTCGGCTGCTTCCTGTGTGTCCCCTGCCGCCATCCGGCGCGCCACCTGAGAGCTTCACCGGCGGCTTTAACGCCGCTCTAAAAGAGCGATTTCAGCAGTTTTCACTGCTTCTAAAAGAGCTTCTGCGGTCCTCGCCGCTCTAAAGAGCCACCCAACTGCTGTTTTCACGGCACCGGCGTCTCACGATGCCCCGTCACTCATGTGCTACGTGCAGTGCCCCCCTGCATGATTGCGACGGTCACGCCGAGTGCGTCGCCTGCCTGGGCAAGCCCCATGCGGACGGCGCGCTTGCTGGGGACTCATGCCCGCACTGCGAGTGCATGAGTCTCAGTTCCCTGCGCTCGCAGGTCGCCTTCTTCACGGAAGGCGATCTCGCCGCTCGCGCCCTCCCATCTTCTTCCTCCCGCGAACCGGCAAGGAAGAGACAGCGGGGTAGAGCGACTCAGCTCCCGGAGTCAGACGAGCTCACGCTGGCCCAGCCCCCGCGTGCCTCGCTTTCTCCTTCGAGGGAACCATCTCCTGTCCTGTTCTCCCGCCCTGAGCAGCGTCCCTCTGCCGAAGCAAGTGACCTCGTCTCATTTGGAGGAACAGACGACGAGCAGGATGACTCCATGTCACTTGCGGCTTCCGAAGCGGAAGCATGGGCTGGCGAGCCGGAAGACACTGCTCCGCCTCCCTTGGAACCAGTTGAGCACGGCCAGGGCATGGATGCCGAGCTTTTCCGCGTCCTGTCCAGAACCGTGGAAGAGCTGGACCTCGAATGGGCCCCTCCAGAGGAGCCGTCTCGCAGCCGCCTGGACGAATGGTTCCTGCCAGGCCGCCGCCAAGCACCTCGCCAGCGCTCAGCGCCCTTTTTTCCCGAGGTCCACGAGGAGCTCACAAAGTCGTGGCACGCTCCGTATTCCGCCCGCCTTCACACGACGCACCGCTCCGCCCTCAACGACGTCGACGGCGCTGAAGAAAAGGGTTATGAGCACCTGCCACCCCTAGACGAATCGGTGGCTGCTCACCTCTGCCCTCCCGCGGCTGTGGGATGGAAGACTAAGAGGGCCCTTCCTTCCAAGCCCTGTCGGACCACCTCTACTTTGGCTGGACGGGCTTACACCTCGGCGGGCCAGGCTGCCTCCGCGCTTCATACTATGGCCATATTTCAGGTCTTCCAGGCCAAACTCCTCCGCTCCCTGGACGAGTCTGGAATTGACGCGCCGGCTTTCAAAGATCTTCGCAGCGCCACCGACCTTGCCCTGCGAGCTACGAAGGCCACGGCCCAGGCCATCGGGCGTTCCATGGCCAGCCTGGTAGTTTTAGAGCGCCACCTGTGGCTCAACTTAACGGAGATCAAGGACCTGGACAAGACGGCCTTCTTAGATGCCCCGGTCTCTCCCTCTGGTCTCTTCGGGCCCGCAGTGGACGGCTTCACTGAGCGCTTCACTGCTGCACAGAAATCGTCTCAGGCTATGAGACATTTCTTGCCGAAGCGCTCCAGCTCTGCTTCTGCGTCCAGCCACCCTAGGACTGCGCCGGCTCAGCAGAACAAGCCAGCCCCACCCGTAACACAGGCGGCGCCACCCCAGGAGCATCGTCAGCGCTCACGCCCTGCGAAGCGCCCTCCCTTCCCGTGACGCCATGGACCCCGGCCCAAGATTGTGCTGGACCCGGTGCCTCTGAAGTCGTCCTGATTAGTCAGGAAGGAAGAGGATGGGGGATCGTCCCATTGCGACCGGACAGCCCCAAAAGCTCCCACGAGTAATTTCCCCTCCGCCTCGTTTAATTCCGGGCGTGGGAAACATGCTCCAAGTGATAGATGGGCCCACACCTGTTGCGCCCACCCCAAATGCCGTTTTCACGGCGAACAATATTTTACCTCATCTCAAAAAGAGCAAATTTCCTCTTCCACCCCTCTCGGTGTATGACCCCCTCAACGGCGGTCCGTCACCCGATATCATTCAACCCCTTGCCACTCGGGCCGAGGCCTGGAGGGCCATCCCCGATGTGTCAGAGTGGGTTATGGGGATCGTAACCCAGGGCTACTCGCTCCAGTTTGCAAGACGGCCCCCTCGCTTCGGCGGGGTGCTTCAAACCTCGGTCAATCCGGACGACGCGCATGTCCTCCGGGAGCTGTGGAAATAGTTTCCCCGACAGAGAGCGAGTCAGGCTTTTACAGCCGCTATTTTCTGGTCCCCAAGAAGGATGGTGGTCTCAGACCCATTCTAGATCTCTCACTTTTGAATCTCTCCCTCATGAGACGGAAGTTCAAAATGCTGACGCTGAATCAGATCCTCGCGCACATTTGCCCTGAGGACTGGTTCTGCTCGCTGGACCTGAAGGATGCGTACTTTCACATCCAGATAGCCCCCCGTCACAGACGATTCTTGAGATTCGCATACGAGGGGGTGGCGTACCAATATACGGTCCTTCCCCTTCGGGCTGTCTCTGGCTCCTCGCACCTTCACCAAGTGCATGGACGCGGCGCTTTCCCCTCTGAGGCAGATGGGAATCCGGGTCCTGAATTATCTTGACGACTGGCTCATCCTAGCCTGTTCGCGAGTCGAGCTGGAACACCACAGATCCGTGCTCCTCAGCCATTTACAATGTCTGGGTCTCAGGGTCAACCTAGCCAAGAGCTCGCTGTACCCCACCCAGCGAATTTCGTTTCTGGGGGCAGTTTTCGACTCGCCGGAGTAGTCTCGCCGGAGCGTGCTCTAGCGATTCAGCAGCTCGCGGCCTCAATCAAGAACAAAGCCTGTCTCCCTCTGAAGTTTTTCCAAAGGGCTACTAGGGCTGATGGCTTCCGCCTCCCCGGTGCTGCAGCTCGGCCTTCTTCGGATGCGGCCTCTTCAGTACTGGTTGAAGTTCCGGGTTCCTCCCAGCGCCTGGCGGCACGGCCGCTTATGTCTCAAGGTCAATCAGGCCTGTCTTCTAGCCCTGAAACCTTGGATGGACCCCACGTGGTTCAAGCGCGGAGTGCCCTTACAGGCGGTCTCACGAAGGACGGTGCTCTCAACGGACGCTTCCAACTCGGGTTGGGGCGCTGTGTGCGAGGGCAGACTGGCCTTCGGCTCATGGAGTCGCGAGGAAAGCCATCTTCACATCAACTGCCTAGAGATGCTAGCAGTGACGAAGGCCCTTCAGTCTTTTCAGACTCACTTGACAGGACGTCATGTTCTAGTCCGGTCGGACAGTATGATGGTGGTGTCATACTTAAACCACCAGCCGCTTATGCGCTCTGGCGAAACATCTCCTGGAATGGGCTCTTCAGAGGCTTCAGTCGCTCAGAGCGACTCATGTTCCTGGCAGGAACAATCTGGGCGCAGACATGTTGTCACGGAGCAACGTCCCCTCCAACGAGTGGATGCTCCTGCCCCAAGTAGAGATAGACCTCTTCGCCTCAGAAGACAACTCTCATTGCCCAATATTCTTCTCGAAGGAAGTCGATGCTCTGGCCCATACATGGCCCAGCAGACTCCTTTACACCTTTCCTCCAATCGCACTGATCCCTCAGGTTATCAGGCGCATCAGAGAAGACCAACACAGAGTCCTTCTGGTAGCCCCGCTCTGGAGGAACCAGGTTTGGTCCTCGGAGCTGTTCAAGCTCTCCCTGAGAGCCCTGTGGCCTATTCCCCTGAGACGGGACCTCCTCTCTCAGGCAAACAGAACGATCTGGCACCCACAGCCGGAGCTTTGGGCTCTACACCTCTGGTCCCTCGATGGGAGTCGTCCAGCCTCCCCGGGGACGTTCTAAATACCATTTCTCAGGCTAGAGCTCCGTCCACGAGACGCCTCTACGACCAGAAATGGGCGGTCTTTGTTGATTGGTGTTCCTCACGCAACATAGACCCCGTGGAGAGTGACGTATCCTCCATACTGTCCTTCCTCCAAGAACGCTTGGAAATGGGGCGTACCCCTTCTACTCTTAAGGTTTACGTAGCAGCCATTGCGGCTTTCCATGCTCCCATTGCTGGCCAATCAGTGGGACGTAACGGCCTTGTGATCCGTTTCCTGAGGGGCGCTAGGCGATTGAATCCTCCTCGCCCCCTCACCGTTCCCACTTGGGACCTCTCACTGGTCCTCAGAGCCTTAAAGGGACCCCCCTTTGAGCCAATGGGTTCAGCCGATCTCAGACCCTTAACGCTGAAGACCGCTCTGCTGTTAGCACTAGCATCGGTTAAGCGCGTTGGCGATTTGCAGGCCCTCTCTGTGAGCCCTGCATGCCTTGAATTTGGGCCAGGAGACTCGAAGGTTGTTCTCAAACCTAAGCATGACTACGTTCCTAAGGTGCTCTCAACCCTGTTTAGAGCTCAGGTCATCTCGCTTTCTGCTCTTCCTCCCTTGGCGGACGAACGAGAGCTGGAGCTACTCTGCCCAGTTAGGGCATTGAGGACCTATGTGCAGCGATCGCAGCCTTTCAGGCAGTCGGATTAGCTCTTTGTTTGTTTTGTTGGCCGCACCAAGGGGTCCCCGGTCTCAAAACAGCGCCTCTCCCGTTGGATAGTGGATGCTATTAACCTGTGCTACTCCTCACTGGGTGCAGACTGCCCCATAGGAGTCAGGGCCCACTCCACTAGAGGAATGGCTTCCTCGTGGGCTTGGTCCAACGGAGTTTCCATTCAAGACATCTGTGAGGCGGCCGGCTGGTCTTCGCCGTCCACTTTTGTCAGATTCTATCATCTCGATGTCCCGACCTTGCAAGCTCGGGTTCTTTCAGTGTGATTTAGTGGCCTCTAGTGAGTTCCGCCTCACGCAACCCCAGGAATAATTTCCTAAGTGTAACCAGAGGGTTCGATTAAGGCTTTGCCTTCTCGCTTGTTTTCTTGGACCCCCTTCCATGTGTCCAAATTCAGGCTGTATCGTTCCCAGCCGTTCTTAAGCCCTATGTTTAGTAAATTTTTCTTTAAATGATTACAACCTATTACAAAGGTCGAGAAAGATTTTGCATGTTCAGAAATTCAGTTTTTCTTTTCGTTGCCTCAGGGCAACGTTGTGCGATAAGGGGTAATTTTTGAGGAGGTTTTAGACAGTACCTCTCATTGGCTACAATGTATTATAAGAAGGGAAGGTGCAAGGTTCCTGGGTGTGCAGGAACACCCAAAGTGATGTGCAAAAATTGTAACATACGCCACTATGTCACAGCAGAGAAGAAGTGCTTTTTGAAGTTTCGTAAGGAGTGAAATCTTATCACATGAAGTACATTATATGGCATAGCACACTACATGATACAGACCTATACATGTATCAAATTCAATATATCAGTGTCTTTCATTTTTTTTCCCTTTTTACTTAATGATTTCTTGAATTTTTTATTTTATTTTTTTTATTTGATTTTGATGATCATTTTCTCTATGACTCTGTACCATTGTCGCACAACGTTGCCCTGAGGCAACGAAAAAAAAAAAAAAAAAATATATATATATATATATATATATATATATATATATATATATTATCGATAAAATGTTCCCAAATGAACCAAAAAATGATGTGGAATATTTTTTTTTTTTTTTCATGTGCCACCAACATGTGTGCAGTAGAGGGATATGTAACAAGAAAATGCTGCTGTTCATGAATACCAGTAATTGAATTATAAAATAATGACATTGTGTTGTCGCCAGAAATAGAGACATCTGAGTCCATATGTGTGAGCCAGTGTCTTTTACTGTTCTTACAAGTGCCCGGATTCATGTACACCATATACTGATTCACAAGCTCACGAGTTAGGGAGCTGAGCTTATGATCCCAAAATTTCATGGCCATGTCCTGTGTTGAGGAAACATCTTAATGTGTAAACAAACCTGTATGACTTTAGCAACATGGGATAGTCATAAAGGGAGATTATTAATTGTCACCATTTCACCCTGTTTGGATTCCTGTTTTGCAACATTTCACGCCACTAGTTTGTCACCATAGTTACTGATCACTTTCATCATCACTATCAACTGTGTCCCATTACCCACCTAATTTGTCAGTGTATTTAAGTCTTGTGTTTTCAGTTCATCTTTGTCTGGTATGTTCTATGTGTGGTTGTGTCTCGTGTTTGCGGCAAACACTTTTAAGGGCTTATAAGCATGTTTGTTCATGCTTATAAGCCCTTAGTCTTCATCTGTTCTTGTGACAGATAGCATTTCTTTTTATTCCTGTTTTCCATCATCATCATCATCATCATCATTAAAGTCTGTCCTTGAATGTTTCCTCATCTTTGTGACTTTCCTAACCACGCATTGTAACAATTATACTATATTATTGTCACACAATGGGTGTGTGTGCCAGCAGACAGAAAAAGACTATTGCAGCATTGAATATAAATCCAATACCAAGTTTGATAAATCCCCCAAAGACAAGACAATCCACTAAACAAGCAGAGTGACACACCTTAACATAATTGTAACACCAAACAGAGAATGGAGGCAAGGCACAACTTAACTAGTTAATACAAACGAGACTAATTAATCAAACACAGCTGAAACCAAATGAACTAAAGACAGTTACTATAGAAACAAATGAAAAGCATGTTGCCATTGCGTATAGACAAACGCACTTCTTGCGTTAAACATTTAGACAAATGCACTTCTTGCATTAAACATTTAGACGAACGCACTTCTTGCGTATAAAGACAAACAACACTTAGACACGCACAACCTGGAAGTTACTTCTCCTTTCATTTTAATCAATTCAATTTTTGATTTTCAAATTTTATTAATTTCAATTTTATTAATTTCAATTTAAAGTATATTAATTTCAATTTAAATTTGGTTCATTTCGGTGAAGTCTTAGGCAGTCACCATGCAGGCATTAGCTCACAAGGGGCCACAGAAAACAAAAATAACCAAAATTGCTTACCTTATTTGTATAGTGCCTTTGTTTTGTGAAGCCTCATGCCAGCACGCCCACTGCAGTTCCACCCCAACCTCTTTCTGGCTCCTGGCTCAAGGCTCGCCAATTATGTCGTGGCAGATTTGATGTTTCTTTGTCCCTTCAGATCTGGTCTCGAAGAATAACTTGCAGAGTCGAAGTTCCAGGTCTCAGAAGTATTTAACTTTATTGTCAAGCAACAAAGTGAGATGTCAGCTCCGCATCTGAGGCTCCCTTAGCTGGGGCACAGTTTTATACATTTTTCTTATCTCTTAAAAATCTCACCAAAGTAATATCATTGGCTTTTTCTTATCTCTTAAAACACACCCAATTAATATCATTAGCTGGTAATATTCACCCTAACAGTTGTTTCCATGATATCATCTAAGGGGGCTCTTCTCCCACACCTCCTTCCCATGTACTCCCCGACCTTTCTGCCATAGTCATTAAAACTTCAGGTGTTGCTTATGTAAGGGACAATTTTCTTAGTAAGGGTGGCTGACTGCCAACTACTGTACATCTTTTACCTTAATCTCTAATGGCCTTCTGCCAATTGATGGTCAACTCTTTTCCGATTGGTCAAATGAAACATTGTATCAAAACAGTCAACACTCCCCGGAGGCAAGAGGCCTTCACATGACACCTTTTACTGATGGTCTTGTTCATTTCACAGCCACCTGTTGTCTGGTGGAATATTACCAACAAAATATGCTCAGTGGCCAAGTAAACTTGTTTGACCATTACAGTTACATAGGCCAAGAGGCCTCAAACCACTTCTAGCTTTTATAGTAAGCAAACAAATTCTACAATTTGTTTTCTATAGGATGGATAAAATACTCCATCACCATTTGGTCATGTAGATTATTTAACACTAAACTTGTGGCCTTGAGAACATATGAACTTGAGGTTATGACAATGCATCGATTGGCCACAACACAACGATGTACATAGTTTGTCATATCCATTTTGTATCAATGAAGTGTCATATCGATCAAGTTCCCAAACAAAACTTGTTGAACCAGCTACTATGTATTATAATACTCATTTCTCTTATCAATCTATAAAGCACGACTCGACATATTGTATGCATAGTTGTTACTTACCTGAAACGACTGTCATGGTTTCTTTGATGCAGCCTAAAAGAAAGGGGTTAAACAGTAAATTAAGGGTCCCGTGATGATTAAATACAAACACAATGACAATACAATAGCATATTATGCTTCCACAAGGCTGGAATTCACTTAAAAAAGCTATATTCTATGTAGCTGCTGTATTTTGCCTGGCAAATAAGCTCAGAAAAACATGATCCTTTGAAAAATGTTGTGCTGTTTAAAATCCTTACCTGTTGCTGCATTTTACTTCAGCCCGCTTCGTTATTTGATTCATCATGCCATAGCTAGAAAAACAAGAGGAAACAGCTAGCGCACTTTGCTAACACACATGCATGTGCATGTGCATAGAGTTCAAGTTTACTTTAATCCAGCAATTTTACTCCACCAAACTGATGACATTATCAAATATTGAAAAAAAATCTATCAAATTTACATGAGCAAACAGCTATGTTTGTAATGATATGGCTTACTAGTGCTGCTGTCTGCATCTCTCTCCTGGCGCACTCCTAAACACGAGTGCATTTACACGAGGACGCCTTGGTAAATTAACCTAACGTTGCAAAATATGAGCAAAGTTACCTTGTTGAAGTCAAATCCTAAAAAAATTGTGGAGTCTCCTCAGTTTCTGCTGCTGAAAAAAGTCCTGCTCAAAATTGCTTTATTGTGATTCACAGCAAGAAAATAAATTTACTGTAGAATTTACCCACCATTAAATTTAACCATGATGGTTTGCAGATTTACAGCAACATGATGCATACAGATTCTACAGTAAGGATTTGTTCATTTTACAGTAATAATGCTGTGAAAACTACAGAAATTTGTTACAGTGTAGTTATTATCCTGTTTGTTTGTTGGTTTGTTGAGGATCAGCAGCACACAATGCTATAGAATCCTCAACAGGAGAACTGCAAGATTTTGAGATTTTTGAGATCATTACATCATTATTCAGGTATCATTATTAATTACATTATTATTATAAAAGTATTTCTCCCATTCTCAAAATCCACTGTAACTAGCACTGGAAAATCCAGTTGGTATTTCAGTTTGTAATTACATATTGAAGATTTTGGCATGCTGGGAGATTCATTTTTTGAAGGAAACCTATTTCCTACTATGCAGTTTTAACCCATATGTTGTGAAACTTTGCTCAAGTGCGTCATTAAAATGGGCATGAAAAGTAAGTTTTGATAGTCTTGTCTTCCATATTATGTTGTGTATCTTATGACGAGTTAAATGGCTTCTTGAACAAGAAAAAAAAATGTAGGGCAGGATTTGATTTCATCCATAGGGCCACAGGCCCCATCCACGAATGTTGACAGACATTGCTGTTTTAACATAGAACCGCCCTGAGTGAGTTCACATGTATTGTGTTAAGTATAATGAACTTTATAAAACTCATCTGTACAATTGAATGGGGTCTGGTACAACAGGCTTGTACTAATGTAGTGGATAAAATCAAAATCCGTAATTATAACTGTAATTAAACTAAACTATATCTATACCAAAATATATCCATCATGTATTTAGGGCATATGCATGTTTTCCTAGTGTTTAAATGAGTGGATTTTTTCTAGTGTGCATTTTTAATTATGGAATTTTTGTCTGTAAACCATAACTATGCATTTCTGATGTATCGAGTTTGATCTCTCCGTAAAGCTCCGGACTTGAGCTATTCACTGAGATATGTCACATAGCTGACAAATGCATTTTTTCTATGTGTTTAATGATACTGTGAAGAATGTACTCCATCTCGAAATCCGATCTGATAGTCATTAAGTATGCAAATTCATCTAGGAGACCAAACAAAAAAAGGGCTTGCCCGCCAACTTTGCATCAATGTCATTGGCCATTCCACCTCAAGGAGGTGTGTCGGCCTATCTGTCATAAAAAGGAACACCAGGATTCTCCTGTGTGTTCTCCCGATTGTCTCACGAGCACCTTGTGCACGTCTCTCTCGGACGTCTCTGGTGACCACGCGCTGCCATCGCGCTCAGCTTCAGGACCGCCATCTTCCAGCGAAACTCACTCTCAAGTCCTCAGTTCAAACCTTCCCGCAGAACGGAAGAAGCCAACGAACTGCACCAGCGCTAAACTGAAATTCGACACGCACAACCAATCTCAATCTTCTCAATCTTAGATGATGAAACTGATTTCCATGCTGGCTTAGGACTGTTTGTAAGTTTGCTACTTGCCTTCTCTCTTTCCTTCTCTACTTCCACTCTTGTACATAGGTGTGTATATTCTTGTATATATATATTTAGACGTATAATCTTTGTAGTTGTAGCTGCATATATTAAACACTTAATTCATGCCCGATTGTTCTGTTTGTTCTTTCAACTGAAGACCAAGTCACTTTAACGTTTTTCCGATCGCTTATGCTTTGATGCTATAATAGCAAGTTATTATTCTATGAGAATATATATATATATTCTATGAGAAGCAACGGTTCGCTGGATGAGCTGGTAGTTTCTCTAAATAATTGTTGAACCTGAACTAATCATATATGTAATTAATAATATATGTAATTAATTATAATTTGTTGTAATTATTTCACAATATATGTTTAATTCCCCCTTGGGTCAATATGTGCATAATAATTCATAAAACCTTATGAATTATTATATTCATATTCCACCCATAAATTGATTAATAAGCGCTACATCGTTACATGGATCTCTGTGCCATCCGTGACAGAAACCACAATCACTATAGATCCAGCAGTAAGAGTTTTCAGATTCTCCCTCCAGCCACCATGAGGGAGCGGATGGCTCTACGCCAAGTGGGATGGGAGGTAGGATGCTTCACCCAGACGTTTTGGACTATGGCGGTGGGGCTGAATTATAATGATGTCGCTCTGAACGAGATTTTTAATAAATGGCTGGATGACCCTCTGCCTCAATGGGAGTTGGAGGGGCTTCAGATCCTGGATTTTTGGGGCTTTGTCAAATATTTCCGCCATAGAGCCAATTCTCCACACCACACACTGACAAGAACATCTTAATTGAAAACACACAAATTCTCCCCTCCTTCTCCATGCTATCTGAGGCAGATGTTTCCAAACTCATTCTTTCCAATCACCCCACTACTTGTCCGCTAGACCCTATCCACACTCATCTTCTTCAGGCCATCTCCTCAATTCTACCTACACTCACTCACATTATCAATTCCTCCCTTCACACTGGAACATTTCCCACAGCTTTTAAGCAGGCTAGGATTACCCCACTGCTTAAGAAACCCACTCTGAATCCAGCACTTTTAGAAAACTACAGACCAGTATCCCTTCTTCCTTTCATTGCTAAGACACTTGAGAGAGTTGTATTCAACCAACTGTCTACTTATCTCACACAAAACAACCTCCTTGACAACCACCAGTCTGGTTTCAAGAGTGGCCACTCAACTGAGACTGCCCTGCTCTCAGTCACTGAAGCCCTGAGACTGGCACGAGCATCTTCAAAATCATCAGTACTCATCTTGCTGGATCTGTCTGCTGCCTTTGACACAGTGAACCACCAGATCCTCCTGTCTACACTCAAGTTGAAGGGCATCACGGGAACCGCGCTCCAGTGGTTCGAGTCTTACCTCTCAGGTAGGTCCTTCAGGGTATCTTGGAGAGGTGAGGTGTCCAAGTCACATCATCTTGCTACTGGGGTACCTCAGGGCTCTGTGCTTGGACCACTTTTCTTCTCCATCTACACGTCATCACTAGGATCGGTCATCAGGATCATGGTTTCTCCTATCCCTGTTATGCTGATGACACACAACTCTACCTCTCATTCCAACCAGATGATCCGACGGTTGCTGGTCGCATCACTGCCTGCCTGACAGCCATTTCTGCCTGGATGAAGGACCACCACCTCCAACTCAACCTTGCAAAAACGGAACTGCTTGTGATCGGTGCAAACCCAACACTTCATCACAACCTTTCAGTTCAACTTGGGTCTTCAACCATCACTCCTTCCAGGACAGCCAGAAACCTTGGAGTGGTGATGGATGATTGTCTAACCTTCACAGATCATGTTGTAGCAACGACCCGGTCCTGCAGATTTGCCTTGTACAACATCAGGAAGATTAGACCCTTCCTATCGGAACATTCCACACAAATTCTTGTCCAAGCTCTTGTTCTGTCCAGACTGGACTACTGTAATGCTCTCTTGGCTGGCCTTCCAGCATGCACTATCAAGCCTCTGCAACTGATCCAGAATGCTTCAGCAAGACTGGTCTTCAACGAACCGAAGAGAGCGCACATCACTCCTCTCTTCGTCAGTCTGCACTGGCTGCCAGTAGCTGCTCGCATCCAATTCAAGGCTTTGATGTTTGCCTACAGAACGACCGCTGGCTCTGCACCGCTATGCAGACCTCAACCTTAACTCACTACTTCAGACTTACGCACCCTCCAGAAACTTGCGTTCTGCAAGTGAACGGCGCCTTGTGGTGCCATCATATAGGGGCACAAAATCACTCTCACTGACCTTCTCTGGGACTGTTCCAGGCTTGTGGAATGACCTACCACGCTCTATCTGAGCAGCTGAGTCTCTAGCAATTTTCAAAAAAAATGCTAAAGACGTATCTTTTTCGTCAGCACTTGACCCAGTAGTAGTAGCACTTACCTTGACTAATATTCTTCTCCTATCTATTTGTGTATTTATTTAAAAAAAAAAAAAATCCCTATGAGCACTTTACTGACATAAATGTGACTTCACTCAGCACTTACATACTATTGTTCTCATGTTGATTTGATTGATTCTACTACTCTCATTTGTAAGTCGCTTTGGATAAAAGCTTCTGCTAAATGACTAAATGTAAATGTAAATGTAGAAGCCATTGGGCAACACCTGCTCAGCTAGAACCCTGCCATAGACACTTTCAATCACGGATTCAAAACCCTGGTCTCCTAAGTCCCACTGGGAGGCGCAGGGTAAGGAGAGAGAAGAAAGCCAAGGAGTCCGCTTCAGAGGCCGCTCCAGCCCGTGAGTCTGCTCCAGAGCCCACTCCAGCCTGTGAGTCCGCTCCAGAGCCCACAGAGGAGGTGTGCACTGAGTCACCGCCTCACCCACGTAAAAGGAGGAAGAGGAGGAGGAAGGCTTCTTTCATCCTTCAAGGCCCGGAGGCCTCCCCAGAGCCCGTTGTAGGCCCGGAGACCACCCCAGAGGCCGCTCTTGTGCTTCCCAAGCGCCTTGCCCTGCTGGCACCACTCAAGCGCCTTGCCCTACTGGTGCCACCCAACGCCTTACCCTGCCGGCATCATCCAAGCGCCTTGCCCTGCCGGCGCCACCCAAGCGTCTTGTCCTACCGCCGTCGCCCAGGCCGTCAGACCTGCTGAAGCCCACTTGGTCAGTTCCTCCAGCACTGCCCTGGCATTCAGCCAGGACTCCAGACCTGCTGGAACCTGCCTGGGCAGTTCCTCCAGCACCGCTCTGGCAACTCAGCCAGGACTCCGACCTTCTTAGAGCCCCCATGGTCTGTTCCTCCGGCTCCCTCCTGGCCTTCAGTCAGGGACTCTGGGCCTGGCCCACCATCCCTCCCCCTGGTCCTCCTCCAGTCCACCTCCCTCCTGAGAGTTTTGTTTTATGTTTTGTCAGGTGGAGCGTCTGGTAGCCGCTCCGTAGAGAGGGGGTACTGTCATGATCACCAGTTGGAGTGCCAGTTGGACTATTTCCTCACCACACTTGGACTTCATTTCCCATAACCCACTTCCCGGACTCATAATCCCGTCATTGCACTCAGCTGTTTTGTGTTTGATCATTAGTGTCTGTCTATTTATTCCTGGTTTGTTTCTGCTTTTGTTATTGTGGTTTCGTTTATGGTCACTGGAATCACTGTTTTTTTTCTTTGTTTTGTATGGACTGTTCTCTGGATTTTGACCCTTGCCTGTTTGGATTACGTTTTTGGATTGCCATATTAAAGCTGCATTTGGATCTAACCCTCTTGTCTCTGTGCCATCCGTGACAGGCTTTTGCATCTGAAGAATTCATATATTCATATTATATATATATATATATATATATATATATATATATATATATATATTTATATATATATATACACACACATATATTTGAAATGTTGGGTAAGGTGTTGTATCTTTTCTCCTCCTTTTTTACATCCTCCTCTCTCCTCATATTATCTCCCTCTCTCTGTTCCACTCTCCCTTTCCTTCTCATTACACGCCTTGCATACCCACACTACCACCTTTACCACCTTCATTCTTACACCTCTTTTTCCCCTTCTCTTGCATATTCTTGTTCTTTTATTGCTCTATGTATACTTTCCCTTTCATAATTTCCCTGTTACATTATGCAATTATGATACATGTGTGAACAGATAGAAAAAAATGAATTTCCTGTGTTGTGTGTATTATTAATAAAGCAGTTATCATCAGTTTTGTTTATTCTGTTTGAACAAATGATACATAAATGTTTGTGAATAGCTATGAAACTAGTGCTGGGAAACATGAGGTGTTAACTTGAGGTGTTGTCCAGCAGTGTCAGAAGTCGGAAGTTATGGGTGATGTGCTGTTTTCCGTTCTCTGCTCTCAGCCAGGCCACAGTTTCATTTTTAGCTCACACAGTCACCAACAGTCACACTGGCCTCTGATAAATGGCCTCTGAAAAATGACTTGCAGAGATTTGTCAAGTCAAGTCAAGTCAAATTTATTTATATAGCGCTTTTACAATTGGTAATTGTTTCAAAGCAGCTTTACATATTAGAAGCACAGAAAAAAAGGGAAGTGGTTAAAACTGTACAAACAAGCGTGGTAATATGTAACATATACAAGATGGTGCTACATTAAGCCAATGTCGGCTGACTTCCAGGGGTGGAAAAAACCCCCTAGGAGAAAAACCCAACGTGCTAGCACTGGGAAAAAAGTCCTAGGAGGGAAAAAAACCCTTGGAAGATATATATATATATATATGTAAATGTATATGGAGATCAACATCTGAATTGTACATTTTTATTATAGAGATTAAAAATCGATTATATATAAATATATGTAAGCGGATACGGGGATTAAAAATCTGAATTATAGATGCAGCCAGAATTGGATCTTTAGGCCCACTGTCTCCTGGGCTACGTTGTAGTCAGGTCCAGACACAGGTTCTCCATCTGATCTGGATACGGCCTGGATCCAGCACCCGGCAAACCTCAGGATAAGCAGAGAGACTGATATTAGCGGAGATGCCATTCTTATTCTGATGTACAGGTATATCTAGTGTTATAGGAAATGTTCTCGGTTCCGGCCGACCTAATTATTGCAGCGTTACAATCCTTTAACGGATTTGAAAAATGTTAATGTATTGATAATGTGTTATGTGTATGCAAGAGCAAAGAGATGTGTTTTTAGTCTAGCTTTAAACTGACAGAGTGTGTCTGCTTCCCGAACAATGCTAGGAAGATTGTTCCAGAGTTTAGGTGCTAAATAGGAAAAGGATCTGCCGCCTTCAGTTGATTTTGATATTCTGGGTATTATCAACTGGCCTAAATTCTGAGATCGCAATAAACGTGAAGGACTATAATGCATTAAGAGCTCACTTAGGTACTGGGGAGCTAAACCATTTAGAGCTTTATAAGTAAGTAGCAAGATTTTAAAATCTATACGATGTTTAATAGGGAGCCAATGTAATGTTGACAGAACTGGGCTAATATGGTCATACTTTCTGGTTCCAGTAAGAACTCTAGCTGCCGCATTTTGGACCAACTGTAGTTTGTTTAAAAGCCGAGCAGAACAACCACCCAGTAGAGCGT
Source organism: Chanodichthys erythropterus (assembly GCF_024489055.1). Taxonomy (NCBI): domain Eukaryota; kingdom Metazoa; phylum Chordata; class Actinopteri; order Cypriniformes; family Xenocyprididae; genus Chanodichthys; species Chanodichthys erythropterus. Next base: position 6,063,829 of record NC_090240.1, on the reverse strand, counting down.
AGAGTATGTTTGTGTTCAACATGGAGACCTCCTACAACACGGAAGCACAGACAAACACAGGAAGAATGCTCAGGCATTTCCCTCAACACATCTTGATTTTACTGTGTCAAAGTTTTTGACAATAAATCAAAAGGCTGAGCAAGCAAGGTATATTGCTTGTCATGCAGCAAGACAGTTCAAGTGATCATATGGGTGAATTGGTAAATTTGAAAAGGGCTTGAGCATCCATCTACAGATTATACAGCACTTATCAGCAATGCCATAGACTGTTGCATGTTCAAATACTTGCTGGAAGATGTAATGACCCTCCACTGAGAGCTCATCCCTAATTTTGTAGTAGAGCATTAGATTCTGGGCAACACACCGTATAGATGGAAGCCCGCCACAGCTAATCTTTTCACAAAGGGCCACCATTTCCGAGCATTAGGAATAATTCCCTTGTCCAAGCCTCCTCTGTCTGAAGTTTTTTTTTTTTTTTTTTTTACCTGATCAGCAGCAGCTTATGTCTGCGTCGCTGTGGCTGTGTCCAGGGTTAGGCCAAAAAGCAAACATTTGTCTTATGTTGCAAACACTTTTGCTATAATATTCTATTTTGGGATATACCATATACACACAATTATTCAAAACCTAAAGCTCTTCTTTCATGAGCGCCTATGTACATTTCTGTACAAGATTGAAAGTAATTGGCAGAGAGATGTTGAAAAATTCACAGTAAACATGAAAGCAAGATTGAAACCAAATTATTATTATTATTTTTTTTTTTTTTTACTATAAGCATTTGTGGTTGTGAATAGTTTTACACAGTAAAGAAAAGAAATAGATCAACCATGTGTAGTTGGACATAAACAATGTTTGTGTTTGAAATAGGAAATCAAGATACTTCCTGTTAGATTTGTGTTGTGTTGTGCAAAAAGTGTCGAAAGCCGAGAATTTGTGTATAGTTTTGGAGATTGGGTCTGTGGTTCAAGTGTTTGAGAAATTGTGTGACAAGTAAGGATTTTGTGTGTAAGCAGTTGAAAAAAATCATAACAGACATTTTGGACATAACAGCAAAAGAAAATTGAAGTGCGGCGTATCCTCGTTGCCAGTTTGTGATGTTGTAAGATGTAAAAGAATTAAAAAAAAAAAAAAAAAAAAAAAACGAAATCTAAATTATTGTCTTTCATGTAGGAAGCATTAGTAAACAGGACATCAGCAACTTCTCAACTCAAATTCATCATATCACTAGGTTTTATTATTAGATTTTACTGCCCTCTAGCAGTCATATTCAGCATCACAATGATTCGCAGAACACAACAAGTGCTTCAATGTTGGGATGTACAGAGATGGATGTACATCCCAACATGCAGGGGAGGAGAGGGATGACTTTTTTTTTATAGGGTAAACCTAATTTAATTTGTAAAATATTTTTGTATTGTATTAATCATTAAAGGCATATATATATATATATATATATATATATATATATATATATATATATATATATATATATATATATATATATATATATATATATATTAGTGCTGGGCAACGATTAAATATTTTAATCGCGATTAATCGCATGATTTTTCTGCGATTAATCGCGATTAATCACAGCATGCGCAAAATTCAATAATGAAATCAAAAGTAGTGTATTGCGTAATTTTATTCTTTCAAAGTACTGCTGTATGAACAAAAGTGCAATAGAGAATACGAACCGACGTCACACCTCGTTGCATGCCGGGGCGGCGCCGCCATTTTGACAGGGTCGCCCTCTATTACTCATACTGAAATTAATACGGATTCTTGCTTACCTTTTGTTTTGTTTCTGCCATTAAGTGGAACGTTAACATTTTTAATGGTATCGTTTGCATGGAATAGAAGCTATTTTATCGCATCGCATGATAGTTTTATTTATTTTTTCACTGAAGTTTTGTAGAATTTCATTTACAGTGTTGATCTGTTTACCGTGTCGCACGCTGGACGCTCACTGCTGCTTCAACCATCGTATGAATATCATCGTATGAATATCCAAATAAATCTATGTAATTAACACACTGAGAGAAGTCGATTCATTTATTTGTTGGAAACGTTTAAATGATGCTTAAACGAGCATATTGAGTAGGCCTACAACTGTTGTCATTGTAATTCCCCTTTTCCATGATCATAGATGAGGAGAATCAGAGATTATGGGTCAAATTCAGCGGACAGACGGACACGAACACACTGTATTTTTATATTTATTTTAACAAATGACAACCACACTAAGCTACCTTTATAAAACCGTTATGAAGAAAATTTATAAAATGGTTACATTTTAAGTGATACTGAAAGTTTATATTTTGGTGTCATCCGTTTTTCTGCATGTGCTTTATTTGTAAATAGAATTTGGTATATTTAATATCAGTCTAAGTGCATTAAGCGTTTTCTTGAGATGACATGAGAGGAAACCGTTTAAGATATAAACGTGTTGCATTCATATTTTGGGCTCATTTGCGTATCTCCACACAGTATGCTTTAATAAACATGAACAGAATTGTTGGTCACATGAAGCGTTTTGTTAAGCATTTGAATGTCCCCGTCAAGTTCTGCTAATTCACGATCGCAGTGAGAGTCAGACTCGCAAAGGTAATGTTAATTATTAAACCAAACGAAATCAAAACGTTCAATAACACTTATCAATGTGATTCTTTTATTGAGTGATAAGCAGTGGGTACCTTTTTCCATTTTTCTGTCCGCACCAGATATTTCCTTTTTCGCGCTGTAGCTCTCTTAGGCACACAACAAATGCTTTCATTGGTTGAGACGTGTGATGACGCTCATCCCAAGCAGCCAGTAGCCTACTGACAAACATCCCGCCCCTCCTGTGACCCATGGTTTGTGTTGTATTCGGTTGTATCATTACAGTCTAGTGCTGCGTCCGAAATCGCATACTTCCCTACTATATAGTATGCGAAAAACAGTATGCGAGGCGAGTAGTATGTCCGAATTCATAGTATTCGAAAAACAGTAGGCGAGAAGTACCCGGATGACCTACTGCTTCCGCCCGAATTCTGTAGTAGGCATTCGATGGACGCTGCGCTATCCCGTGATGCCACAGGAGAGAGGATTCTTCATAATTCAAAAATGGCGGAAAGCGGCGATATGCAGCTCATTCAAGTCCTTCAGTACCTCAGGGAAAAACTGTTTATTGTGGTTAAATTGCACTTGTTTAACATAATGTAAGTAAACGGCTGACTTATTGAAAGTTTAAACAATGTAATGAGAAGATTAAGAGTCGGTTGTAAAAAGATGTTTAATCATTATTACTGACAGCACATCAAGTTAACCATCAGGTCGAGATAACGTTACATCCGCTTGTTAACACTGTTTTATTTAACAGAGACGTTCGTTGTTAAGCAGTTTAATGAGATTAGAAAACTTAACGGACAGCAACATTCAGGCAGCAGTAGTTTATAGGGCTCACAGTTTGTAGTTTTTTTTTTTTTAGAATATGTATATTATTATATTGTTTAATTTTATATTTCACTTAATAACCTAGAATACTGTCTAACACTTGATGGCTGTTCTGTTAAGTCTTCGTCGTTAGTTAGGAACCTGGGTGTGCTCTTTGATACCAATCTTTCATTTGAAAGCCATGTTTCTAGCATCTGTAAAACTGCGTTCTTCCACCTTAAAAATATATCTAAACTACGACATGCTCTCAATGACAAATGCGGAACAGTCAGTTGATTCCAGTTCACCTAGAACCGCAGACACAATTAATTTTTGTGTATTATGTGGTCCAGTAAAGTAATTTGGCAAATATCACTTAAAAAAAAAAAGCTTCTACGCACATACGCACTCAAACACGCAGACCTATAGACTAAACACGTAAATGAACGGCAAGAATGCATTAAAGGTATTTGGTTTTCAGTAGGAAAGGTGTCATATAAGCAGCCCCTAAAGTAATAATTAACAATTTTTACAACGGAAGTGATTCAATCAAAACACAACTTTAGCTTGATAAGAATTTTCCTATTGTCACTGTGAAGCTGCTTTGAAACAATATGTATTGTGAAAAGCACTATATAAATGAAGATGACTTGACTTGACTTATCTGCATTGCTTTTCAAATCCCTCAGTACTTGCCATCTCCGAAAAGCCAAGAAAATCGTTTTATTATGAGCTTTATATATAATTGCAGACCAGAGATCTCCAACATGGTGTGTGAACTCCAAAAGGGGGACGGGGTCTCCACATGCAAAGACTTTCATCATTGGCTCGGGCTTCATTCAATTGTTCAACATTCAACATACGTGTCATGTGCCTATCTGCCAATGGGATGAAGGCACGCCCTGTTTTGAAGATCCCACCCCATTTTGGAGTTCCCACCAGTGTTGCCAAGGCCGCAATTTTCCCATGAATTTGGGCTACTTTAACACTATTGCCACAGGTTATTTTTTTATGTCAGTGGGTGGAAGTGACCCCAAATAACATAATATTTAGCCCCTGAAATGTGAATTTTACCAGGGGAACCCCACCAAAAACACGCATTTTACCCCCCGGAACACAATTTTTACCGGGAGATATATATATAAGCATACCATACCATAATGAATCAGGGTAAGACAAAAAGATTGATCATGTATTTTAAATTTTGTTCATTTTGAACAGAAAAACCTTAAAATGTATTTTTAAGTTAGTTTTGTGTAAATTAAATGGATAGATGGAACCTGAGTTTTAATTAGAATTCAAAGCATATGTATGTTAACTATTATTATTATTAATATTATTATTTCTGTAACTGCATGAAGTTTTTAATCAAGGCGTTTGGGTAGTATTATGATATAATTCTCATAATTTTGACTTCAGTACAAAGAAAATGAGGGTATCTGGCTTTTCAAAACCAGTTGATTGAATGATCAAGTGAAAGTCTAACTTTATGTTAGTTATTTTAAAGGTGCCCTAGATTGTTTTTTTACAAGATGTAATATAAGTCCTAGGTGTCCCCTGAATGTGTCTGTGAAGTTTCAGCTCAAAATACCCCATAGATTTTTTTTTTTTTAATTATTTTTTTTAGCTGCCTATTTTGGGGCATCATTAACTATGCACTGATTTTTACAGCACGGCCCCTTTAAGAGATGCGTTCCCTCTGCCCCACAAGCTCTCGACTATACATCGCATAAACAAAGTTTACACAGCTAATATAACCCTCAAATGGATCTTTACAAGATGTTCCTCATGCATGCTTCGAATTATGTGAGTAAAGTATTTATTTAGATGGTTACGTTTGATTTTGTGTGAGTTTGAGGCTGTGTTCTGTGGCTAAAGCTAACATTACACACTGTTGGAGAGATTTATAAAGAATGAAGTTGTATTTATGCATTATACAGACTGCACGTGTTTAAATATGAAAATAGCAACGACTCTCGTCTCCGTGAATACAGTAAGAAACAATGGTAACTTTAACCACATTTAACAGTATATTAGCAACATGCTAATGAAACATTTAGAAAGACAATTTACAAATATCACTAAAAATATCATGTAATCATGGATCATGTCAGTTATTATTGCTCCATCTGCCATTTTTCGCTGTTGTTCTTGCTTGCTTACCTTGTCTGTGCACAGATCCAGCCGTTAATACTGCCTTTCCTTGTCTAATGCTTCGAATGGGCTGGCATTATGCAAATATTGGGGTCATTAATGATCCCGACTGTTACGTAACAGTTGGCGTTATGTTGAGATCCGAGTGTTTTCCGGAAGTCTTTTAAACAAATGAGATTAACATAAGAAGGAGGAAACAATGGAGTTTGAAACTCACTGTATGTCATTTCCATGTACTGAACTCTTGTTATTTAACAATGCCAAGATAAATTCAATTTTTCATTCGAGGGCACCTTTAATGTAAATAATTCAGAATCAACACATTAAAAACACAAAAACAGTATCTCTAAAAAAGTGCATACACTACATATTTTTTAAGCGGGTGGCACTCATACAGTAGGAAAAAAAAAATCTTTTGTTCAATATGCAAAATATTCCAGTGTCATGTTGTAATATTTGTATTTGCAAGTAACACATGAAACAAAGATACAGATATAACTTTGATTACTTCTGCTAATTGTAATTTCTTGTTGTCTGTTATTTGTCTCCTTCTACAATGTCTGCATTTAAGGTAGTAAGCTGTCTCCACAACACTGCAGTTCAATTCTGCACTTCAATTCTACATTTTCTACATTCTACATTGCAGTGTTGTGGAGACAGCTTACTGCCTTATAGGGGGGGTTGCATGCGATTTCACTTTTTTAACTTTAGTTAGTGTGTAATGTTGCTGCTTGAGCATAAACAGTATCTGCAAAGTTACAGCGCTGAAAGTTCAATGCACACGGAGATATTGTCTTTTAAAGTTATGGCATTTTATTGCCTACAAAAACGGGTGGTTTGGACTACAACGAGCTTCTTCCCGGGTTGGTGACATCATAAACCCTTGCTATTAACATAAACACTGCCCCCGGGAACACGCAACAAAGTGGGTGAGGCCATGTGGCGCAGCATAATGAAAGCGGAAGAGTTGTTTACACCGAACGCGAGCTGCGCGACGCGACGCATCAAAAGATATAGAACCCATTATTATCTGTGATATTTTCTACACTGGATGCGGTGCTGAAGACAGCTTCCTGAATCTACACGAGTTTAATGCTGGATTTACACAAAGACTTTTACTGAAAGATGAAGCAGTTCCCATTTTAAAAGCAGAAGCTGCTGTTTATCAGCCCCAAAATGTAAGTATGTTTTATTGTTTGTCTTTTAAACGTAATGTTATAGTTCTGTTGCTGTTTTTAATGCATCTAGGACATATACAAAGAGCAACTCGTTTTTGCTAGCCAGTTAGCTAAATTCTAGTGCAACAAACACCAACAAACTTCTATGTTCATAGACAAACAGTTGTTCATGCTATAAAATAAACGCTACCTTTACAAAAATGCGACTACTCAGTCATGTATTTACTACAGGAAAGCTTTAATCAGGATAAAACTGTATATTGAAAGCTAACAAAACAGCAGTGACAGCTTATCTAAACACTTTGACACAAATACTAAATGAAATACCATTCATAAACATCCTTCAAAAGCCGCGATTGCAGAGGTTCTACTTTTTCCTCTTCATCTGGGTCTGATTTGGCTCAATTTGATACAGCAATGTAGGCGCTATTATTTACTTTCCACCTAAGCGCGTAACTACGAATGGTAAGGGGCGTGGCGTTTCCGGACGCTTCAGCGAATCACGACAGACTGGGCCAGTAACCAACCTGCTGACCAATCTGAGCACATTGCGTATGTCGGAGGGAGTGGCTTCATAGAAGCAGGAAGTCAAACGAGCCGTTCATATGACAGTGGAAACAGAGGTGTAGAATAAAGATAAAATATATGAAAAATACAGCGTTTTCAAAAAAAATGAAGCATTAAGACATGTTAAACTGTGCCCCCAAAACACAATCAAGCCTAGAAAAAAAAACATGTAACCCCCCCTTTAAATGAAGACATCGTAGAGGGAGACAAATAACAGACAACAAGAAATTACAAGCTGCAAACAAGCTGGTTTTCAGCCTTTAAAAGTATACAACAGTACAGCTGCTAGTAGACAAAGTGCCGTGCTAAAGCAATCTTTTTTAATATAAGCACACCATTTAGATCAAATATAGCAAATATAGAAACTCCTTCATGATGTTGATTGCTGACATAATGGTTCAGAGTCCTGGAGAGGCAGAAACATGACAATAAGTTCAAAATCTGTTTTTATGGGTTTATCTTACTTGAAATTGTTAATCTACACTAGAGCCTGACATTGTTCATCCCAGGTTTGAGATTTCACACTGAGCATTTATAAACCCTGGTAGGACTTTTTATTAACATATTTACAGGGATAATAACAGTGATTATTATTTATGAGGTTACTATGTTTTTATGACTCTACAAAGTGCATGAAAATTTAATAAAGCATTGAGGCAGTTTATGACCCAGGGTTAATAGATGTTAACTGCGGCTTAAAAACACTGTTTAACACCAAGAGGTAAGACTTTAAAGACCAAGTTATACAAAATTATATATATAAAAACACCTTTAAAATAGTGTCATTTAATTACCTTTAAATGATGTCAGGCCACTAGCTTCTGCCGCTGGTGAGTCTTCATCTTCGAGAGACAAAATGTGAGGCATTTGTGATAACTGATTTCTGAGATTGTGTAATTATTGCTTAGAAACATTATTATACTACTGACATTGATGGTTCCATGGAGAACTTTTAACATCAGTGGAACCTTTTCATTGCACTGAATGTTCTTTATAGTTCAAAAAAGGTTCTTTAGTTTATTCAAATGTTTTACACATTAAGACAAATGGCTCTTTTAAGAACTGATCACTAAAAGTTATTTGGTTCACTGTGAAGAAAAAAAAAAAAAATTGGAATCTTTAAAGGGTTAGTTCACCCAAAGTGAAAATAATGTAATTTATTACTCACTCTCATGTTGTTCTACACCCGTAAGACCTTTGTTCATCTTCGGAACACAAATTAATATATTTTTGATGAAATCCGATGGCTCAGTGAGGCCACTATTGAGAGCAATGCCACCAAACCTCTCAAGATCCATAAAAGTAACATATTTTAAACATTTCATGTGAGTTCAGTGGTTCTACCTTAATATTTTAAAGCGACGAGAATACTTTTTGTGCGCCAAAAGAAAATAAAAATAAATAAAAAATCTCATTTTTTCATATCTCTTTTTAACAATATCTCATGACGGCTGATTACAAAACACTGCTCCTGAGCTTTACAAAACTTTTGTTTAGAATTAGTCATTCGGATCTCCTCTCAAAAAACTAAACTGTTGATCACGTGACTATGACGCTCCGAACCACTGATTCGATTCATAAAGCTCTGAAGCAGTGTTTTGAAATCGGCCATCACTAGATATTGTTGAAAAGTCTTTTTTTTTTTCTTTTTTTTTCCCACTTTATAATATTAAGGTAGAACCACTGTACACACATGAACTGTTTTAAATATGTTTTTAGTACCTTTATAGACCTTGAGAGGTTCAGTGGCTTTGCTCTCAATAGAGGCCTCACTGAGCCATTTAATTTCATCAAAAATATCTTAGGGGTGTAGAATAACATGAGGGTGAGTAATGACATAATTTTTGGGTGAACTAACCCTTTAATATTAAGAGTGTAATTGTACACTCTAAAAAATTATGTGTTGGCTCAACAACAACAACAAATTTTTCATCAACCTGTTTAAGTTATGACAACTTTGAATTAAATTATGTAGAGGAAATTACAAATTTGCAACAAACACAATTTTTTAAGCTGATTACTCAAAAAACTGAAGCCACTCCAACTACTTGAATACTACATAAATTTGATAAACACTTTTTGTTATACTAGTTGAAACTCTCTTCATATCCTGATAGCAATCAATAATAGAAGTGGTCTAAATATTAAAACATGTACATATATATTCTGTGGAAGTCTCAGGATAAAAAAAAAAAAAAAAGTACTTTCAATCATTGCATTTGGTCCGATGTCCTACCTGCCTGTCAACTTATATATTTCCAAATCTCTTCACATTATCAGCACGATAAGGCTATGCAGAAACAAACAGCAACCTTTTACAGTTCCTACTGAACCATAACAATGATCTTATGCCACATTCACACCATCCTAACAATAATTACGAGATAGCAACCCGTGAAGTATTTTTTTTCTGTGTCATATTTTAACTATTACGGAAGCCCTGAACCGCATGGTGAAAAAAAAAAGAAAAAAAAAAAAAAAACTTGGTAGGGAGGAAAAAAAAAAATCGAAAAGTTATCTCGTTATTTCAACATAATAAGTCGTTATAACGACATAATATCTCGTTATTTCAACATAATAAGTCGTTATAACGACATAATATCTCGTTATTTCAAGATATTAAGTCGTTAAAACGACATAATATCTTGTTATTTCAACATAATAAGTTGTTATAACGACATAATATCTCGTTATTTCAACATAATAAGTCGTTATAACGACATAATATCTCGTTATTTCAACATAATAAGTTGTTATAACGACATAATATCTCGTTATTTCAAGATATTAAGTCGTTATAACGACATATTATCTCGTTATTTCAACATAATAAGTCGTTATAACGACATAATATCTCGTTATTTCAACATAATAACTCTTCACTATCTATCAAGTATGATAAAGGAGATTTGCTTTTTAACGTCCCCAGTGGCGCAACGCTAAAATATTGGACCGCCAGTCTAGCTTTTGTTGCGATCGCCGCGGTTTCGAATCCGCCTTTTGCCGAGTTCGTTCTTCTCTAGTTTCACATCACATATCAAAAAAGGCATTTATTTTCAAAGGAAATTAAAACAATGTTATAAAAGTGCAAATAACCTGCCTAACGAGTGTTTAATAACATTAAACGTATTTATTGGGCAGGGTTAGCAGCATGTTCGATATTACCCACTAGAGGGCAGAATAACACAGGGAATCAATTAAAGAATGCAATAGTTATGTTGAACTACTGTTACAATTTGGTGCTCCAAAATCACAGAGGTTTATCATGGGAATTTGCGTTCATCCCAGGCTAACCTTTATTGAGGTTAAATTTATTAGACCATAGTAAATAAAACAATTTACAGTGCAAATGTCAGGGGGCCAATCTGATTTGAACTATAATAAAACATAGAGATGCACTAGTCCAGGGCCAAAAACGTTTTTAAGCTGGGTTTTTTTTTATTATTATTCTGGGCTTGCAAACAAACTGCTTTGTAATATTTTCCCAAAATTTAATCTGTGTATTTACAAAGTATGTAAGCATGTATGTAATTTAAATTAAAAACAACTGCTCATGCTCATGTGCATAACATCTTTGACTATGATAAAAAAAATGCCTCTAATATCCAAATGCCAGTGTTTGCCTCAAATATCAAAGATATATTTGTTTAAGACCTGTTTGGCCTGTGAAAAAATAAACAACAAATAAATTTGCTTTAAAAAAAAACTGCAACCAGTATCAGAATCAGACGTTTTGCTTCTTATAAAAATTTAAATTGGCCATGATAAATCAAAATAGTAAATAATCATAAAAATCGAATAGACTTTTCACTGTAAAAAAACAAAAAAAACAATGCAGTTTTCTTGCAAATTAATTTGTTGTTCATATGTTTAATATTAATGCAACTATCTGCACACTAAGGTTATTATAAGAAGAAGGTAATTCGGCCCGCATATGGTTCATTTCTTTCCAGTCCGTCCCTCAAACTAAAATGAGTTTGACACCCCTACAGATGCTATTTACACTAAGTGAAAATACCGATACATCCTATTTATACTAAATGACAATAGCAGCATTTTCACGATATGCTATTTATACTAGGTGAAATAGCGATATATTCTATTGACACCATGTAAAAGCAGCCTATCAGTTCTTTGCAAGAAGTGTAAATAGCATTTAGATGCTGTAGGCTAGTATTGGCAGATAATAATATCAGAGTGATTATATTTATTAAAATTATTAAATGGATGCTGCATTATTGGGAGAATAAAACCCCTCCACTTTCCACCAACCCCATACTCAATGAATACTTTTAATATTATTAAACACTTGTTCACAGCGATCGCTGTAAAAGCCAAAATCTGAAACCACATGTTATTGTTACGCCACTGAATACATTAAATTACAACTGTCCCTTTTTAAACTTGAGTGGCCCAACCAGACACTGGAGCTATACTGTAAAGAGTGTTTGTCAACAAGGGACGCTATTTGCACTTACTGTAAATAGACACTCCGTGTCCTATTATTTCAATATATTAGCACCTATTTTGATTTTTATATCTTTAGAAAATATTACACAACAGTTTGTTTGCAAGCTCAGAATAATAATAAAAAAACACAGCTTAAAAACGTTTTTGGCCCTGGACTAGTGCATCTCTATGTTTTATTATAGTTCAAATCAGATTGGCCCCCTGACATTTGCACTGTAAATTGTTTTATTTACTATGGTCTAATAAATTTAACCTCAATAAAGGTTAGCCTGGGATGAACGCAAATTCCCATGATAAACCTCTGTGATTTTGGAGCACCAAATTGTAACAGTAGTTCAACATAACTATTGCATTCTTTAATTGATTCCCTGTGTTATTCTGCCCTCTAGTGGGTAATATCGAACATGCTGCTAACCCTGCCCAATAAATACGTTTAATGTTATTAAACACTCGTTAGGCAGGTTATTTGCACTTTTATAACATTGTTTTAATTTCCTTTGAAAATAAATGCCTTTTTTGATATGTGATGTGAAACTAGAGAAGAACGAACTCGGCAAAAGGCGGATTCGAAACCGCGGCGATCGCAGTAAAAGCTAGACTGGCGGTCCAATACTTTAGCGTTGCGCCACTGAGGACGTTAAAAAGCAAATCTCCTTTATCATACTTGATAGATAATGAAGAGTTATTATGTTGAAATAACGACTTATTATGTTGATATAACGACTTATTATGTTGAAATAACGAGATAATATGTCGTTATAACGACTTAATATCTTGAAATAACGAGATATTATGTCGTTATAACGACTTATTATGTTGAAATAACGAGATATTATGTCGTTATAACGACTTATTATGTTGAAATAACTCCCTACCAAGTTTTTTTTTTTTTTTTTTCACCATGCGGTTCAGGGCTTCCGTAAACTATATTTTCAAATGGATAAGGGAAAAAAAAAAAAACTGTCAAAATATGTTTAAATGCTGGTTTTATTAAACTATGTTTTAAACATGTGAATAAACAGTCTCATATCTATTTAGGCCTAATATTTATTAATTTATTGTTCTATTTTATTTAACATTTTTACATTTAACATGAATAATCAAACATTAAACAAGTATTGCACAACAATTTTAAATGTCTAATCATTTGTCCATTTTAAAATGATTTATTCATTTACATTTTTATATTTTAATTAAATTGATTTATGCTATTCCTTATTCTTTCGGTTTATAAGGTGTAATAGTCCAAATATAAACACTTATTATAGGTGTACCATAGTGATTCAGGATAAGACAAAGACACGGTTTGGAAAATGGATTCATAATGTTCTCGCTCATTACATACTTTTTGTACATTTTAAATAGAAAAAATATGCAGATTTAATAATAAAACAAAATAAGGACGTGAATAATACATATTATTATTATTAGTATTATTATTATTAAAACAGAATAATAATCAGCATACTTTAAATAAAGACATTTAGCCCTTTTTTGTGTGTGTGTTTGGGGGGACTGTAAGGGACCTGGATAATGGATAGGGGCGCTGGCCCAAAAAAGGTTGAGAACCACTGTTTTATAGTGTACTGAAAATGACAATATTCATTTATGTTACAAATATTATTATATGATAGACATTTGTACACATTTGTTAGATCTCTTACCTTCAATCACACCATCTTCATGAACGGCTGAAACACGATCAGTGACCAGTTCTTCTTTTTCCTCACATTCTGAGTGATATTAGAGAGATGGTAGGGATTTCTTTTAGTTTAAAAATCCAAAATCATAATTCTGCAAAATGCCCGAAAACTTTACTTGTTAAGTCACTAATAGTTTTTCATATAATATTATCACAAAGTATAAGATGTGATATGAAATAGTACCTTTTATTAAAGTAAATGAGCACATGATTGTGTAATTTAATTGTAATGCCAGCCAAACACAGTAAAAGGCACATTATACCTTTCATCTCTGTGGGACTGTTGTCCATGTGCTCCTCCAGGGGTGAGGCAGTTTCTGCAAAGTAATTAAAGACCCATGTAAATGTAAATGTAAATGTGGATACATTTTTTTTTTTTTTTTTTTTTTTGCTTTCAAAGTGAGGACATTCCATAGGTGTAATAGTTTTTATACTGTACAAACCATACATTCTATCCCCGACACTACCCCTACCCCTAAACCTACCCATCACAGAAAACATTCTGCATTTTTACATTTTTAATAAAACATTGTTTTATTGTTTTGTATGTTTTAAAGCTATTTAAATATGAGGGCTCGTGAAATATCATCATATTTCATGTTTACATCGTAATAATACCCATGTCATTATACAAATTGGTTTCCTCATAAATCACAAAACACACACACACACACACAAACAAGCGCACCTATCTTAGTGGGGTCTCTCCATAGGCGTAATGGTTTTGATACTGTACAAACCATACTTCCTATCCCCCTACCCTACCCCTATCCCTAAACCTAACCATCACAGGAAACATTCTGCATTTTTACATTTTCAAAAAAACATCTTTTAGTATGCTTATTAATCCATTTCCCTCGTGGGGACCGCTGGCTGGACCCCACAACGTAGGTGATCTCAGGTTTTTATTACATTGTGGGGCCATTTGGTCACACAATCGACACACACACACACACACACACACCTACCCATCACAGAAAACTTATGGTTATTGGAGTCTGCCATTGAGAAAAACAAGTCCTCTTGTACAGTTTCTTTTTTCTCTAAACATAATGATAAGAGACAAACGTTCTGTAAAAAGTAATTCAATGTAAAATGTTACTAATATAATTAAAAACACAGAAGGTACATGTTACTGTTTTTACTGTATTGTTGAACAAATAAATGCAGTCTCTGTAAGCATAAGCGATTTCTTTCAAAAACTTTTAAAAATCTTGCCAAACCCAAACTTCTGAATGGTATTGTATGACAAACGTCAATAGCAACTTACACTAAGTGTACTAGAGGGTAAATAGTGTTTGCACTGTGTGTAAATAATAGGAGACACTGTTTACACCAACTGTAAATATCAACAAATGGAATCTTGTTTACACTGCATCCACTGATACGATTCAAAGAAAGTATAAAGTGTAAAAGTGTAAAGTGTAGAATCGCTACCACATTATTTGAAGTAAGTCTGAGCAATGGGTGACACAAGGCTGATTGCTGGTGCTTGGTGTAAATAGACACTGCTTGTTTTTTTTTTTTTTAATGAACGGACCACTATCATCAATTAAGACACTTAATTTCAGAAGTATATCATTTGTTTTCTGTTTGTACCTGGTTTACGGGTGAATCTTAGAATGATGAGGCATCCAATGATCAGAATTATAATACAGCAGACGAGACATCCTGAGATGGCCAGCAGAATTTTTCTTTTTAATACTGTAATAATGAAGGAAACGATAAAGTTAATCAAGTAAAATTAATATTCCCTTCAAAATGTTATATAGAAATTATATATAAATAGGGTTTTTGTTGTTGTTGTTGTTGTTTTTTTGTCTGTTTCTTGGTAATAGGATACTTATCGAATTGTTCAAAATGTTTGCAATCCACAAATCATTCACATGTATACACTGTATGAAAGAAGTTTAATAATAATTATTCACATTACTCACTAATATTATTGGCCGTGAAGCCCTCACTCAGAGCAGAGTACATTGGTCTCTCTGTCCTTATTCCCTTGCATTTGAATTCACTTTTAATAGTTTCTTCAGTTGCTGTCACTTTGAACATATGTGACGATCCATTGAGCTTCTGTCCGTTCTCGAACCAGGCGTAGCTCCACTGTTTGCCATCTAAGATGTTACACCTGAGGGTCAGGATATTTCCAGACATGATGTCGCTCAATTCAGTCTCCAGACTCAGAACTGCAGGTGGACGCGCTTACAACAACACAAAAGGTTATTACATAAATAATTTGTTATAAAATTTATTTCATACTGAGCTTTCTTATTACTTCTAATCATTAAGCATCAGTGCTTTTACTTTTACTACTTTGGGTAACTATTTAAAATGCACTTACTTGTTAAAATCGATTTAAACCATGTGTTCAAAGCATATCATTCAGTAAACTACACAAAGTGATAGTCCACCCATAAATGAAGATTCTACCATCATTTACTCACCCCAATGTCCTTCCACACCTGTATTTCTTCCATGGAACACAAAATAAGATATTTTGGAAGTCAGTGGGGTCCAAAACAACATTAGTCCACATTGACTTTCATAGTATGGATAAAAATAAGTACATTCTTCAAAATATCTTCTTTTGTGTTCCACAGAAGAAAGTTTTACAGGAATGCGTGAGTAAATGCTGATATGATTTTCATGTTTTTATTAATATTATTACAACTATTACTAGCTTCATATTTCCATATTATTCATATTATTTCATTAAGTGCTTTGCCAAGGTTATATTTTATAAAAAATAAATGGCCACAAGAGGCAGTTTATATGGGCTCAAGAGACTAACTTACCTTCAACTTGCACTTGTAGAGTCTCACTGTCCACTGAGAAGTCTCCTCTCTTTGCTTTGCAGTGATAGACACCAGTGTCAGAGAGAGATGCTGATTTGATGGTGTAATTGGGTTTTGCTATCAAGGGTTTTGACTTTTTATACCAGTGGAATTCCCATCCATCACCAGGCATATTACAACCAAGATGAACTTCCTCAGTGTAGAACTCAAACCACTGATGTTTTGTGATGTCTGGTTTTGGTGTGTTAACTAGGAGTAACAGAGGTTAAAGAAAGAAAGAAAGAAAGAAAGAAAGAAAGAAAGAAAGAAAGAAAGGACCACCTTCAAACAATCACTTTGAGTATGTTTGTTATTCTATGTAATTTGAGACTATGAACTGAATTTCCCACTGAAAATCACTTTCCACTAGAAAATACAAAGATGCAACAGTAAAGAAGCTAAACCAATCCTACACTCAAAAACATGAATCATGTTGCAAAAATCTCATTCTTACTTGTTTCATTTATGTATGATTGACAAATATGCATCACATTGAGTTTGTTAGTGTGTGTTAAAACTGTGTAATCAATAGACCTAAATAATTGTTTGAGTGAACAGAAAGCAGAACAAAATCATCATTGACCTCTTTAAGGCTCCTGACTGTCACTATCTGAATTATTTTGTTAATTTCTTTCAGATTTTCATTTCCATGTTTTTTTCTTCAAGTATACAATCCTGATTCACTTTTACTGAGATGAATGACAGTATTCCTAGAAATGGAAATGTCCTTATCCTTGAGAAGTTTCATTTCTAAACCATTTATAGCCCTTTTTATTAGAATCTCCATCAACTGAACACTTCAGAGTCACTTTTTCACTTGGGTAAAAAAAAAAAAAAAACCTTTGAGATGCTATTGACAAATTTGGATGCTGCTAATAGTGTCTGACTGCTGTAACCTGTTGTCAAGAGTAGGCAGGAAACTGCTGACATGAACCACTGTACATTGATAGAGGCCAATGCAAATTAAAAATATCTTAAAATGTGACCAGATCCAGCAAAATGAGTCACAGTGACCCAAATTTCAAATTTGAGATTTTGGTATCAATGGAAAGATGAGACAATAGGCTTTAAAATGATATCCTAGTCAAAGTCATACCTTGAATAGTTTTAAAGATATACCCATTTGAATTATGGTCGTCTGCCCTCTTTTTCCAATTGAAAACCTGAGAAAATCGCTTTTAAAGTTTTTTTGCCCGTTTTTTGTTGATATCTTTCAAAATCCATTGCATTTAAAGGGATAAACTATTTATTTTACAGCTTAATTTGACCAAAGACATTTTTATATATATAAATGCTAAACCAGGCTGAAGCTCAAATTATTTTGAAAGTATATACTTATTTGAATTAACCCTTTAGAGGGTTTTTTTTTTTTTTTTTTTTTTTTTTCTGAGCGACACACACAAAAGTAAAGACTCATAACTCCAAAACTCTAGCAAGGAGAGTCAAAAGGTAGGTATCATTTGTTAGAAAACATTTTAAATTTTAAGAAAATATAAATTACATTACATTTGGACATTTTCTTGCTGAGAAACAGCTGATAAAAGACAAAAATATATATACTTTTTTAAAATAATTTTTATTTTTTATTTGACATGGAATAACTCAGGAACACAATAAGATCACTAAATCATTCTTTTTTGGTGATGCTCTCCTTTATGTGAGCTGCATCTGGTTCAGATTTCGTGGTGATAGCATAAAGAATTAGCCTGACTTCGTCATACTCATATTCTAGGCAGAATGTTAGTCTGATACTGCTCCATTGCACTTGAATTATGGGGCGTGTCTTAACCGAACCAGTAAAAAAACAACAACTCTGCACTCAATTGGATAGACCTACAACCAATCAGAGCAACGCAGTAAGTGACGTATGTTGAACTTGTACTTTTGCCGAATCCCATTGGAAGGACGGCAAACACATCTTTCCCATCGACAAATGCCGTGATTGCGGTTCTTTGTTCGTCTTTTAAAATTAATGCGCTGTTGATTTCTTTTATTACAGACGTGATAGCGGAATATAAACATCTTACTTCTCCAGCTGCAGTCATCGTTGGTGAAAACCAATTCAACCCAAGCGCTCTCAGCACTCGTTAGGAGTTTTTCAAAATGGTTAGATAATAGATGCATTAAAAAGATGAGATTCTAAGCTTTAGAATTATATCTATTTTGTGTTATTCCACGTTGAAAAACGAACATGGATGGGTCCGGGAACATTGGATACACACTGCATCCCGGAGAGATGAGAGACATGTTTTTAGCCAAGTATGTTAAATAATTCCGTGAGTAATATCTTGTGATCAACGCAATATATTATATTGGTTTTGGATTCATTTTAATCTTGAGAATCTGCTTTAAATATTGATGTGCGATTTTTATGATCTGTGCATTTTTCATGAAGTTATGAGCACATGAAATATACATACCTGTATTCAGTTAGCGGCTGTGCTATTTTTGTAGTAAACGCATATTACTCAGACTCATTAGAGGGTGAAAACAACGCAACAGAAGCATGTTGGAGGCTTGATATGAAAGCTTAAAGTCTCTGGTTTTGTATGCAAAAAGAATTTTTGTGCTACCTATATGGATTCAATTTTTATTGGCTTTTAAAGAGAGACACGCAAATGGGAGTTTTATTTTATAAGGTGCGCTAGTCTGACAGGAGGATGGCTGGACCGATCGCGTGCCTGTCAGTTGAAACGGGGCTTCCCATTGATAAAAATCAGCGTTTAGGTCAGTGTGTTTACATTTTAAGCTTTTTGATTGGTTATATACAACGTGTAACACCATATTTGTAGAGCAGAGATAATGCCGTTTCAGGGGATACCGGGAAATGCTCATAAGTGATGAGAGGAGTTGAGAAGTTCATTTCCAGCGAATTTAGTAAAACCATGTCAAATTTAATAGCCATTTAAATACCTTTACTCAATTATCTGGACTACGAAACTTTGGGAGATTATTTTTGAAAGTCTGTTCTTTGAAATTAGCTTAAAAAAAAAATCGATTTGTTTCATTGTTTTTCCACATTATCGGCCCATATCTTAAAATAGAACGTTGCGACTTCCGACTCATTTCGCCAGATCGGGTCACAAATATAAACAGCTTATATAAACTGATTTTTTTGTGTGTGCCAGTCCCCCTTTCTTTCACATATATCAATAATAGAATATCATATTTTCATAAGTAGTTTTACCATAAATATGAGGTTGCAAAGCTTCTGCTTGTCTTGTAGTCACTGGCGTTCTCTTCAGGTGTTTTCCTCTGCAGGTATAATTTCCTGAATGACTCACTTTTACTAAGCTGATTGAGAGTGTGTCTCCAGAAAAGGAAATGTCCTTGTCAACTGAAAGCTGAGCTCCGTTTCGAAACCATTCATAGCCCCATTCTTTTGGACCACCATCGATTGAACACTTCAGAGTCACTTTTTCAGTAGGGTAAAATGTTTTCCATTCAGACTCTATTGACAGTTTTGGTTGAGGCGGCTCTGCATAGATAAACACCATAATAATGTAAGAGAACCAGACATGTTTTGACATTGTATTATGCCTTGATGTATAAAACAGATTAATCTTACCACTTATATTCAATTTTGTGGACTCTGTGTGTGTCATCTCTCTCCTTTTTATGATGCAATTGTATTCCCCATTTTGATCGAGTGTAGCATTTAGGATAGTGTAAGTGTTAATGTTTACTAGCACTGAATGTTTTTGCCATTGATATTGCCATTTTGATGTCTCCTCTTCAATGCTACAAATGAGTTTGACTTGTTCCCCGGTGTAGATCTCTGGGTATGGTGGATCTTGCCTCAGAAGGACTGTTGGCTTTGATCCTTAGAATGATAAAAATCGTAATAATAATTTATTTATAAAATAATGTATAATTGTTTTTATACATACAATATAATGTATATTATATTTTAGAATCATCCTTTATAATTATAAAATAATTTGAAGAATAAAAACGTCTAGGTTACTGGTGTAACCCCTGTTCCCAGAAGGAGGGAACGGAGACGCTACGTCGATACTGACGTAATGGGGTCTCGCTAGGGAGCCCAATCACCTCCAAGGATACAAAACAAGCCAATGGGAATTGGCCTGTGAGATTTACATGCCGGGCCCCTTCCCCGGCATCCGGGTATAAATAGGGCCGGCATACTCACCTTCATTCATATTTTTGCTGAGGAGCCGAGACAGATATCTGGCCGCTCAGCGGTGACTCAGAGCTATGGCAGGGTAACGTAACGTCTCCGTTCCCTCCTTCTGGGAATGGGGGTTGCACTAGTAACCTAGACGTTCCCATTCAGTCAGTCACGTTCGACGTTACGTCGATACTGACGTAACAGGGTCCTGTGGAAAGCGCCATAGCAACTGAACCACGTCACGAGTGTTAGGGAGGCAGATGCTGGCAGGCTGAGGCATGCCAATGCAAGTGCGGCCCATACTCGCAACCCTCCAGCGCCCAGAGTAAGCCCAGGAATGTCTTCCATACCAGTGGGATGGAGAGGACAGGACATTACAGTGGAGAGGTCGAAGCTGCTGTTCCTTACCCACAGGGAAAAGTGCTTCGGAACTCAATCCCCCGTTTTCCAGCAATGACAAAAACGCCAAGAAAGCATTCCCCGAGGAGGGGAAAGCTACAAAGACCACACCCTGCCCGAAGGGAGGTAATGTGTGGAAGACACATATGGACTGGTCTGAGAACAGTAACGCAAATGGAAGATCTCTGATGTAGGCCCTACTTTATGGGAGGAATGACTAGCAATCAGAGATGGGGCAAAGTGAAGCCGCCCAGGGAAAGACACAGGTTTCCTCTCCTGAGGGAAATGGCACAGCAAGCGAACACCCATGGCTATCTACAAGTAGAAAGCACACGGGTGGACACCGGTACCATTCGGAGGTTATAATACCTCGCGAATGTATTCGGTGTCGCCCAGCCTGCAGCTCTGCAAATATCTGCAACAGAGGCGCCATGCGCCAACGCCCAGGAAGAAGCAACACCCCGAGTGGAGTGAGCTCGCGACCCGAGGGGGCACGGCTCGCCTTGGGACTGGTACGCCAAGGCGATGGCATCCACTATCCAGTGGGCCAACCTCTGTTTGGAGACAGCCTTTCCCTTCTGCTGACCTCCAAAACAGACAAAGAGCTGCTCAGAGCTTCTGAAGCTCTGCGTGCGGTTCACGTAAACGCGCAGAGCACGAACGGGACACAGCAACGCAAGGGCTGGGTCTGCCTCCTCCGGGGGCAGTGCTTGCAGGTTCACCACCTGGTCCCTGAAGGGAGTGGTGGGAACCTTGGGCACATATCCATGCCGGGGTCTCAAGATCACGTGAGAGTAGTCCGGCCCGAATTCCAGGCACGAATCGCTGACCAAAAATGCTTGCAGGTCCCCAACCCTCTTGAAGGAGGCGAGCGCGGTCAGGAGCACTGTCTTGAGAGACAGATGTTTCAGCTCGGCTGACTCAAGGGGCTCGAAGGGAGCTCTCCGGAGGCCTGAGAGGGCAACAGAGAGGTCCCAGGAGGGAATGAGGCGAGGCCTAGGAGGATTTAAACTCCTCGCGTCTCTGAGGAAGGAAAGCACAACACCGACCGGGCATTTCCGGGGGTCCTCCTAGCGGGAGGAACACCACTCAACGAACAGACTCCACTTCATGGCTCGTAGCGGGGGCTCTGGCCAAAGTGATGGTGTCGACTACCGCGGACGGTAGGCCACTCAAGTCTGCCGCGTGCCGTCCAGGAACCACACGTGGAGGTTCCACAGATCGGGACGCGGGTGCCATATGGTGCCCTGCCCCTGAGATAGGAGGTCCTTCCTCAGGGGGATGCGCCAGGGACGGGCTGTCGCGAGGAGCATGAGTTCCGGGAACCAGGTCCGGTTGGGCCAGTATGGCGCAACTAGCAAGACCTGCTCCTCGTCCTCCCTGACCTGGCACAGTGTCTGTGCAAGGAGGCTCACTGGGGGAAACGCATATTTGCGTAGGCCCCGGGGCCAGCTGTGTGCCAGTGCATCTGTGCCGAGGGTCCCCTCGGTCAGTGAATAAAACAACTGGCAATGGGCGGATTCCCGAGAAGCGAACAGCTCCACCTGTGCTTCCCCGAACCGGCTTCATATCAGCTGGCTGGTCGTGAAGCCAGTGCTGAAGCGGCAGAAGAGCAAGAGAAGAGCAAGAAGAATTGGGGCATCATCACGCCTGGGCAGGATGTGCTCATATGGAGCAATCCGAGCGGTGTGACTGCGGCTGCGGATGCCATATGCCCCAGGAGCCTCTGAAATTGTTTCAGTGGGACCGCTGTTTTCCACGAGAACGAGTTCAGGCAGTTCAGCACCCGACTGTGCACGTTCGTTGGTGAGACGTGCTGTCATGTTGACCGAGTCCAGCTCCACACCAAGAAAAGAGATGCTCTGCACGGGGCAGAGCTTGCTCTTCTCCAAGTTGACCCGAAGCCCCAACTGGCTGAGGTGACTGAGCACCAGGTCCCTGTGTTCGCACAACTGCTCTCGGGACTGGGCCAGAATGAGCCAGTCGTCGAGGTAGTTGAGGGTGCGAACGCCCACTTCCCTGAGCGGGGCAAGGGCCCCCTCTGCGACTTTGGTAAAGACACAAGGAAACAGGGACAGCCCGAAGGGTAGGACCTTGTACTGATACGCCCGCCCCTCGAACGCAAAACGTAGGAACGGTCTGTGTCGAGGAAGGATCGAGACATGAAAGTACGCGTCCTTCAGGTCTATTGCTGCAAACCAATCCCGGGCGCGAACGCACGCGAGAATGCGTTTCACCGTGAGCATCTTGAACGGGAGCTTGTGAAGGGCCCGATTCAAGACATGCAGATCCAGGATTGGTCGTAACCCCCCGCCTTTCTTGGGTACTGTGAAGTAAGGGCTGTAAAACCCAGACTCCATCTCAGCTTGAGGGACAGGCTCTATTGCGTCCTTCGCCAAAAGAACCGCAATCTCCGCCCGCAGGACAGAGGCGTTGGGACCTGTCACCGAGGTAAACAGAACGCCGCTGAACCTGGGGGGACGCCTGGCAAACTGAATCGCATAGCCGAGTCTGATTGTCCGAATGAGCCAACGGGACGGGTTGGGAAGGCGTAGCCACGCTACCAAGCTCCGTACGAGTGGTACCATCCGGACAACAGAAGTACCCACGGGGGGGCAGCATGGAGCACTGTGGCCCAACTCGGGAGGCAGTGCGTCCTGAAGTCGAGGCTGTGAGTGGAGTCCACTCACAAGGCTCCGAGTGGGTAGTGTTGCGTGGGAAGGCAGTGCGTTCCCGGGGCGCCAAGACCCAGGAGTGGCTGAGAGAGAGGGAGTGAGGACTCGCTCGCTCCCAGCACAGACCTTCTTATATGACCCAGAGGTTTCGGAAATTGCTCTTTTATTGACAAGGTGGGTGCGGCCAGCGGCGGAACAAAAAGAAAACGCAAAACAGGATTCTCCCCTGGGCCCTCTCCTGGGGGAAGGAGTGGTGCGGTCACCGTCTCCCGAGCAGCTTCCAAAACCTCCGGGTCTCCCGTCTCAGGGCCGCTTCTTGGCCTTCTTCCTTTTTCTTGGAAGGAGGCTTGGCGGGCTGGGCGGGGGGTGTGGCCTTCCTGCGGGTGGCTCGTGGAGGATGGGAAGGTTCCGATCTCACAGGAGCCGGGGCCGCAGGAGGACGCCCTCAGTGAGGAGCAGACGAAGTCACGGCCCGTGGCGGATTGGTGGCATCATCACGCCTGGGCAGGATGTGCTTGATGGCCTCAGTCTGCTTTTGCACTGCCGAGAACTGCTGGGCACGCCGTGACCTTCGTCGCCCGGAGGGCGAGGTCGGTCGCCGTGCGTAGCTCTTGCAGCAACCCTGGTTCAGCACTACCCTCGTGCAGCTCTTTCAGAGCTTTCACCTGATGGACCTTGCAAGATGGCCATGGTGTGCAGGGCAGAAGCCGCCTGTCCAGCAGCGGAGTAAGCCTTGGCAGCAAGAGCGGCCATGGTCTTACCCGCTTTGGACGGGAGACGCGGACGATTCCGCCAGGTGGCTGGGCACAAGTGCTCCGCAATCGCACGTTCCACCTGCGGGATGTCCACGTACCCCTTGGTGGCTCCTCCATCGAGGGTAGTGAGAGTGGAGGAGGCAGAGGACCATAGTCTGGCAGTGTGAGGTTCCAACCAGGTCTTCTGGAGCTCCTCATGCATCTCCGGGAAGAACGGCACTGGGGCGGGACTCGGCTGAGCGCTGCGCCCCGACCCCAGAAACCAGTCATCCAACCGCGAGCGCTCGGGACACGGTGGAGGGTTCCACTCGAGACCGATGCCCGCGGCGGCCCGGGCAAGCACGGCTGTTAGCTCAGAGTCCGCCTCCAACTGAACAACCATCCCAGAAGGCGGAAGCTCAGAGTCATCGACGCTCTCTGAACCGTTCAGCCCACTCCCCGATGCAGCGATCGACATCCGATCCTCCTCCGGAGCGCCGAAAGTGACGTGGGGCACCCCCGAAGAGGACCCCGTGACAGCAGGCGGCAGCTCGATGGCACATGGTGTTGTGGAGAAGTGGGAGGTTCGTGGGGACAGACCCAACGAAGTGGCTCCCACTGTGATCCTCAGATCTCCCAGAGCAATAACCGGACCGGCAGCCGCTACAGCCGCCGGCGCTGGGGTAGTGACAGAGGGGACCCTGCCTTCTGTGTTAAAGAAGGAGAGTTGCGATCTCAACACCAACATGGACATGCCCTCGCAGTGAGGGCATGTTACATCCATGAGCGCTGACTCAGCGTGCGGTCTACCCAGACACGTGAGACAGAGGTCGTGGCTGTCAGAGGAGGTCAGGAAATGACCGCATCCAGAAACACACGGACGAAAAGACATCTTGAAAAAGACGCTGATCGCCCGTGCTTGCTCTTTCAGTATACCTCACCAGCCGAAGCACCCAGGGATGAGTGCAGCACCGTCCTGTGGGCAGCATGCCGTCACACTCACTGCTGAGCGTGCCTTTCCCACCAGCTGGAGAGACTCGAGAAGCCACCAGAACAAAACAGTGAAGTAGCAATTAAAATAGCTGTTTTTAGGATCTTATCCTATAGCAATTATAATTGCTGTTTTACTTTTAATAGAAATTCGCTCTCTTGAAGAGGTGAAATGCGCAGATCCGATCCGATCGGCTCCGAAGCAAAAGTATGAATGAAGGTGAGTATGCCGGCCCTATTTATACCTGGATGTCGGGGGAAGGGCCAGGCATGTAAATCTCACAGGCCAATTCCCATTAGCTTGTTTTGTATCCTTGGAGGTGACTGGGCTCCCTAGCGAGACCCCATTACGTCAGTATCGACGTAACGTTGAACATGACTGACTGAATGGGAAATACATTTATTATAATTTCAATGGAAGCCCTTTGGAAATTTTGCTTAAAATGAGGCTGATAAAAAACAGAACCAAAACTCAATAATAAATAATTACAAGATAAACAATGTTGACATTATATAATAAGCATGGGGTTAATGAATTATGCAAAAATAAAGAGCTGCGTTCTGAAATATTAAAAATGGCTGTATTTCACAATGTGAAGGATTTTGTATTAGTCATGACATGCTGTTTTTATCTAAACTGATAATAGATTATTCTGTGACAAAATCTTACCATAAACCTTTAATGAATGTATTTTGCTTTTTGTGGTTGTCACCGTCCTGCCCTTCAGCTCAGCTTGACACGCATAATCCCCTTCATGACCAGACTTCACTGAGAGAGTAAGAGTGTTGTCTTTTATGCTTCTTTCATCACTAGAGACAACATTTTCTGAGTCCTTGAACCACTTATAGATCCAGTTTTCAGATACAGGAATCACACACTGCAAAGACACGTTTTCACCAGGAAATGCTTCCGTCCATTCTGACTGGACTCTTGCTTCAGGCAGATCTAAAAGGGGAGAGAAGAAAACGAACCAAACTGTAAGGTGAATCTGTTAACATAGAGCGTAAAGGACTGTACACACTGATTATTGCCGCCGTTTAACGCCTTGTGACTAAACAAAGGGCGCTAAAGTGATTGACGCATTTGTTCACGTGCATGGAGCTGCTGAAGTTACAGTAAAACATGACTCGGTGGTGCTCAAGCACAAAACGGTCTTACCGAGCACACATTGATACCAAGACGACAAAAAGGAAGTAAGTAGACGAGGAAGACCACTACAAACTATCCCTGTATCTCAATCTACACCTTCATTTGAGTCCAGCTGTGTTTGATTATACTGATTGGACTTGATTAGGAAAGCCACACACCTGCCTATATAAGACCTTACAGCTCACAGTGCATGTCAGAGAAAATGAGAATCATGAGGTCAAAGGGACTGCCTGAAGAGCTCAGAGACTGAATTGTGGCAAGGCACAGATCTAGCCAAGGTTACAAAAAAAATTCTGCTGCACTTAAGGTTCCAAAGAGCACAGTGGCCTCCATAATCCTTAAATGGAAGACGTTTGGGACGACCAGAACCCTTCCTAGAGCTGGCCATCTGGCCAAACTGAGCTATTAGGTCACTGACAGATCACTGTGGCTGAGCTCCAGAGATGCAGTCGGGAGATGGGAAAAAGTTGTAGAAAGTCAACCATCACTGCAGCCCTCAAACAGTCAGAGCTTTATGGCAGAGTGGCCCGACGGAAGCCTCTCCTCAGTGCAAGACACATGAAAGCCCACCTGAAGGACTCCAAGATGGTGAGAAATAAGATTATCTGGTCTGATGAGACCAAGATAGAACTTTTTGGCCTTAATTCTAAGTGGTATGTGTGGAGAAAACCAGGCACTGCTCATCACCTGTCCAATACAGTCCCAACAGTGAAGCATGGTGGTGGCAGCATCATGCTGTGGGGGTGTTTTTCAGCTGCAGGGACAGGACGACTGGTTGCAATTGAGGGAAAGATGAATGCAGCCAAGTACAGGGATATCCTGGATGAAAACCTTCTCCAAAGTGCTCAGGACCTCAGACTGGGCCGAAGGTTTACCTTCCAACAAGACAATGACCCTAATTACACAGCTAAAATAATGAAGGAGTGGCTTCACAACAACTCTGTGATTGTTCTTGAATGGCCCAGCCAGAGCCCTGACTTAAACCCAATTGAGCATCTCTGGAGAGACCTAAAAATGGCTGTCCACCAATGTTTACCATCCAACCTGACAGAACTGGAGAGGATCTGCAAGGAGGAATGGCAGAGGATCCCCAAATCCAGGTGTGAAAAACTTGTTGCATCTTTCCCAAAAAGACTCATGTCTGTATTAGATCAAAAGGGTGCTTCTACTAAATACTGAGCAAAGGGTCTGAATACTTAGGACCTTGTGATATTTCAGTTTTTCTTATTTAATAAATCTGCAAAAATGTCAACAATTCTGTGTTTTTCTGTCAATATGGAGTGCTGTGTGTATATTAATGAGGAAAAAAATGAACTTGAAAATGATTTTAGCAAATGGCTGCAATATAACAAAGAGTGAAAATTTTAAGGGGGTCCGAATACTTTCCGTACCCACTATATATATATATAAAAAGACACAAAATGGTGAGAAAACAGCAGTTTGTCAAGTGTTTTCATCCCTGCCCTTGTTTCATCACGGGTGGGGATACACACACAATGTGTGTTGTTTGTTTAGGAGTGGAGCATGCCCAGGCAGCTCTTGAGGAAGCTGTCTGTGTGCATTACAAAAAGTTAACTGTAAGAACAGCCCGTTCTCAACGGGCGCTCTTTGATAAAGATAAGGAGAGCGCCGTGACCAGTGTTCCCCGTGGATCGGGTCCTGCTTCTGCCAAGGCAGAGCGGCGGCTTCATTTGTGGGGTTCACGGATGGATCTGACAGAGGGATTATAGACAGGCCCAGCCTTATCTCTGCCCTCAACTGTCAGACCCAGTGTCTCTCCTCTGGTGTCGAAAGCATGCGCTGCAGTTTCTTCCCCCCAAAGTGAGGCATCGGTGCTTCATCGATCCAGCTCTGAGGAGGTGGATGTGCTGAGCGTCGAAGCTGGAGATGAGGACTCGCCATCCTCTTCTCCAGCTTATGAGGAGCTGCTAGAGGTTGTGACCAGGACAGCAGAAAAGTTACATATTGTCATGATCATTACTGGAACTGCCCTTGTCTGTCACTAGAGGGCACTCCTACCTGGACTTTTGGTTTTTATCACTCGGACTACATTTCCCAGAACTCACTTCCCGGACTCAGTATCCCTGTTTCATTGCACACAGCTGTTTTGTGTTTGCTCATTAGTGTCTGACTATTTATACTGAGTTTGTTTCTGTTTATGTTATTGTGGTTTCACTTTATGTCACCGGCTTCTGTTTGTTTCTGTTTCCTGTTTGGACTGCTCTGTGGATTTTGAACCTTGCATGTTGTGGATTACGTTTTGGATTACCCCATTAAAGCTGCATTTGGATCTTACCTTTTTGTCTCTGTGCTTCCGTGACATATTGAGTGGCCTGTTGAAAGAAATGAGGCACGTCAAAAGAGCAAGCTCGATGAGGGCTTTCTGCCTGCTAGGTCACAACCTCAGTGTCTGGGACTGCCGCTCTTTCCCGACCTCCACACCGAGGTGTCGAGGTCGTGGCAGAGACCAGCACAGTATAGAGTGTTCAGCCCCCAGACTTCTGTCTATTCCAACATCGTGGGGCTAAAACAGTATGGTTATGGGGCGATGCCTAGGGTAGAAGAGATGCTTGTGAGCTATCTCTCTCCCGAGTCTTCATCGTCCCTTAAATCCCTGACGCTGCCCACTAGACCGCTAAGAACTACATCAGTGCTGGTTGGCAAAGCTTATTCGGCAGCAGGTCAGGCTGCAGCTTGTTTGCATACAATGTCAATTTTACAAGCTTATCAGGCTGACCTGCTGGGGGAAATAGCTGAGAGCGGTGAAGCAAGTTTTGAAACTATACAGGAACTCAGAAAAGCAACTGATCTGTCTCTCTGGGCCACCAAGGAGATGGTTAAAACAATCGGCCGGTCTATGGCAGCCCTGGTGGCCACGGAGAGGCATTTATGGCTAAATTTATCTGATATCAAAGAGAAGGATAAAAGCGTTCTCATGGATGTGTCGCTGTCTTCCCTGGGCCTCTTCGGCGACTCTGTCACATTGGTCATCGAGAGGTTCCAGGAAGCCAAAAAACAGTCAGCGGCCTTCCAAAAGTTCCTCCCCCACCGCTCTCTACCCCCTGAGGCTGCTGAGCTCCTCAGCGCATAGAGCGCAACAAAAACAGAGTGTCACCACCCATGCTCCCCCACAAAGAGCTTGGGGACTGGGATGGGCGACACAGTCGAAGCCTTCGAAGGGTAAGACAGATCTGAGGACTGTCATTATCACTAAGAAGGCTTCAAAGAAGTCCTGACACCAGTGGCATGGGACTTCTGAGGGCAGCCCCCTCCAGAGAGGGTCCTATATCACACTATATGATATCCGTCAAAAAACACAAGAGACCAGTCTCGAGAGACTGGTTCCCTTAGTAGAATTTCTGGCAGAATGGAAACTTCTCCCCAGTATTTTTCAATGGGTCTTGCTCACAATAGAAAAGAGTTACAAATTCAGTTCGGATCTCACCCACACCGGTTCAGTGGGGTCATCCTATGGTGGTGGACCCCAAGCCATCTCTGGTGATGGAACAAGAGGTTCTGACGCTCTTACAAAAAGGAAAGGGTTCCTCCCAGCAAGCTGTCAGGGTTTTACAGCTGATACTTCAATGTTCCAAAGAAGGATGGAGGGTTGCGTCCTACTCTAGATTTACGCGTGTTAAATCGCTCTGTTCAAAAGCTCTAGTTCAAGATCCTTACACTCAAAAAGATCATCCCACAGATCAGATCTGAGGACTGGTTTGTGACAATAGATCTGAAAGATGCTTACTTTCATGTATCCATCCATCCTCAGCACAGGAAGTTCCTCAGATTTGCTTTCGGGGACGAAACTTATCAATACAGGGTTCTTCCTTACGGCCTAGCACTTTCACCCCACACCTTCACAAAATGCATGGATGCAGCTCCATAATATACAGCTTGATTCTAGCTCAATCCGAGCAACTGGCAGTCCAACATCGACATGTGGTTCTGTCCCACATGAGAAGGTTAAGGCTGAGACTCAATGCCAAGAAGAGTGTGCTTCTTCCAGCTCAAACTACCAACTACCGAGGGGTAGTCTGGGATTCCACCATGATGCAGACACATCTGTCTCCTGCTCGGGTGAATTCCATTCTCTGTGAATGGGGTGAAATTAGGACAGTCACTCACTGTAAAACAGTTTCAGAGACTGTTGGGTCTGATGGCAGCTGCGCCCAACTTGATACCTTTTGGCCTGCTGCACATGAGACCCTTACAGTGGTGGCTCAGGACCAAGGGGTTTTCCCCAACGGGAAATCCTTTTTGCATGATCAAGGTCACGCGGAGATGCCTTAGTCATGTGGAAGAAGCCTTGGTTCCTGTCCCAGGGACCTGTATTGGGGGCTCCTTGTTGTTGCATAATGCCAACGATGGATGCTTCCCTCACAGGTGCGGGGTGGCGATCATGAGTGGTAGCTCAGCTCAGGGTCTTTGGGAGGACCATCTACTTTCCTGGCACATAAATAGACTGGAAATTATGGCGGTATTTCGAGCTCTCAAATACTTCCTCCCAGACCTGAGGGGCATCACGTGTTGACCGCACGGACAACATGTCGGTGGTCTCCTATAATTAACCACCAGGGGGGTCTGAAGTCTCGCCAGTTGTTCAAGTTAGCCCATCGGATCCTCCTGTGGCCCAGGGAAAGTTCCTCTCCCTCAGATCGGCTTATATCCAGAGGCATCGAAATGTGGGGGCAGACATCCTGTCGAGGCAGGGGCCGAGGTCCAGGGAATGGAGATTCTACCCCAAGGTGGTAGAGCTCATTTGGAAGAATTTCGGTCACGCAGAAGTCGACCTGTTTGCTTCAAAAGAAACATTGCCCACTGTGGTACTCTCAGCCCAGGCTGTGTCTGTACTCATTTCCCCTGATTGTTCTGCTCCCAGGAGTTCTGGAGAGGGTTCGCCAGGACGGGGTCCATCTCATATTGATAGCCCCGTTCTGGCTGACCCAAGTTTAGTTTACAGACCTAGTGTCTCTCCTAGACGGCTCCCCCATGGAGTTCCCCATCAGACAGGACCTTCTGTCTCAAGTGGGCGGCATGATACTTCACCCCTCGGATGGTTTATCTTCTTCTACCTTGAAGGTATATAGCGGCTATTTCCACTTATTGTGCTCGTTTGGGGGGCTGTTCTGTGGGAAGAGAGTTCATTGTGGTACCCAGAGGCTGAGGCCTGGGACTTGGCTATTGTCTTGGAAAGGTTAGCTGAGGCTCCCTTCGAACCATTAGAGGAGGTGTCTGAAAGATTCCTCACTCTCAAAACTATCTTTCTGTTGGCAATTTTACCTCTCAAAAGAATTGGAGATCTTCAAGCACTTTCTGATGCTCCCTCATGTTTGGAATTTGTGCCTGGTATGGTTAAGGCTTTCCTTCATCCTAGACCTGGTTATATAGCCAAGGTCCCCACCAATGTCCCAAAGGCTTTGATCTCAGGGTCCCCCTCCATTATATGTGATGCTGGGTGGTCCTCTAAGCATATCTTTTTTAGGTTTTACAACCTTGACTTGGGCTCCATTTCGGGGTCTGCTGTGCTCTCATCTCAATGATAACAGACAGGCACTGGGCATTATGGCGTAGTTGGGATAGGGTTCCTAATGCGTCTTGATGCAGCTCGAAGTTCCCATGAAAGGGAACATCTCGGGTTACTTGTGTAACCCTGGTTCCCTGAATAGGGAACGAGACGCTGCGTCGCCCTGCCATGCTCCCTGCATGCCTGTGAGCGTCTTGCTTCAGCCAATCAGAAGCTGGCGTTCTTTGTTCTCAGGTGTGCTTTATAGTTTCCTGGTCTGTGACGTCACCCACTATGACGTCCCGTCATGCCATTGGTTCGATTTCACAAGTGCTTCAAGATGTAATCACACAGAGGTGATCCCAATGCGTCTCGATTCATTTGGGTAAAAAAAAAAATGTTTTCCTTTGAAATGCTATTGACAAATTTGGATGCTGCTAATAGTGTCTCACCACTTTCTTTCACATATCAATAATATAATATATTTTCAGAAGTAGTTTTACTTGCTATAAATATGAAGCTGCAAAGCTTCTGTTTTTCCTGTAGACACTGTTTCTCTCCAGATGTTTTCCTTTGCAGATATTTAGTCCTGAATGACTAACTTTTGCTGAGCTGATTGTTTATGATATATGTTTATGTCAAATTTCTATACAGAGGAGTAACTTTTATTCAATTTTTACCCAAAACATGCTGTTGTCATCATTATGACACTATGATCCTCTGATGTACTATGTTTTCAATTTATACTTGCAGCCAGAGGACGCTCTGTGCACATATTGTCCACAAATGACACGCAGTGAAGGACAGGCATAACATGTGACATTCCAGGAACTAACAGAGGCTTCCAGAAATCACTATAACCATGGATATAACATGCAGATAGACACTTTTGAAGACAATAAATGCACAATTGTGATATGTTTTATCTGTGTTTTTCATGTCATGTGGGGTATTTAATAATAATATATTATATTTATAATGCTAATCGAGATAGCTTTTCTCATTGTGCAGAATACTATAAAAGAATATATTTTCTGTCTGATTTTTGATCCGAAGCCACATCGCAAAGTTATTTAAAACACTCGACTTGTAAGTTTGGAGCAAAAACATGGTTTTAATCTTATGAATTGTCATGTTTTGTTGGTGTATTAAGCTAAAATGCTAGCGAGCTCATAGAGATGCACCTCTTATGAGCAAATGTAATACAAATAAATAATTCTGAATTGTAAAGCTCACTGATTTTTTCTTCTTTTTTCAAGAAGGGCATTAGATACTGTTTCAAAGAAGGTGAAGTGACACGTTTTGTAAAAGAAATTAGGGATTAAATCTACTTGAATAGAACATTGTAACTACAATAGACAGTAATTATAATAGAGACAAAAAATTGCATTTCTAGATTGCTACAAGGCCAACTTCACTTTTTTCCATAAAGATATTTCATAAAAATAAATTTCCAATAACTTTTCAAAACTTTGAAGCTATGTTTAACTATTTTCTTTATTGTGTAAACAATTAATTGTGACTTTACAATAAACTGAAACGGTGTCTGCTTTCAAATGTGACCATACCTATTAGTGATGGGAAGTTCGGTTCTTTTCCGCGAACCGGTTCTTTCGGACAGTTCGATTCAATAAACCGGTTGAAAAAACCGGTTCACCGGTTCTTTTACGCTCCGACGTAATGACATCATCCGCGATGACGTCGTCTATCGCGGGCCGGGTTGAAAAAACAAGTGATTCAAATATATTGTTAGTAATCATAACATCAGTCAACTAAAACATTATAATCTGAAGCGTTTCTTAGTTTTGCATATAAAGCATCCAAACACACAGGAAGTGATATGCAAACAAAGTTTTACAGTTTACAAGTGAATAAATTAGTCTTCATCAGCGTAGAACCCATGATCCTCTTACATTATGATTAAATAAACTTACGTTTCGCCAGATTGGCCTCTCATTCGAGTCCTCTCATAGCATCAGTTGTCCTAGTTAACCGGTGCTGTGATGTTACTGTTCTGTAGCTTCAGATCACACGCTGAATCACGCATGCGCAGTATCATCAGCTCACTGGTTCTCAAATCGGACACGTCCGAAAGAAGCGGTTTTCGGTTGTGTACTGATAATCCGAAAACCGCTGCAAACGATTCTACTCGAGAACGAGATTGAGTTTCGAGAACCGCGAGAGCGATTCAAAAGGAGTCGCCAGTTTGCTCTCGCTGTAGTTTGATTACGTCATTTTTTATCTTTATATCACCTTGTTTAGAAATTAAATAAACTGTCCATGGATTATTTATGAAATGTTTAGTTTGATAAATCTAATTGTTTTCAATCTTTAAAAAAAATAACTTGAAAGCACAACTGCACAACTTTTATTATATTGCTTTTTAAATAATATTAATATAGAAAAATGAATTTGTAGAACTATTTCTGAACATTAGTTTGATCTGTGTACAAAATATTATGTTCATGTTGGCATGTAGTTTATTATACAGTATTGTGTACAGTATTTTATGCTATTAATCTGCTATGGTGTATTTGGAAAAGCACAATAAACGTTATATTTTCAGTATGTTTTATATTATCACACTGTCCGATGTTCAACAAAACTTGACTAACGTGCTTTTCGTTCACTTGAAAAGTTAAACGCATGTGCAGTATCATCAGCTCACCGGTTCTCAAATCGGACACGTCCGAAAGAAGCGGTTCTCGGTTGTGTACTGATGATCCGAAAACCGTTGCAACCGGTTCTTGACTCGAGAACGAGAACGGTGACAGGCCGTGTATGTACGTTCGTGTGCGCCGCGCATGCGCACTCATATCAGCTACTCTGCTGCTCGTGCTCATCATCATCAGTTCTCTCTTCACAGCAGGTTACGTCAGTGTACTGTTGGAGTAACTGAATAACTCCGGGATGTTGGTTTATTTCGAGAGGCAGTGTCAGGCACGTCAAAAAGTGAGTAACTTTAGTAATTTGTGGATTCATGTTTGCTTACTGGAGATGCGAACTGTTTGGAACGATTCAGACCAATTTGGTGAACTGGTTCAACCGGTTCACTGAAAAGAACCGGTTAAAAAGAACGATTCGTTCGCGAACCGGACATCACTAATACCTATGCTTTTATTGCAAAGGGTTCATGAACTGTATCAGTTTTAGTTTGTGTATGTCATTTCTTGGGATTTTCCAAAAGTGGGGGTGCTGGCTAACAGGTTAATTCAATCTTGAGAGATTTAATGTCTTTTATCTTCAGTAGATCTCACCTAAGGCCGTGGCTGAAGTCAGTTGTTATAGTGTTTCTCTTTTCTTCAGTGATTCTGCTTGTTAACAGCAGGTGTTCAATCTCAATCATCGCTTAATCGCTGTGGTAATGCTCAATTAATCGCTTAAAGGTGCTAAAGAGGATGTTTTGTTTTATACATTTTTGCAATATTACTTGAAACCGTCTTTTCTAACTGATAAAAAACTATTAGGTGCACTGAAAGGAATAATATTAATATACATCATCTGTGCACGAGGTAGAGCCTTAAAAACATCAGCCAATCGTTTACGCGATCATCACGTAAACGATTGGCCCTCTGGCTTGTCAATCACTGCCATTACGTTCCATGAGAAAGACGTGCGCGGATTGGCCCTCTGGCTTGTCAATCACTGCCATGATGTTCCTTGTGTGAGACGTGCACGGCTGCGTGCTCCAGTAACTTTCCACACTCCACAGGCGCCGCATGCAATGTTTTTGTCAGGAGACAGGAGTAACAACTGAGCAATTCCACGCAAATGTCAACTTTACCATGAAAAAAAAAGTTTTAACCAAAAGAACAAAACCCTTTTTAAATTGTCCATTTAGGTCTGTAATATACTGTAATAATGTGCTCTTACAGAAATTTTAAGAAAATTGCCTTGTTTATCCACAATATATGTGGTAAGCAACAATGCTTAAATTTAATTTTCAACCCACCATATTTCATGCTTTCAAAAAAGGGATCAAAGACCCCCCCTTTTTAAACTTTATTTTAACAGTAAGCATTGTGTAGAAAGATGGAGGCATGCCTGAGAAATAAATACACTCATTTAGTCATAACAGCACTGCCTGTTGAATTTATAAGGGCTGGAATAAAGAGGTCATGACGCTTCAGTGCTCTGTCACGTCCGTAACGTTTTAAAGATTAAGTTTATGTCATATAACAATTATAAATGCAAATAACTTGAAACTTTATATGCAAAGCTAAATTATGTTTATGCTTATTGGGATCAACAATTAATTTCACTACGTTGCTCTGAACAACCATAATAAGCGTTACGGACGTGACCGTTACGGACGCTTCATATTAAATCCTAGAGTTTGCTTCTTTATATTGCTATCATCTGTTTCAGGCTTATCATATCAGAAAATATCAAATAATCGCAATACTCTTTGTGCTTTGTTAGTTTTAATATGAAAAAGGTTTAACTTTCAAATTCAGTCGATTTTATAACAAAATTCAAGCAATAGATGTCGCTCTTTAATAGCCTATGGCGCGTGACAGATTAGCTGCAGCGCCTGTAAGCGGCGGATCAGGCGCACATGAACCGATCTTCTCTTCCTCTTGGCAGTTAAGCGGGCGTACACGGTGCGAATTGGTCGGAAGATCGTATGTCCACGCACACGTCACGAGTGAGTTTATCTGAAGAGGTGATATATGACACGATTTTTCGACCTGCCGATTTCCGAAGCAATCGCACAAAGTTCAGTGTGTGTATGTGTGTATGGGATCAGATTCCCGCCAATAGTATTGCGGTCACGGATCAAAAAATAATACCACATGTATAACACATGTAAAAATATATAGCACAAACTTAAAAAAACAATAATGCAAAATGATCGGAATGGCAAAGAACATGGTCACGGATCAAAATATAATAAACGTAAATCGAAAAATGAAAAGCACATTTAAAAAACATAACAAGCATGAATCAAAACTTTAAACACATTAAAAATGATATTGCACAAATCTTAAACTTGTGTTTATGCGTTCTTAAAAGTTGTTTTCCTTGCTTTTATTACTCTTTTCTTTCTGCTCTCTTTACATTTTCTGCTTATATTTTACTCTTTTGTGCGCTTGTGCAGTTTTTCTCTTTGCTCTTCTTTCTACGTTCTGCTCTTGCTTTTCCAAATGTTGCAGTTCGAGTTTCATGTAAATTAGGCTGGGCTTAAGCGCCACCATTGGTCCACTAGTTCTAGATTGACAGCTCCTCCTCTAGCCAATCAATCGAAGGGAGGGAGATGACATCACTTCAATGCGACCCATACTGATGCTCACACTCATACAGGAGAAGATAACAGTTTAATCTGAAACTTTACAAGGACTTTCAATCTGTAAAGTTATCTGAACTATGGACAAATAATTCCTCTTTTTGAGATAATCTTTTTATTGTGCAGTCTACTTATGATTGTTAATCTTTATGTTCATAATATATGGTATTTGGTGTTAAAATATTACTTGGCTCATGGTGCTAATATGCTAAGGCTACTGTAGCTAATATATTTCTTAATTGTTGTTAAACGATCATAGGTAAATTAATTCTAAGACTGAATGTATCATCTCTGCATTGACTACGATAGTGTTACAGAGAAGATAGTTACAGAAACCACGTAGATTTGATATGCAGTGATTTATTCACACATTTATTGTGTTTAATTACATAACTACATAATTGCACAATACTATAAGATTAATGTTTTAAATAAAAACAAAATTACAGATATGTAGGTGGCGAAAAGTTCATTCAAACTTCTCGTTCAAATCAGGAATTCATTAATGAAACACTGCTGTGTTGCTCAGAGACGAGCGAAGCTGTTCTGCTGTGACTTTGTTTGATACTCCTTTCATTAAAATAGTGCAAAAACACATTCAAAATTAACTTATAGCTATATTGATTTATACAACAGCTCAATAAACATTTGCAATTGCTCTAATATTGGGGAAAACACTGATGTGAAGGCTATTGCTTAACTTTATAATTTTATAATCTCAGTGTTAAAATGTGATCAAATTCATAAACCAACACCCGTGTCAATGACATACTGTACATGGAAGACAAAATCTATAAATTTTTTTACAGGAAAACAATACATGACAAAATATGCACAGTTTACTATTACGAGCAACATACGATGATCTAAACCAGTGGTTCCCAAACTTTTCAGAGTGGAGTACCCCCTGAGACACTTACCATCCTTCTGCGTACCCCCTCTCTTCCACTTAGATTGTAAATTTTCCATTAAGGGACAATATTTGCCCCCTAAATTGACTTTCTAGTGCAGTTTTTGATCTTTATGAATACCTTTACAACAATAATAATGTTTTAAATTAAAAAATGTTCAATAGAGAAATATGCAATGCTAAAAACGTGAAAAGTGATTATTTTAAATACTAAAACCGCCAGTAGATGGCGGTAAGTCACTGTCTTAATGCCTGAGTCATCGAGTCATTTATTCAAAGAAGCAAGTGGCTGTATTTATGAATGAATCATGACTTTCACGAACAATTCATTCAAAGTTGCAGATTCGTTCTCGAAGCACTGCTGTGTTGTAATCCTGCTGTTGTTTTCGTTGCAAAATAGAGCAAATACTGACAATACTGTGAAGAATAACACTTAATATTACCCCTTTGTTTGTTGAACTGTTGTGTGGATATTTGGATTTGCATTCTTGCTCATATAATATTATCAACATTAAAAACAAGAACTCACAAAAGGTAGGCTATTGTATCAAGAGTTTGAATCTTAAATTGATATTTAAGCCCGTTTTGTGCCAGGCTATTGTTCTTCGTGCTAGTAAGTGCTAAATCTGCAGGTACAGAATGGCAGTATGTTGCGCGCTTTGCTCAGGCTGCAGACTCCCCACGCAACCTATACTGGCTATGCACCCATATGTGCGCTGCATGTGGAAATGGACTCTGTCAGATTTGACCGCAAAAGATGTGGTATTTTGATTGGATGCCATATGGCATATTGTACCTGTTAGAAAATACATGATCAGTTTTAATGTTATTTTAATGTACAGAAGAATTAAATGAATGGCAAAATTCTGCATTTTGTTCGCGTAACGTTACCCCCTCTGTCACCTCACGTACCCCAGTTTGGGAACTACTGATCTAAACAATTGCCATGGCATATCTTACTTTAAATGTAATTCACGAGCAAATATATTAGCCTAGTAAGGTAGGTTTCATATGTTATATTCTCTTGTGCAAAAGACAGGAATAAAAGAGACAACAAGCAAGCATATTATTATTAATATTATTGTATGAATACTAAAAATATCTAACAGTAACATAACAGGTATAGACGAGCCAGGCACACATAAGAGTGATGTTGTGAGGCTGCTGCATGGTGGACGCTGCGTTTCACGGTGCCAAGTCCAGTGATAGGTGCATTAAAGATTAACAATGATAGATCGTCAGACAGGCACAACTGTGACAGGTTGTCGTTAGGATGGTAAATTTAACAATAAAAGATTGTCCAGGTAGAAGTAGCCTATATACCGGTGACAGGTCGAGTTGCAGGTACATATGTATGAAGGTACATATGTACATATGTTATAATGTATATATATACATTATAACAGTGTCCTGCAACAGAAAGAGTTTACCACAGCTCGGAAATTGCCAGCTGTGATGGTTATCCTGTATGAGTGTGAGCATCAGTAGCCATGAGTCGCATTGAAGTGATGTCATCTCCCTCCCTTCGATTGATTGGCTAGAGGAGGAGCTGTCCATCTAGAACTAGTGGACCAACGGTGGCGCTTAAGCCCAGCCTAATTTACATGAAACTCGAACTGCAACATTTGGAAAAGCAAGAGCAGAACGTAGAAAGAAGAGCAATGAGAAAAACTGCACAAGCGCACAAAAGAGTAAAATATAAGCAGAAAATGTAAAGAGAGCAGAAAGAAAAGAGTAATAAAAGCAAGGAAAACAACTTTTAAGAACGCATAAACACAAGTTTAAGATTTGTGCAATATCATTTTTAATGTGTTTAAAGTTTTGATTCATGCTTGTTATTTTTTTAAATGTGCTTTTCATTTTTCGATTTACGCTTATTATATTTTGATCCGTGACCATGTTCTTTGCCATTCCGATCATTTTGCATTATTTTTTTAAGTTTGTGCTATATATTTTTACATGTATTTTTAAATTTGTGATTCACGTTTATTATTTTTTGATCCGTGACTGCAATACAATTGGCGGGAATCTGACCCCATAGTGTGTGTGAGCATGCGAGCGGAGCGCGAGCTCAAATCAGAATAGCCTTTGACATGCTGGATAGAAAATAGGCCTATGTGAAATAAGTTTTTTTTTTTTTTCCGACTAGTTGTTCAAGCCATAAGTGGACTAATCACATTGATTAGTTGATTATTCACATTCACACACATAGGGCTTGCCATAAAGAACCGGCAAAAGAAATGATTATGAATTTGACCCAAAAAAAAAAAAAAAAAGGAGACATTTTAATATTTTTTTTTTTTTTTTTTTTTTTTTTTTTTTATAATCTAATGTTTTCTAAATCAGTGTCGGCTGCAAAGTGTTGACATTGGTGACTCTCATCATCTTCGCTGTGGATGTGCAGAATGCACTTTTCATTCGGATTACATAATAAGAGAGTAGCCCATTTATTTTCGTTTTGAATTATTTCGTTTAAAAGAAGACATTTCGAGCTTTCTATAGATATTTTTCTCGTGTCTGTGAGGCAAGCAGCCTATACGCTGAGTTTCGGTTCATTTAGCATATAAGACGCGCTCCAGATCAAGTGATCGCGCCCGCGCATCCATATTTGCTGCTTATTTATTAAATCAAGGCAGTTGGTTGATGAAACATTGATTAAAATTAAGATACAATTTTTACAAAACGAAATTCACTTTAAAGAAGGCTTTCTACAAAACAAAACTTAATGAAGCGATCAAAATCATGTCTGACCTACTCCATGTCTCCAGATGTAATGCGCATCTTATTCTATCTTAGTCATGCTGTTCACTTGTCTTAATCAAATAGATGAAATTAAAAATAAATATTATAATATGGTTATTTAAACAAATATGAAATTAAATATGTTTTCTTTAATGGCTACCAACACATATAGTACAGTAGTACAGAGAAATTTCATGTCTTGATCAAGAGCTGATCAAGCATGTTGTGTCAAGCAGTGTGTACCATGACAGGGTTGTCTGAAGATGATATTTTACAGCGGATCGCCCAAGAGCTACAGTTATCAGGTTAAAAAATTAATTATGCTTCTATTAATTAAGCTATCCGACTCGACTCATGAACCACTCTTGATCCCGACATGACATTTCTCTGTACTACTGTACTTTGGTAGCCATTAAAGAAAACATATTTAATTTCATATTTATGTTTAAATATGCCTATTATAATGTTATTTATTTTTTAATTTCATCATAAGATGCGCAATACATCTGGAGACATGGGGCCCTATTTTAACGATCTAAACGCAAAGTGTAAAGCGCACGGCGCGTGTCCAAATACACTTTTGCTATTTTAAAGACGGAAAAACGGTCCGTGCGCCGGGGTGCATTTTTGAAATGGGTTGTCCCTATTCTCTTAATGAGTAATGGGCGTAACGTTCAATAAACCAATCAGTGTCATCTCCCATTCCCTTTAAGAGCGAGATGCGCTCGAGCCATGGCGGATTGCTATTTACATGGCGGAATTTGTTGGCGGAAAAGCTGGAAAAGCCACATACAGCCACTTTCGATTCTTTGGCCGAGCAGGTACTCCATTTGGCTGAACAATTCGAAAATACGTAACATTATAAAATACACTGACTTATTAAACACACCGATTCAACTGAGGAGTTCAACGAGTGGTGTTTTGCTGAAATTACCTGTTAAGTGGCCAGTCAATCTTTCAGTCGTCTGCGTTGGATGCAGGCTTTCAAATAGCTCCGCGCGATGAGTATTGGCACGATTGTTCAATTAATTAGCCTTTTTCGTTCATCATTATAACTATTAATAGGCTGAATTGAAAATAGGTAGCCTAATTCTAATACACGCAATGACTATTCATCATTACATTTTTATATTTATGTAGCCTACGCAATAATATTATTTTACACTGTAATCCTTTTGTTTTTAATATTTGGCATGTTTGTGTGATGCGCATCCCAATAAGCAAAGTCAACGCGCACTGTGGACGCGCCCAGAGGCGCAGTTTCTTAACGCGCTCTAACAAAAAAATATTGTGCCATTGACTTTAGACTTTAGACCGGGTTTGAGTTGGTCTATGGCGCAGTCTATTTTCAGCTCCTTAAAATAGCAATGCGCCGGCAATGCGCCTGAACACACCTCTTTTTTAGACCAGCACGCCCATGGGAGCACTAACTGGCGCAAATGCATTTACTAATTTAAGGACTTGGCGCTGAACGGGAAAACGCGAACGGCGCCGGACGCAAACTAGCAAACACACTTGCGCTGCGCCTTGCGTCGCATTGCGCCGGGTGTATTATGGGGCCCATGGAGTAGGTCAGACATGATTTTGATCGCTTCATTAAGTTTTGTTTTGTAGAAAGCCTTTCTTTAAAGTGAATTTCGTTTTGTAAAAATTGAATCTTAATTTAAATCAATGTTTCATCAACAAATTGCCTGGATTTAATAAATAAGAAGCAAATATATTCATGGATGCGCGGGCGCGATCACTTGATCTGGAGCGCGTCTTATAGGCTAAATGAACCGAAACTCAGCATAGGCTGCTTGACTCACAGACACGAGAAAAATATCTATAGAAAGCTCGAAATGTCTTCTTTTAAACGAAATAATTAAAAACTAAAAGAAATGGGCTACTCTCTGATTATGTAATCCGAATGAAAAGTGCATTCTGCACATCCACTGCGAAGATGATGAGAGTCAGCAATGTCAACTTCATCTTTGCAGCCGACACTGATTTAGAAAACATTAGATTGTAAAAAAAAAAAAAAACACAAAAAAAAAAAAACAATCAAAATGTCTCCTTGCTGTTTTTTTTTTTTTTTTTTTTTTTTTTGTCACATTCATAATTTCTTTTGCCAGTTCTTTGGCAAGCTTTATGCGTGCGCTTGAGTCCTATATAAATGCTAATTATAATATTCTCTCCAGTATTTAAGTAATTAAATGTGATAGTCAACTAATGGCTTGAACAACTATAGTCGATGAAGGAGAAAAAAAAAAACTTATAGGCCTATTTTAGCATGTCAAAGGGTAGGCTATTCTGATTTGAGCTCGCGCTCTGCTCGCATGCTCACACACACTGAACTTTGTGCGATTGCTTCGGAAATCGGCAGGTCGAAAAATCGTGTCGTATAGCCTATCACCTCGTCCGTGCGATTTTCAGATAAACTCTCTCGTGACGTGGACATACGATCTTCTGACCGTCAAAATTCGCACCGTGTAGCCTAGACCTTCATTTACAGAACGAAATATGAACATCAAAAGGTAGGCCTATATGATACAGTACAACTTATAGAAGAGCATTGTGTCTCATAGGACATTTCCCTCGGGAATTGGGAAGTCGCGTTTTTACCTGTTGGTTAAAAAATGAATGGCCTAGCCTTGATCACAATCCGTGCGATCAAGCTAACAAAATAGGCTAATAACATTGCAATAATTTTGACTTGAAATAAAGTTTGATCATTTTGACTCAAGACTCCGCTTTAAACTGTGAAACTAGCCGAAAACCGTGGGTTCATTCACACACAAAACTGACATGATTGCGATTGGCAATAGTGTAGGCTACGTCAATCGGTCCACCTGTGGGGAAAACTTGCGATTTTAAACTGCTTTATGATAAACATTAATATTTGTCAATGTATTTTAGCAAGCAGTTCTGTAAGAAGGAAAATCATGGTCTCTAAATTGAATCTTGAACGCACACGCTTGTCAACATGAGAAATAGGTCTAATCTATAACCTTTTGCAATACAGAGTATAAAGTTGTAAAAAGTTTAGTAAAAAGTTAATAAATTGTGGGGTCTTACCATACTGGTATCCCAGATTTCAATATTTGGTGGTTTAAATGCCTGCTTGAGGTCTCTGTG
This sequence comes from Chanodichthys erythropterus, assembly GCF_024489055.1. Taxonomy (NCBI): domain Eukaryota; kingdom Metazoa; phylum Chordata; class Actinopteri; order Cypriniformes; family Xenocyprididae; genus Chanodichthys; species Chanodichthys erythropterus. The sequence goes on along the minus strand of NC_090240.1, from coordinate 6,019,868 downwards.
AAAGTTTTAAAGCAGTTTTTAAAGCAGTCTTCTGTGCCGCTTTCAGACCGGTCACGTCCGTAACGGAAAACTGTCACATCCGTAACGTTGTTTTTTCCTCATTAATGCGAACACGAAAAATGAAATACAATTATTATTTTATGCTCTGTGGAGAGCCAACCCTTCTTCATTCGGTGGGCAGTATTACTTTTGGTTTGCTCAATGTAATTCACAGAATTCGTAAAAAATATGTTGTCACCCAAAACTTAGTGACTTTTTTTGTCACGTCCGTAACGCTGTATATTTTCCTCATCTAAAATATAAAACAGTTGTATAGTCTGACATTTTTCTAATGTCTGGACTCCTTTAGTAAGGGGTTATGAATATACAAATAGACGGTTCAATATGTTGCTATTAAATGCATTCTTTGAGCGTTTATATTTCAAGTTTTGACTCCAAATGTCACGTCCATAACGCTGGAATTGCCCAACTGCAGATTATGAGTTACCTGCGGTGAGTCCGACATAATGAATCCACTAACACGACAGCGAATGCCGGTGGTAAACACTCGTGTTCCAATACTCATGCACGAGTTTTGGAGGCATACCCTCGAAAAGAGCTGTGAAGGAGGGGGGGGGGGGGGTGTTGTTACGCATGCGCTCATTTCAAAAACTCACAAACAGTCTTTGGTTTCTCAGTCGACAAAAAAGATCCTCTTTAGCACCTTTAATTATGTCATTAACTTTAACTCTGCTCCAGTGTAACTTTAAAATTATTTAGAGAAGGAGCATATGTACTCTAAGCAGAGTTGATTTAACCCTCAGGGGTCTGAGGATTTTTGGGACCCTGGAGAAGTTTTGACATGCCCTGACATTTGTGCTTTTTTCAGTTGTTCATAAACATATTAATGACAAAAGTGTCATTACACTGTATTCAGCACAAACTAGGCTACAATAATATGTGAGGAACATGTATATACATGTTTTTGAAGGAATAACGTTTATGCGTGGTTATTGAAAAAATGAAGTAAAATGAAGTAAAAAATTATCCTTCCTGCTCCTTCATATAAAACAATAGAGAGATTTAAATTTTCTAAGACACTTTTGGTCAAGAAACACAGTATGCATGGAGGCGTGAATCCTCATGTATAATGGGTGATTCTCACCTGAGAAGACAAAAGAATTGAATAATAATAACCTGAAATGACTTGCATATTAATGAGGCCTTTTCAGTCAGGTAGGCTGTGAAAAAACCCTCTGTTGATCATGCTGATAACAGGATTAAAGTCCACTCAGGACAAAAAGAAAATGATTTTTGTGATCTCATGCATGCACGTATTATTGCACATGATATGAAGAAAATTTTGTATAGGCCTATGTTAAATTACACTACCAGTCAAAAGATTGAACACATTGCCATTATAATGTTTTTAAAAGAAGTCTCAAGTCTCTAACCAAATAATGGTTTTCTATTTTAATATACTTTAAAATATAATGTATTTCTGTGATGCAAAGCCTCTGAACATTCCTACCTCTAGGGCATTTCATATAGGCTACTATATTTGTTATATTATAGAGCTTATGTTGATGTGCAGTTGACAAACTATACATCATTAAAAAGATCTCAGACTCAAGCTTCACATTTTGACTCTTAAAATCTTATATTGACCATAATTTCTTAATATGCTTAAAACATACACATTTTGAGAAATATTGATGGATTCTCATATGTTTATATCAATTTTCTATACAGAGGAGTAATATTTATTATTCTTTATTTATTGTCATTATTATGAGCGCTGGATGCTGTGTTTTTAATTCATCCTTGAGCCGGAGGGCGCTCTGCCCCTTTTGTCCACAAATGCCTCAGTAAAAGAAGAGGCAAATCATGTGACAATCAAGGAACTAACAGAGGCAAGAGATCGCTAAATATGGCTATTCAAAACACTTTTGAAGACAATAAATACACGATTGAGATGATGCATGTGAATCACGGATTTCTGACATGGCTCTCTTTTCATACAGATTACATAAACACAGAAGGTTTGTTTTCGATTTGACTTGTCATGATTTAAAACCTGACATCTTAACGGTTTTTTAGACATAAGTGTAATTTTTTTGTCATTAGTATTCACTAAGTTACAGTTCATTTTCTTTTATCAGATTGGACTTCGTTCAGACGAGGCTGAATCCAGCTTCTTATTCGCAGCTTCTTATTGACGCTATCCAGTCCACCTTAAAAAACGCGATGCTTCCGCGTTTGTAGCTTCTTATTCACGCTTAGTTTAGGGACGGTGCGGTTGTTCTGTTTTATGCCTTTTGTGTCTATTTTCAGAATTAAAGCAAAATAAACTATTTTGAAATGCAAATAGCACTGATATATCAGCGAAAATATGCTGCAAAAATATAAAGGCACTTAAAATATAATTATAGTATTCTTTATTGAACGTGTCATCAGCTCAACTTGAAGGACCGTGTGGTTTTTCTCTTATTCACGCTTTTTATGTTATATTGTCTATTTTTAGAAAAAAAGAATAAACTATTCTGAAATGTAAATAACACCGAAATATCTGTGAAAATTACTGTACAATTACAAAGGTATATAAAAACAATTACTTACATCATTCTTTTTGCACGTGATCATTTGAATGCATTAATGAATCAATTGATAAAAAATTAATTCATGCAAATATTACAGATTTCAATATCACAAGGTAGGGTGAATTGCCCTAAAGTGGGACACTGCCTAATGTGGGACACCTAAGGTTTAGTGTTTGTAGGTCCCGCATAAATACATGAATGTCAGTGAAACTATAGGTTATCTGAAGCTGTGGTGCCATGTGATCAAAATCACATAGCTTCTCAAATGTCCAGTCATATATGAGACTGTAGCAATCATCAAAAAGGAAGGACCTTGTATGAAAGCCACCCAAAGGTCAATGACATAGAGTTTTGACAAACTTGACATTAAGGAGTATAAATTAATTTTAAACAAAAAAATCATGATATCTCTTGGCCTAATGTGCTTATGAAATGTATGTCCATCAAAAAATACTATAACTTTGTATGTGTAAACTATATATTTTATATTTTTATCAAATTTCCTACTGTCCCACTTTAGGAAATGTGGTTTCAAAAAGTGGGACAGTATTATTGCCTAATGTGGGACAGTACTTTAGTCAGTCAAAAATGTGTGGTGGGGCATGGTTTGTGGGACAAAAATGGTTATTTACAGTGTTTTAGTGTTGCTATGTATTAAATGAATGGTTGTGTGTGTTTGTTGTTTAGTGAAATAGAAAACATTAGGCCAAATAAACATTTATGCAGTTCACAGCACTTTTATGAATTTTGACTCAATGTTAAATCCAGCCTAAAGTTTGTTCAAGGCTTTTTTAAATTTATTTTTTGCAGGTTGCAAGATTTTATATTTTGCCTTCAAATAAGCCTAGGCTATATGTTGAAGAGAACAGTAAAGAATTCTGACTGTGCATTTAATTATTTTCTATATGTAACATAACATAGCCTATGAAAATAGTTGCCTAATGTCTTTACAATAAATGCATCAAAACTATCATATTGTATTATTTTTCTGATGATGTTCAATTATCAATCAGTCCATCCATAACCAAGAAGAGAATTACTAACTTAAGAAGATTTTTACTATTCTGCATGAATCAAATGATTTTGGCCTTTTATCATAGACTTTGGCCTTTTCATAGACCTTTTATTATTATGATTATTATTATTATCATTATTATCATCATTATTATCATTATTCTTATTATCATCATCAGATTTTGGCCTTTTATCATAGAATTTTCAGTGTCCCACATTAGGGACACAACTGTCCCACATTAGGAAGCACCAGATTTTTTTAGACGACTTGCACTAAGAGCACTAATATGTCTATAATTTCTTTTATGAATGTGTTATCTCCATTTTCTCTTTTGATTTGATTAGGAGACATCCTGGGTTTTTTAAAATGGTATTGTGTGTGAATTTAATGTTTTGGCTACAAATTGCAATATGTCACAGAAGTCTGAAATGCAAAAAATGTCCTACATTAGGGCAATTCACCCTAACTAGAGACTATCAGCTCCAGCTCCAGCTTGGATCCAGCCTGTTATGAAGACTTCAGATGAAGGACTCCAGAACATCAAACATGGATGATTATACAAAATTATCATGTTATCATTGCTTTGCATGCACACTACTTTTGCTTAAAAGAAGTAATATCTTACAACTGTATGTTCTGATATTGTAACGAGGCAGACTCGGGAAGATCCATTTGCAGCTTTATTTGAATATCGTAGTCGTACAGGCAGGGGTCAGAAAACAGCAACAACAATGTAGTAGGCAAGGCAGAGTCAGAAACGGTAACAGGCAACAGATCAGGGCTGGCGGCAGACAAAACAAGGGTAATCAAAGTCCAGGCAGAATAGTAACAAGGCAGGCGGCAGACAGAGAGCGGAGGTCCAGGGCAGTCCAAGGTCATACACGAGAGAATCAAAACACAGGGGAAAACGCTCAGAAATGTATGCATAGCAAAACAAGACTTCGCGAATAATGAATGGTGCTGAGAGTCATTTATAGTCCTGGGAATAAGCAGCAGGTGGAAGTGTGGGCGTGGCTAATCAGCCCAGGTACGGGGTATGGGAAATGTAGTCCATGAGACGACTAGTACTCCGGAGATGGTGCCCTCAGGTGGTGATCGGAGGGAGCCACAGAGACCGTTTCTGTGACAGAGCCCCCTCCCTGCGAGCGGCTCCTGAAGCGAGGAGGTGGTCGACGCCGGGGTCTACCTCGAGGACGAGGGGCCGGACGCTCCGGATGAGTCCTGTGGAATTCAGCAATGAGATTGGGGTCCAGTATGTCGTCTGAGTTGACCCATGATCGTTCCTCCGGGCCGAACCCCTCCCAGTCCACTAAGTACTGCAGCATTCTGCCCCGGCGTCTGGAGTCCAAGAGCTCCTGAACCTGATAAACCTCCTCGCCCTCGATGATGACTGGAGGGGGCCTCTGATCACGGGTCTCCTCTAGGACCTCCTCTCCTCTCGGACCACCTGCGGGCTTGAGCAGAGACACATGGAAAGTGGGTGAGATACGGTATTCTGATGGAAGTGCTAAACGGTATGATACTGGAGTGATCTGTCGTGTGATTCTGAATGGACCCACGTACCTGGGACTTAGTTTCTTGCAGGGGAGGTGCAGACGGAGATCCCTTGTGGAGAGCCATACCCATTGGCCGGGTTCGTAGTGAGGTTGTTGACGACGGTTGCGATCCGCCTGTTCCTTGGATCGTCTTATGGCCCGCTGCAGATGTACGTGTGCCTCGTTCCATACCTCCTCACTCCGTTGCAGCCAGTGGTCGACGGCGGGTAGATCGGTGGGCTCTCCAGACCAAGGGAAGAGAGGTGGCTGGAATCCCAGGACACATTTGAAAGGGGAGATGCCGGTGGCAGGTTTGTGTAGGGAATTTTGTGCATACTCAGCCCAGAACAGGTAGCGACTCCAGTCCGCTTGGTTCTGATGGCAGTATGACCGTAGATAGCGTATAAGTTCCTGGTTGAGTCTCTCCGCTTGCCCATTGGCCTCTGGATGGTAACCGGATGTCAAACTGATATTAACGTTGAGTCTTTGGAAGAACGCTGCCCATAGTCGAGATGTAAACTGAGGTCCCCGGTCCGACACGATGTCCTCTGGTAAGCCATAGAAGCGGAATACGAAATTGCAAAGATGTTCAGCGGTCTCCAGAGCTGTGGGGAGTTTTGGTAAAGGAATGAACCGGCAGGACTTGGAGAAGCGGTCAACAACAGTGAGTATAGTAGTATGTCCTTGTGAATTGGGCAGGTCCGTAATGAAATCGACGGCGATGTGGGACCAGGGACGCTGTGGAATGGGGAGTGGTTGTAATAGGCCGGCAGGTGACTGACGGGATGACTTGGTGGTTTGACAGATGACGCAGTTATGGATGTAAGCGGTGATATCCGAGGCGAGAGATGGCCACCAGAACCGGTTGGACACAAGGTGGATGGTCGCAGCGATGCCTGGATGCCCGGCGCTGGGTGCGGTATGCACTTCCTGGATTACCCGTTGGCGGAGAGGGGCTGGTACATAAGTATGTGTTGCTGGGCAGTCATTAGGTGGAGGTTCAGCCCTCTGGGCTTCGGTGATCTCGGACATGATGTCCCACTGGATGGGTGCGACAATGATCGAGGTAGGTATAATTGGTTCGTTGGGTAATGGGTCGGCACAGGATTCGAACTGTCGAGATAGAGCGTCGGCCTTAGTGTTCTTGGACCCGGGTCGGTATGTGACTGTGAACTGGAAACGAGTGAAGAATAATGCCCACCTAGCCTGGCGATGGTTGAGACGTTTGGCGGTTTTCAGGTATTCAAGATTGCGGTGATCGGTGAGCACTGTGAATGGATATTTACTCCCCTCCAACCAGTGCCGCCATTGCTCCATAGCGGCCTTCATGGCCAGTAGCTCGCGATCTCCGACGTCATAGTTCTGTTCAGGTGGAGTGAGTTTGCGAGAGTAATAGGCGCACGGAAATAACTTGAGAGGGTTGCCTTGTCTCTGGGAGAGGATCGCCCCTATGCCTGTACTAGAGGCGTCAACCTCAACAATGAACTCTCGCTCTGGGTCTGGGTGATGCAGAATGGGTGCAGTGGTAAACAGATCCTTTAGTTTCTGAAATGCGGCGATAGATACAGGTGACCAGGCCAGTTGTGCGTTTGCCTGCCTTAGCATGGAGGTGAGTGGAGCTGCTGTCAGACTGAAGTTACGTATGAATCTGCGGTAGAAATTGGCAAACCCCAGGAAGCGTTGTAGTTCCTTTACTGATGATGGACGAGGCCATCTTAATACTGCCTGAACCTTGCTGTCGTCCATGGCAACGCCCTCCGCACTGATAACATAACCCAGGAATGTTGTAGCAGTTTGATGAAATTCACATTTCTCCAGTTTGGCATACAGCTGGTGATCAATGAGTCTTTGAAGCACAGAGCGTACGTGACGAACATGGTCGGAATAATTCTCAGAGAAGATCAGAATATCGTCAATATAGACAATCACCCACCTATTGAGCATGTCCCGGAAGACGTCGTTGATAAATGCTTGGAAAACTGAAGGACTATTGACAAGCCCGAAGGGCATAACCCGGTATTCGTAGTGCCCGGATGTTGTGGAGAAGGCAGTCTTCCACTCGTCCCCCTCCCGGATGCGAATGAGATTATAGGCGCTGCGGAGGTCGAGCTTGGTGAAGAGCCGAGCCGTGCGTAACTGTTCCAGAGCGGAGGGGACCAGCGGCAAAGGATACCGGAACTTTACTGTGATGTCGTTCAACCCACGATAATCTATGCAGGGTCTCAGACCTCCATCTTTTTTTTTTACGAAGAAGAAACCGGCAGACGCCGGCGAAGAGGAGGGTTGAATGAAACCTTTAGCCAGTTCCTCCTCGATATACTTCTTCATAGCCTCCGACTCAGGTTGGGATAGTGGGAATATACGCCCCCTGGGGGGCGTAGAGCCGGGGATCAGCTCTATAGCACAGTCACTGGTGCGATGCGGTGGAAGTTGTAAAGCTTTGACCTGACTGAAGGCCTCGACCAGATCTTGATATTCGTCAGGCAGTTTATTATGAGGTGAACAGCTGGCAGGTGCTTCCCTGAGGGATTCGGGGCGTGGGGGAGACTGGATACAGGTTTGCTGACAACGCTTGGACCAGTGGGTAATCTGGTTGTCCGACCAGGAAATCTGTGGGTTATGTTGTTTAAGCCATGGAGAGCCGAGAATGAGAGGGTGTTGAGGGGATTTAATGAGGAAAAAACGTATTGTTTCTTTGTGCAGCGATCCTATCTGTAAGGTGATGTCATCACAAGTGTAGCGAACTCGTCCAGTCCCTAGAGGGCGTCCGTCTAGCGCCGCCACTGACAACACAGAATTGCAGGGTATTAGTGGAAAGCCGTGAGAGCGAGCAAAATCCAGGTCCATGAAATTGCCTGCGGCACCAGAATCTATCATAGCCTCTGTCTGAATTACTTTCTCTTGATATGATAGCATTGCAGTTATTGTGATGTTAGAGGAATTAAGGGACGAACTCACCGCAGTAGAGCCGCGACTGGTAGGTCTCGTGGGGCAAGAGGCTCGCATGTGGCCCGATTGACCGCAGTACAAACACAGGCGCAGTTGCATGCGTCTATCTCTCTCCTCCGAAGTCAGGTGAGTGGTGCCGATTTGCATGGGTTCGGGTTCAGTAGGCGAGGCTGTGGTGGTATGCGTAAATAGAGACCCTCTGCCCGGCCGTCTTGATCTGATTAAATTGTCTATGCGAATGGCGAGATCGATAAATCCGTTCAAACTTCTCCCCTCGTCGCGACAAGCCAATTCAGATTGCAATTCCATATTTAATCCCTTGCGAAACAGCAGCTTGAGCGTGTCCTCGACCCATGTTGTTTGTGCTGCTAGAGTTCGGAAAGTGAGTGCGTACTCCGCAGCTGTCTGTTTATCCTGACGGAGAGATAGAAGAAGCTCACCCGCTTCCTTGCCCCCCTCGGCGTGCTCGAAGACCTCGCGGAAGCACTGAAGAAAGGATTTGAGCGTGGCGTGCGAGGTCCTACCGCCGACCCATACTGTTGTAGCCCACTCCAGCGCCTTTCCAGTTAGCAGCGAGCAAATGAAAGCTATGCGACTCTCCTCAGTGGGATACAGCGCGGGCTGTTGCGATATAAACAAGGAGCATTGAAGTAAGAAGCCCTTACATTTCGCTGGGGAGCCGTCATATTTCTCAGGGAAGGCGAGACGAGGGCTGCTGGTGGTGTTCAGGATCGGAGCGGCAGCTGCAGGAGGCGTGGGTAATGGCGGACTCATCTCCGCGGGCGTGACGCGCATAGTTTGGAGCGTCTTTACCAGCTCCTCTGTGATGGAGGTGAGACGTGTGAGCTGTTGTTGATGAACGGCCAATACACTGGCCTGTGTAGAGAGCTCAGTGGTCAAACGGTGTACAGCTGCTGGATCGGGGTCTGGCGAAGTCTTCTGTAACGAGGCAGACTCGGGAAGATCCATTTGCAGCTTTATTTGAATATCGTAGTCGTACAGGCAGGGGTCAGAAAACAGCAACAACAATGTAGTAGGCAAGGCAGAGTCAGAAACGGTAACAGGCAACAGATCAGGGCTGGCGGCAGACAAAACAAGGGTAATCAAAGTCCAGGCAGAATAGTAACAAGGCAGGCGGCAGACAGAGAGCGGAGGTCCAGGGCAGTCCAAGGTCATACACGAGAGAATCAAAACACAGGGGAAAACGCTCAGAAATGTATGCATAGCAAAACAAGACTTCGCGAATAATGAATGGTGCTGAGAGTCATTTATAGTCCTGGGAATAAGCAGCAGGTGGAAGTGTGGGCGTGGCTAATCAGCCCAGGTACGGGGTATGGGAAATGTAGTCCATGAGACGACTAGTACTCCGGAGATGGTGCCCTCAGGTGGTGATCGGAGGGAGCCACAGAGACCGTTTCTGTGACAGATATCATCTCATAAAAGAAGACTATTGTGTTTTTGCTACAAGTGAATGTGAATTAAATTACCTTTGCATTCAAAGTTGCACTGGGGCATTATTCCTAATGTGCTTGACTGTCACCATGCACATTTTCAGACATTTTTACTGTAGCATTTTAAAGTTATGGACCCATGAATTTGACAAATGTGACAATACAGTAACAGGAGAAATTGCACTTTTGGCCCAATTGGAGGCGCTATATCTCAGCTGTCTTTAAGGGTGCGTTCAAAGTTGCACTGGGGCCTTATTCCAAGTGCACTTGACTGTCACCATGCACATTTTCAGACATTTTTACTGTAGCATTTTAAAGTTATGGACCACTGAATTTGACAAACGTGACAATACATTTACAGGAGAAATTGCATTATTGTCCCAGTTGGAGGCGCTATATCTCAGCTGCCCTGAAGGGTGCGTTCAAAGTTGCACTGGGGCCTTATTCTCAATGTACTTGACTGTCACCATGCATATTTTCAGACATTTTTACTGTATATGGACCCATGAATTTGACAAACGTAACAAAAGTTTCATGAGAAATTGCACTTTTGGCCAATTTGGAGGCGTTATATCTCAGCTGCCTTTAAGGGTGCGTTCAAAGTTGCACTGGGGCCTTATTCCAAGTGCACTTGACTGTCACCATGCACATTTTCAGACATTTTTACTGTAGCATTTTAAAGTTATGGACCAATGAATTTGACAAACGTGACAATACATTTACAGGAGAAATTGCATTATTGGCCCAGTTGGAGGCGCTATATCTCAGCTGCCTTTATGGGTGCGTTAAAACCTGCACTGGGGCCTTATTCCAAGAGCACTTGACTGTCACCTAGCAACATTATGAGCAATTTTACTGTAGTATTATTAAGTTATGGACCCATGAATTTGACAAATGTGACAGTAAAGTAACAGGAGAAATTGCACTTTTGGCCCAGTTGGAGGCGATATATCTCAGATGCCTTTATGGGTGCGTTAAAAGTTGCACTGGGGCCTTATTCCAAGTGCACTTGACTTTCACCATGCAACATTATGAGCAATTTTACTGTAGCATAATTAAGTTATGGACCCATGAATTTGACAAATGTGACAATACAGTAACAGGAGAAATTGCACTTTTGGCCCAGTTGGAGCCCCTATATCTCAGATGCCTTTAAGGGTGCGTTAAAAGTTGCACTGGGGCCTTATTCCAAGTGCACTTGACTTTCACCATGCAACATTATGAGCAATTTTACTGTAGCATTATTAAGTTATGGACCCATGAATTTGACAAACGTGACAAAAGTTTCATGAGAAATTGCACTTTTGGCCCAATTGGAGGCACTATATCTCAGCTGCCTTTATGGGTGCGTTAAAAGTTGTACTGGGGCCTTATTCCCAATGTACTTGACTGTCACCACGCACATTTCAGACATTTTTACTGTAGCATTTTAAAGTTATGGTCCCATGAATTTGACAAATGTGACAATACAGTAACAGGAGAAATTGCACTTTTGGCCCAATTGGAGGCGCTATATCTCAGCTGCCTTTAAGGGTGCGTTAAAAGTTGCACTGGGACCTTATTCCAAGTGCACTTGACTTTCACCATGCACATTTTCAGACCTTTTTTACTGTAGCATTTTAAAGTTATTGACCCATGAATTTGACAAACGTGACAGAAGTTTCATGAGAAATTGCACTTTTGGCCCAATTGGAGGCGTTATATCTCAGCTACCTTTATGGGTGCGTTAAAAGTTGCACTGGGGCCTTATTCCAAGTGCACTTGACTGTCACCATGCACATTTTCAGACATTTTTACTATAGCATTTTAAAGTTATGGACCCATGAATTTGACAAATGTGATAATACAGTAACAGGAGAAATTGCACTTTTGGCCCAGTTGGAGGCCCTATATCTCAGCTGCCTTTAAGGGTGCGTTAAAAGTTGCACTGGGGCCTTATTCCCAATGTACTTTACTGTCACCATGCACATTTTCAGACATTTTTACTGTAGCACTTTAAAGTTATGGACCCATGAATTTGACAAACGTGACAAAAGTTTCATGAGAAATTGCACTTTTGGCCCAATTTGAAGCGCTATATCTCAGCTGTCTTTAAGGGTGCGTTCAAAGTTGCACTGGAACCCTATTCCCAAATAACTTGTCTGTCAGCATACAACATTATCGGCAATTTTACTGTAGCATCGAGTTATGATCCCATGATTCTGAGAGATGTGATAAAACAGTTACATAAGAAATTGCACTATTTGCTATAACTCTGCTGCCTTTAAAGTTGTTCTGTTGCTGTTCATGGTGCTGAAAAATCTACAACAATTGGATTATTAAGGAGTGCAAATACATTGTCATCTAGCATTAAAATAAAGTTATTACATACTATCACTATGAAACCCAAAATGTAAGGGTTTCAAAAATCAACTCAGATCATGCACACATCATAAAACATTAGAAGTCACTTAATGTTATCACAGTTACATTTATTTATTTATTCATTCATTCACTTATCTGTGCTTTGAACGCACCCTTAAAGGAAACTGAGATATAGCGCCTCCAACTGGGCCAATAATGCAATTTCTCCTGTAAATGTATTCTCACATTTGTCAAATTCATTGGTCCATAACTTTAAAATGCTACAGTAAAAATGTCTGAAAATGTGCATGGTGACAGTCAAGTGCACTTGGAATAAGGCCCCAGTGCAACTTCGAACGCACCCTTAAAGACAGCTGAGATATAACGCCTCCAACTGGGCCAAAAGTGCAATTTCTCATGAAACTTTTGTCACGTTTGTCAAATTCATGGGTCCATAACTTTAAAATGCTACACTAAAAATGTCTGAAAATATGCATGGTGACAGTCAAGTACATTGGGAATAAGGCCCCAGTGCAACTTTAAACGCACCCTTCAGGGCAGCTGAGATATAGCGCCTCCGACTGGGCCAATAATGCAATTTCTCCTGTAAATGTATTGTCACATTTGTCAAATTCATTGGTCCATAACTTTAAAATGCTACAGTAAAAATGTCTGAAAATGTGCATGGTGACAGTCAAGTGCACTTGGAATAAGGCCCCAGTGCAACTATTAACGCACCCTGAAAGGTAATTTAATTCACATTCACTTGTAGCAAAAACACAATAGTCTTCTTTTATGAGATGATATCAGAACGTACAGTTGTAAGATATTACTTCTTTTAAGCAAAAGTAGTGTGCATGCAAAGCAATGATAACATGATCATTTTGTATAATCATCCATGTTTGATGTTCTGGAGTCCTTCATCTGAAGTCTTCATAACAGGCTGGATCCAAGCTGGAGCTGGAGCTGATAGTCTCTAGTTACCTTGTGATATTGAAATCTGTAATATTTGCATGAATTAATTTTTTATTCAATTGATTCATTAATGCATTCAAATGATGACGTGCAAAAAGAATGATGTAATTGTTTTTTATATACCTTTGTAATTGTACAGTAATTTTCACAGATATTTCGATGTTATTTACATTTCAGAATAGTTCATTCTTTTTTTCTAAAAATAGACAATATAGCATAAAAAGCGTGAATAAGAGAAAAACCACACGGTCCTTCAAGTTGAGCTGATGACACGTTCAATAAACAAAGAATACTACAATTATATTTTAAGTGCCTTTATATTTTTGCAGCATATTTTCGCTGATATATCAGTGCTATTTGCATTTCAAAATAGTTTAGTTTTAATAGTTTTCCTTTAATTCTGAAAATAGACACAAAAAGCATAAAACAGAAAAACCGCACTGTAAAGTGAGCGTGAATAAGAAGCTACAAACGCGGAAGCGTCACGCTTTTTAAGGTGGACCGGATAGCGTCAATAAGAAGCTGCGAATAAGAAGCTGGATTCAGCCTCGTTTCGTTCAGAGGGAGACGAGAGATCACGCATCATGTTAGTTTTCTTTATTTTACAAAAAGCACAACATTTTGTTTTTACTCTGAGTGTACACAAATGAAAGGAGATATTCCACAGATTAAAATGGTGTATAACTCTTAATTGTATGTGCAACATTGACGGAGTATTTTGAGTCTCTTTCACACTGATAAGAAAACCGTCAGACCTCAGAGTGTTAACTCTGGGAATTTTGTTGTGTAGCTCATTATGTGAGTTATTGTCTCCTCGGGTATGAATTACAGCATCATTCAGCATTATTCACGCCTCCATGCATACTGTTTTTCTAAACAAAATGTCTTACAAATTTTAAATCAATATATTGTTTCATCTGAATGAATAGGCAGGGTGCTTTTTACATCATTTTGAAGCAAAAATTCTAGTCTACAACCTCCAATACCCAAACGTCTTGTGGACATATTTAGTATTTGTTTTGTGGCCTTATTTCAATGATTTAATTTAATTTTTTTTTTTTCAACTACCACACATAAATGTTATTCTCTCAAAAACACAAACACGTACGTACATGTTGTTCACATATTATGGTAGCCTAGCTCGTGCTGAATACAGTTGCCATTAATATGTTTATAAGCACAAATGTCAGGGCATGTCAAAACTTCTCCAGGGCCCCAAAAATCCTAAGACAATCCTAAGAGCAGTATTCACTCCATTCAGTTATTTCACCATCACTCTAGGAGGCATGAGGAGAATGTGTCTGTAACCACAGGTGTCCCAGGATGATGTCTGCATTGGATCCTTCTAGCACTAGTAACGAGATCTCTTCCCTATGTAGGCTGCCTATGCAAAGTGTGATGGTGGTTGTGAAATGGGTGATTACTCCTCTGCCCAGCGGCTTACCCAGAATGGAATGGATGCTTAGGGTTTGTGTGAAGGGGAGTTTCTTGATCCGGAGATGCTTTTGGAGTGATGAAATCATGGTTGGTAATTAAATGGAACTCACCACTGGCCGAGGAGGACAAACTGGGAAGGAAGAAATGAAATGGCCATCCAATCCACAATATAAACATAGATAATTTAGAATTCATCCTTGTCTTTCCAAGGGGGCCAAATGAAAATAATCCACTTGCATAGGCTCACTTACTGGTGCAGCTAAAACAGCAGATGGAAACTTTGGGGAGGACTGCAGCAGGGGTTGATCTGGATGACAAGCAGAGATGCGTTGAACCACTCGAATAGAGCATTGAATGATATTCTCCAATCCCATAGCGTCATAATAGAGGTTGGAGGATAAACCTTGACTGAAAGCAGTGATGAAAGCAGCTTCATTCCACCCACTGGTGGCAGCTAGACTGCAGAAACGGATAGCATACCCAGCCACAGAAGACCGACCCAGTCAAATATGAGATAACTGGTTGTGAACGGCAGAGGTTGGAGCAAGTCACACGTTCACAAGTCTCAAGTCCCTACCATCAAGTCTCAAGTCGCAGTGCACACAAACCAAGCAAGCCAAGTAAAGCTCATCTTAAGCAAGTCAAGTCAAGTCCTGCTGAGGTTCAGGTCAAATCAAGTCAAGTTACAATACCAAACAGAAACAAGCAGAGTTTATATTCGGCTTGACCTTGTTTGTTTTTCCCTCAGAAATGAACTTTTTTAATTATACATTTATACTGTAATATCATTAATAATAATAATAATATAATTTATTATAGTACATATTTATAATTATTTAGATTTTGTAATATTATAATAACAATTATATGAAAAATTTTGAAGATAAAAGTTGATGCATTAATTATATTGGTTTTATAGTAAATATCTAATGTTTAACTCATATATATATTTTTATGGAATATCACCTACATGGAAGTGACAGAAATTAACTTTCCCATTAAGGCCCAATATGTGACCCCTTGAATTGTTTTCCATGGACATTTTTTTTCTAAGCATATTATACGCAATCTTAGAGGTGAATACGTTTACACTGCAATTACAATTGCATAAATAATGTTATGCGATTAATGATTTAAATATAGAATTTTTAATATAGAAAAAAATGAGATAAAAGATAAAATTAGGTAAAAATAATAAATTATACTTTTAATTATAAAATTAAAAGCACCAGTAGGTGGCGGCAAATACTTTCGTAATGAATGAGTCACAGAAGCATTCATTCAACTGATTCATTCAAAATGGCACTCAGGAACGAAGCAAGTGACTGAGTGACTGGGTCACTGAATCACTGAACTTTTTTTTACAAAACCTTGGATCTGTTTAGGAACAAAACACCACTATCGTGTTGCTTGCCGCAGAGACACATAACTCTTTTGCTGTGGCTTGTTTGGAACTATTATCTTTGGAGAAATAGAGCAATGAAACATTATTGACAATATTACGCAATGTCTAAAATGTCAATATTGTTAACTGTTTTTGTTAACTAAACTGTTGTATAAAATCAATATCACATTTGCAATTGTGCTAATATTCTGGAAATATTTCTTAAAGGGATAGTTCACCCAAAAATGAAAATTATCCCATGATTTACTCACCCTCAAGCCATCCTAGGTGTATCTTCTTTCAGACGAACACAATCCGAGATGTATCTAAAAATATCCTTAGTCTTCCAAGGTTTATAATGTTTGTGAATGGTAACCCACATTCTGAAGACAGAAAAAATGCAGTGCTTGCAGGTTCACCACCTGGTCCCTGAAGGGATTGGGCACATATCCAGGCCGGGGTCTCAAGATCACGTGAGAGTAGTCCGGCCCGAATTCCAGGCACGAATCGCTGACCGAAAATGCTTGCAGGTCCCCAACCCTCTTGAAGGAGGCGAGCCATATGCCCCAGGAGCCTCTGAAATTGTTTCAGTGGGACCGCTGTTTTCCGCGAGAACGAGTTCAGGCAGTTTAGCACCAACTGTGCACGCTTGTTGGTGAGACGTGCTGTCATGTTGACCGAGTCCAGCTCCACACCGAGAAAAGAGATGCTCTGCACGGGGCAGAGCTTGCTCTTCTCCCAGTTGACCCGAAGCCCCAACTGGCTGAGGTGACTGAGCACCAGGCCCCTGTGTTCGCACAACTGCTCTCGGGACTGGGCCAGAATGAGCCAGTCGTCGAGGTAGTTGAGGATGCGAACGCCCACTTCCCTGAGCGGGGCAAGGGCCACCTCTGCGACTTTGGTAAAGACGCGAGGAGACAGGGACAGCCCGAAGGGTAGGACCTTGTACTGATATGCCCGCCCCTCGAACGCAAACCGTAGGAACGGTCTGTGTCGAGGAAGGATCGAGACATGAAAGTACGCGTCCTTCAGGTCTATTGCTGTAAACCAATCCCGGGCGAGAACGCACGTGAGAATGCGTTTCACCATGAGCATCTTGAACGGGAGCTTGTGAAGGGCCCGATTCAAGACATGCAGATCCGGGATTGGTCATAACCACCTGCCTTTCTTGGGTACTATGAAGTAAGGGCTGTAAAACCCAGGCTCCATCTCGGCTTGAGGGACAGGCTCTATTGCGTCCTTCGCCAAAAGAACCGCAATCTCCGCCCGCAGGACAGAGGCGTTGGGACCTGTTACCAAGGTGAACAGAACGCCGCTGAACCTGGGGGGACGCCTGGCGAACTGAATCGCGTAGCCGAGTCTGATTGTCCGAAAAAAGAAAACCCAACACAGGATTCTCCCCCGGGCCCTCTCCCGGGGGAAGGAGTGGTGCGGTCACCGTCTCCCGAGCAGCTTCCAAAATCTCCGGCTCTCCCGTCTCAGGGCCGCTTCTTGGCCTTCTTCCTTTTCTTGGAAGGAGGCTTGGCGGGCTGGGCGGGGGGCGTGGCCTTCCTGCGGGTGGCTCAAGGAGGATGGGAAGGATCCGATCTCACAGGAGCCGGGGCCGCAGGAGGATGCCCTCGGCAAGGAGCAGACGAAGGCACGGCCCGTGGCGGATTGGTGGCATCATCACGCCTGGGCAGGATGTGCTTGATGGCCTCCGTCTGCTTTTGCACTGCAGAGAACTGCTGGGCGAAGTCCTCGACAGTGTCGCCGAAGAGGCTGGCCTGGGAGATGGGGGCGTCAAGAAAGAGTTTTGTCAACCTCCCTCATCTCAGCCAGGTCCAACCAAAGATGCCGTTCCTGGACCACCAGGGTGGACATCGTTTGACCCAGGGCGCGCGCCGTGACCTTCGTCGCCCGGAGGGCGAGGTCGGTCGCCGTGCGTAGCTCTTGCAGCAACCCTGGTTCAGCACTACCCTCGTGCAGCTCTTTCAGAGCTTTCACCTGATGGACCTTGCAAGATGGCCATGGCGTACAGGACAGAAGCCGCCTGTCCAGCAGCGGAGTAAGCCTTGGCAGCAAGAGCGGCCGTGGTCTTACCCGCTTTGGACGGGAGACGCGGACGATTCCGCCAGGTGGCTGGGCACAAGTGCTCCGCAATCGCACGTTCCACCTGCGGGATGTCCATGTACCCCTTTGACGGCTCCTCCATCGAGGGTAGTGACAGTGGAGGAGGCAGAGGACCGTAGTCTGGCAGTGTGAGGTGCCAACCAGGTCTTCTGGAGCTCCTCATGCACTTCCGGGAAGAACAGCATTGGGGCGGGACTGAGTGCTGCGCCCCGACCCCAGAAACCAGTCATCCAACCGTGAGCGCTCGGGACAGGGTGGAGGGTTCCACTCGAGAACGATGCCCGCGGCGGCCCGGGCAAGCATGGCTGTTAGCTCAGAGTCCGCCTCCGACTGAGCAACCATCCCAGAGGGCGGAAGCTCGGAGTCATCGTCGCTCTCTGAACCGTTCAGCCCACTCCCCGATGCAGAAATCGACATCCGATCCTCCTCCGAAGCACCGAAAGTGACGTGGGGCACCCCCGAAGAGGGCCCCGCGACAGCAGGCGGCAGCTCGATGGCATATGGTGTTGTGGAGGAGTGGGAAGTTCGTGGGGACGGACCCGACGAAGTGGCTCCCACTGTGATCCTCAGATATCCCAGAGCACTAACCAGACCGGCAGACGCTACAGCCGCCGGCGCTGGGGTAGTGACAGAGGGGACCCTGCCTTCTGTGTTAAAGAAGGAGAGTTGCGATCTCAACACCAACATGGACATGCCCTCGCAGTGAGGGCATGTACCATCCACGAGCGCTGACTCAGCGTGCGGTCTACCCAGACACGTGAGACAGTGGTCGTGGCTGTCAGAGGAGGTCAGGAAACGACCGCATCCAGAAACACATGGACGAAAAGACATCTTGAAAAAGACGCTGATCGCCCGTGCTTGCTCTTTCAGTATACCTCACCAGCCGAAGCACCCAGGGATGAGTGCAGCACCGTCCTGTGGGCAGCGCGCCATCACACTCACCACTGAGCGTGCCTTTCCCACCAGCTGGAGAGACTCGAGCAGCCACCAGAACAAAACAGTGAAGTAGCAATTAAAATGGCTGTTTTTAGGATCTTATCCTATAGCAATTATTATTGTTGTTTTGCTCTTAATAGAAATTCGCTCTCTTGAAGAGGTGAAATGCGCAGATCCGATCCGATCGGCTCCGAAGCAAAAGTATGAATGAAGGTGAGTATGACTGAATTATAATTATTTATTATAATTTCAATGGAAGCCCTTTGGAAATTTTGCTTAAAATGAGGCTGATAAAAAACAGAACCAAAACTCAATGATAAATAATTACAAGATATACAATGTTGACATTATATAATAAGCATGGGGTTAATGAATTATGCAAAAATAAAGAGCTGCGTTCTGAAATATTAAAAATGGCTGTATTTCACAATGTGAAGGATTGTGTATTAGTCATGACATGCTGTTTTTATCTAAACTGATAATAGATTATTCTGTGACAAAAACTTACCATAAACCTTTAATGAATGTATTTTGCTTTTTGTGGTTGTCACCGTCCTGCCCTTCAGCTCAGCTTGACACGCATAATCCCCTTCATGACCAGACTTCACTGAGAGAGTAAGAGTGTTGTCTTTTATGCTTCTTTCATCACTAGAGACAACATTTTCTGAGTCCTTGAACCACTTATAGATCCAGTTTTCAGATACAGGAATCACACACTGCAAAGACACGTTTTCACCAGGAAATGCTTCTGTCCATTCTGACTGGACTCTTGCTTCAGGCAGATCTAAAAGGGGAGAGAAGAAAACGAACCAAACTGTAAGGTGAATCTGTTAACATAGAGCGTAAAGGACTGTACACACTGATTATTGCCGCCGTTTAACGCCTTGTGACTAAACAAAGGGCGCTAAAGTGATTGACGCATTTGTTCACGTGCATGGAGCTGCTGAAGTTACAGTAAAACATGACTCTGTGGTGCTCAAGCACAAAACGGTCTTACCGAGCACACATTGATACCAAGACGACGAAGAGGAAGTAAGTAGACGAGGAAGACCCCTTCAAACTATCCCTGTATCTCAATCTACACCTTCCGTCCAGCTGTGTTTGATTATACTGATTGGACTTGATTAGGAAAGCCACACACCTGTCTATATAAGACCTTACAGCTCACAGTGCATGTCAGAGAAAATGAGAATCATGAGGTCAAAGGGACTGCATGAAGAGCTCAGAGACTGAATTGTGGCAAGGCACAGATCTGGCCAAGGTTACAAAAAAATTTCTGCTTCACTTAAGGTTCCTAAGAGCACAGTGGCCTCCATAATCCTTAAATGGAAGATGTTTGGGACGACCAGAACCCTTCCTAGAGCTGGTCGTCTGGCCAAACTGAGCTATCAGGTCACTGACAGATCACTGTGGCTGAGCTCCAGAGATGCAGTCAGGAGATGGGAGAAAGTTGTAGAAAGTCAACCATCACTGCAGCCCTCCACCAGTCAGAGCTTTATAGCAGAGTGGCCCGACGGAAGCCTCTCCTCAGTGCAAGACACATGAAAGCCCGCCTGAAGGACTCCAAGATGGTGAGAAATAAGATTATCTGGTCTGATGAGACCAAGATAGAACTTTTTGGCCTTAATTCTAAGTGGTATGTTTGGAGAAAACCAGGCACTGCTCATCACCTGTCCAATACAGTCCCAACAGTGACGCATGGTGGTGGCAGCATCATGCTGTGGGGGTGTTTTTCAGCTGCAGGGACAGGACGACTGGTTGCAATTGAGGGAAAGATGAATGCGGCCAAGTACAGGGATATCCTGGATGAAAACCTTCTCCAAAGTGCTCAGGACCTGAGACTGGGCCGAAGGTTTACCTTCCAACAAGACAATAACCCTAAGTACACAGCTAAAATAATGAAGGAGTAGTTTCACAACAAATCCGTGACTGTTCTTGAATGGCCCAGCCAGAGCCCTGACTTAAACCCAATTGAGCATCTCTGGAGAGACCTAAAAATGGCTGTCCACCAATGTTTACCATCCAACCTGACAGAACTGGAGAGGATCTGCAAGGAGGAATGGCAGAGGATCCCCAAATTCAGGTGTGAAAAACTTGTTGCATCTTTCCCAAAAAGACTCGTGGCTGTATTAGATCAAAAGGGTCCTTCTACTAAATACTGAGCAAAGGGTCTGAATACTTAGGACCATGTGATATTTCAGTTTTTCTTTTTTAATAAATCTGCAAAAATGTCAACAATTCTGTGTTTTTCTGTCAATATGGGGTGCTGTGTGTACATTAATGAGGAAAAAAATGAACTTAAATGATTTT
This sequence comes from Chanodichthys erythropterus, assembly GCF_024489055.1. Classification (NCBI taxonomy): domain Eukaryota; kingdom Metazoa; phylum Chordata; class Actinopteri; order Cypriniformes; family Xenocyprididae; genus Chanodichthys; species Chanodichthys erythropterus. The sequence goes on along the minus strand of NC_090240.1, from coordinate 5,998,842 downwards.
AGAAAATGGCTGCAATATAATGGCTGCAATAAATTTTAAGGGGGTCTGAATACTTTCCGTACCCACTATATATATATATATATAGATATATATATATATATAAGACACAAAATGGTGAGAAAACAGCAGTTTGTCAAGTGTTTTCATCCCTGCCCTTGTTTCATCACGAGTGGGGATACACACACGATGTGTGTTGTTTGTTTAGGAGTGGAGCATGCCCAGGCAGCTCTTGAGGAAGTCCGTTCTCACCGGGCGCTCTTTGATAAAGATAAGGAGAGCGCCATGACCAGTGTTCCCCGTGGATCGGGTCCCGCTTCTGCCAAGGCAGAGCGGCGGCTTCATTTGTGGGGTTCACGGATGGATCTGACAGAGGGGTTATAGACAGGCCCAGCCTTATCTCTGCCCTCATCTGTCAGGCCCAGTGTCTCTCCTCTGGTGTCGAAAGCACGCGCTGCAGTTTCTTCCCCCCAAAGTGAGGCATCGGTGCTTCATCGATCCAGCTCTGAGGAGGTGGATGTGCTGAGCGTCGAAGCTGGAGATGAGGACTCGCCATCCTCTTCTCCAGCTTATGAGGAGCTGCTAGAGGTTGTGACCAGGACAGCAGAAAAGTTACATATTGTCATGATCATTACTGGAAGTGCCCTTGTCTGTCACTAGAGGGCACTCCTACCTGGACTTTTGGTTTTTATCACTCGGACTACATTTCCCAGAACTCACTTCCCGGACTCAATATCCCTGTTTCATTGCACACAGCTGTTTTGTGTTTGCTCATTAGTGTCTGACTATTTATACTGAGTTTGTTTCTGTTTTTGTTATTGTGGTTTCACTTTATGTCACCGGCTTCTGTTTGTTTCTTTGTTTTCTGTTTGGACTGCTCTGTGGATTTTGACCCTTGCATGTTGTGGATTATGTTTTGGATTACCCCATTAAAGCTGCATTTGGATCTTACCTTCTTGTCTCTGTGCTTCCGTGACACATATTGAGTGGCCTGTTGAAAGAAATGAGGCACGTCAAAAGAGCAAGGCTTTCTGCTTGCTAGGTCACAACCTCAGTGTCTGGGACTGCCGCTCTTTCCCGACCTCCACACCGAGGTGTCGAGGTCGTGGCAGAGACCAGCACAGTATAGAGTGTTCAGCCCCCAGACTTCTGTCTATTCCAACATCGTGGGGCTAAAACAGTATGGTTATGGGGTGATGCCTAGGGTAGAAGAGACGTTTGCGAGCTATCTCTCTCCCGAGTCTGCATCATCCCTTAAATCCCTGACGCTGCCCACCAGACCGCTAAGAACTACATCAGTGCTGGTGGGCAAAGCTTATTCGGCAGCAGGTCAGGCTGCAGCTTGTTTGCATACAATGTCAATTTTACAAGCTTATCAGGCTGACCTGCTGGGGGAAATAGCTGAGAGCAGTGAAGCAAGTTTTGAAACTATACAGGAACTCAGAAAAGCAACTGATCTGTCTCTCTGGGCCACCAAGGAGATGGTTAAAACAATCGGCCGGTCTATGGCAGCCCTGGTGGCCACGGAGAGGCATTTATGGCTAAATTTATCTGATATCAAAGAGAAGGATAAAAGCGTTCTCATGGATGTGTCGCTGTCTTCCCTGGGCCTCTTCGGCGACTCTGTCACATCGGTCATCGAGAGGTTCCAGGAAGCCAAAAAACAGTCAGCGGCCTTCCAAAAGTTCCTCCCCCACCGCTCTCTACCCCCTGAGGCTGCTGAGCGGGAGCAGCCTCAGGCGTCAAGCAGCTCCTCAGCACATAGAGCGCAACAAAAACAGAGTGCCCCCACCCATGCTCCCCCACAAAGAGCTTGGGGACTGGAATGGGCGACACAGTCGAAGCCTTCGAAGGGTAAGACAGATCTGAGGACTGTCATTATCACTAAGAAGGCTTCAAAGAAGTCCTGACATCAGTGGCATGGGACTTCTGAGGGCAGCCCCCTCCAGAGAGGGTCCTATATCACACTGTATGTTATCCGTCAAAAAACACAAGAGACCAGTCTCGAGAGACTGGTTCCCTTAGTAGAATTTCTGGCAGAATGGAAACTTCTCCCCAGTATTTTTCAATGGGTCTTGCTCACAATAGAAAAGAGTTACAAATTCAGTTCGGATCTCACCCACCCCGGTTCAGTGGGGTCATCCTATGGGGGTGGACCCCGAGCCATCTCTGGTGATGGAACAAGAGGTTCTGACGCTCTTGCAAAAAGGACTATAGAAAGGGTTCCTCCTCCCAGGAAGCTGTCAGGGTTTTACAGCTGATACTTCATTGTTCCAAAGAAGGATGGAGGGTTGCGTCCTACTCTAGATTTACTTGTGTTAAATCGCTCTGTTCAAAAGCTCAAGTTCAAGATCCTAACACTCAAAAAGATCATCCCACAGATCAGATCTTAGGACTGGTTTGTGACAATAGATCTGAAAGATGCTTACTTTCATGTGTCCATCCATCCTCAGCACAGGAAGTTCCTCAGATTTGCTTTCGGGGGCGAAGCTTATCAATACAGGGTTCTTCCTTTCGGCCTAGCACTTTCCCCCCACACCTTCACGAAATGCGTGGATGCAGCTCCATAATACAGTTTGATTCTAGCTCAATCCGAGCAACTGGCAGTCCAACATCGAGATGTTGTCCTGTCTCACATGAGAAGGTTAAGGCTGAGACTCAATGCCAAGAAGAGTGTGCTTCTTCCATCTCAAACTACCAACTACCTAGGGGTAGTCTGGGATTCCACCATGATGCAGACACATCTGTCTCCTGCTCGGGTGAATTCCATTCTCTGTGAATGGGTTGAAATTAGGCCACTCACTCACTGTAAAACAGTTTCAGAGACTGTTGGGTCTGATGGCAGCTGCGCCCAACTTGATACCTTTTGGCCTGCTGCACATGAGACCCTTACAGTGGTGGCTCAGGACCAAGGGGTTTTCCCAGACGGGAAATCCTTTTTGCATGATCAAGGTCACGCGGAGATGCCTTAGTCATGTGGAAGAAGCCTTGGTTCCTGTCCCAGGGATCTGTGTTGGGGGCTCCTTGTTGTTGGTAATGCCAACTATGGATGCTTCCCTCACAGGCGAGGGGGGCGATCATGAGTGGTCGCTCAGCTCAGGGTCTTTGGGAGGACCATCTACTTTCCTGGCACATAAATCGACTGGAAATGATGGCGGTATTTTGAGCTCTCAAATACTTACTCCCAGACCTGTGGGGCATCACGTGTTGACCGCATGGACAACATGTCGGTGGTCTCCTATAATCAACCACCAGGGGGGTCTGAAGTCTCGCCAGTTGTTCAAGTTAGCCCATCAGATCCTCCTGTGGCCCCGGGAAAGCTCCTCTCCCACAAGAGCGGCTTATATCCAGGGGCATCGAAATGTGGGGGCAGACATCCTGTCGAGGCAGGGGCCGAGGTCCAGGGAATGGAGACTCTACCCCAAGGTGGTAGAGCTCATTTGGAAAAATTTCGGTCACGCAGAAGTCGACCTGTTTGCTTCAAAAGAAACTTTGCCCACCGTGGTACTCTCAGCCCAGGCTGTGTCTGTACTCATTTCCCCCGATTGCTCTGCTCCCAGGAGTTCTGGAGAGGGTTCGCCAGGACGGGGTCCATCTCATATTGATAGCCCCGTTCTGGCCGACCCGAGTTTAGTTTACAGACATAGTGTCTCTCCTAGACTGCTCCCCCATGGAGTTCCCCATCAGACAGGACCTTCTGTCTCAAGCGGGCGGCATGATACTTCACCCCCACCCGGAGTTCTGGAAACTGTGGGCCTGGCCTCTGAGGGGGCTAGGCTCATAGAATCCGGTCTCCCAACCAAGGTTCTGGAGACCATACTCCACTCCAGAGCTCCCTCCACGATAAAGCTATATGCATATAAATGGAAGTTGTTTTCTACTTGGTGTGGACAACGTCAGTTGGACCTGTCCCACTCCTCTATCAGCAATGTGCTGCAATTTCTCCAAGATAGATTCTCGGATGGTTTATCTTCTTCTACCTTGAAGATATATAGCGGCTATTTCCGCTTATTGTGCTCCTTTGGGGGGCTCTTCTGTGGGAAGAGAGTTCATTGTGGTACCCAGAGGCTGAGGCCTGGGACTTGGCTATTGTCTTGGAAAGGTTAACCCTCATGTTGTGTTCGGGTCAATTTGACCCGAACACCAATTTTCTTTTTCCCGAAAATACTAGTTAATGTTATCGCTTTGGACTGAAACTTAGTGACTTTGTTCCCAAAGGGTATAACTAAATCTCAATATTTTTTTGGACATTTTCTTAATTTTTTGTGGGGGTTTTGTTACCTTGTTACACTCGTGGTGTTCCCGGTCAAAAATGACCGGCCCATAAAAAATAGCTTATAAATCACTCATTATACCATATTTTCACCCAATCTTGGATTCAATCTTTTTGTCAACTTGTTCTCTTTCAATTAGGACTGGTTTTATATTTCTGTTTGCATCTGATTAATCGTGGGCCTCATTTATCTGAGAGTAGGCATCTCATTTTTTGAGTAAATTTTTTAAAATTTTTGAATAATTTTGGAAATATTAAATAAAATCTGAAGAAAATTGGTATTGTTGATCACACTAGTCTACTCTAATGTTTCACCAGGAATTTTGTTTTGAAACTTTTGTTTTGTAAAAAATATGGCACATAGTCACACTTGTGGTGTTCCCGGTCAAAAATGACCGGCCTATAAAAAATAGCTTATAAATCACTCATTATACCATATTTTCACCCAATCTTGGATTCAATCTTTTTGTCAACTTGTTCTCTTTCAATTAGGACTGGTTTTATATTTCTGTTTGCATCTGATTAATCATGGGCCTCATTTATCTGAGAGTAGGCATCTCATTTTTTGAGTAAAAAACAAATAATTTGTGGGTAAATTTGGAAATATTAAAAAAAAATATGAAAAAAATGGCTACTGTTGATCACACTAGTCTACTCTAATGTTTCACCAGGAATTTTGTTTTGAAACTTTTGTTTTGTAAAAAATATGGCACATAGTCACACTTGTGGTGTTCCCGGTCAAAAATGACCGGCCTATAAAAAATAGCTTATAAATCACTCATTATACCATATTTTCACCCAATCTTGGATTCAATCTTTTTATCAGCTTGTTCTCTTTCAATTAGGACTGGTTTTATATTTCTGTTTGCATCTGATTAATCATGGGCCTCATTTATCTGAGAGTAGGCATGGTCAAAAATGGTCACAATGGCCGACCATTGAAAGTGAATGGGAGAGACTGAAAATAACAGAACAATTTAGTTTTCAGGAGCATGTTCATTATTTTCATGTACATATATGAGCATATGTGCTTGCAAACATCGAGCCCTTGGACCTGTGCATGTATCGATACATTTATACACACGCTACCCAGACACACACACGTTAAAACATACAAACTTTTTTGAGTATTACACACATTCTTTTCCACAGAGAGAAATTTGATCCTACCTTAACCTGCATCTAATATACATTTATCCATCTGACATTACCACACACACACACACACACACACACACACACACACACATGTTTGTTTTTGTGAATTGTGGGGACTTTCCATAGACTTCAATGCATTTTACACTGAACAAACTGTACATTCTATCCCCCTACCCTGCCCCTACCCCTAAACCTAACCCTCACAGGAAACTGTGCAAACTTTTACTTTTTCACAAAAACTCATTCTATATGATTTATAAACCCATTTACATTGTGGGGACCGCTGGCTGGTCCCCACGATGTAGGTGAACTCAGGTTTATATTACATCATGGGGACATTTGGTCCCCACAATGTAATATAAACAAAAGCACACACACACACACACACACACAAACACAAACTGGCCGTGACTGCAGTGACCCGGCTTCAAAAGAAGAAGGATTTGCTCTATAATTAAAATTTCCTGATAATTCACTCACCCCATGTCTTTCTTTCTTCAGTTGAAAGGAAAATAAGGTTGAGGAAAACTTTGCAGGATTTTTCTCCATATTGTGGACTTCACTGGAGTACAACGGGTAACTTCTTCATGAGTTTGACAACACATGTGCTGCAAAAGTTCACAACGCAACCAAATACAAAAACACGCTGCAAAAGTTCACAACGCAACCAAATACAGAAATGCGCTGCAAAAATTCACAACGCAACCAAATACAAAAACATGCTGCATAAGTTCACAACGCAACCAAACACAGAAACGCGCTGCAAAAGTTCACAACGCAACCAAACACAGAAATGCGCTGCAAAAATTCACAACGCAACCAAATACAAAAACATGCTGCATAAGTTCACAACGCAACCAAATACAGAAACGCGCTGCAAAAGTTCACAACGCAACCAAATACAAAAACGCGCTGCAAAAGTTCACAACGCAACCAAATACAAAAACATGCTGCAAAAGTTCACAACGCAACCAAACACAGAAATGCGCTGCAAAAATTCACAACGCAACCAAATACAAAAACATGCTGCAAAAGTTCACAACGCAACCAAACACAGAAATGCGCTGCAAAAATTCACAACGCAACCAAATACAAAAACATGCTGCATAAGTTCACAACGCAACCAAATACAGAAACGCGCTGCAAAAGTTCACAACGCAACCAAATACAAAAACGCGCTGCAAAAGTTCACAACGCAACCAAATACAGAAACGCGCTGCAAAAGTTCACAACGCAACCAAATGCAGAAACGCGCTGCAAAAGTTCACAACGCAACCAAACACAGAAACGCGCTGCAAAAGTTCACAATGCAACCAAATACAAAAACGCGCTGCAAAAGTTCACAACGCAACCAAATACAGAAACGCGCTGAAAAAGTTCACAACGCAACCAAACACAGAAACGCGCTGCAAAAGTTCACAACGCAACCAAACACAGAAACGCGCTGCAAAAGTTCACAACGCAACCAAATACAAAAACGCGCTGCAAAAATTCACAACGCAACCAAATACAAAAACGCGCTGCAAAAGTTCACAACGCAACCAAATACAAAAACGAGCTGCAAAAGTTTACATGCACAGGTCCAAGGGCTCGATGTTTGCAAGCACATATGCTCATATGTGTACATGAAAATAATGAACATGCTCCTGAAAACTAAATTGTTCTGTTATTTTCAATCTCTCCCATTCACTTTCAATGGTCGGCCATTGTGACCATTTTGACCATGCCTACTCTCAGATAAATGAGGCCCACGATTAATCAGATGCAAACAGGATATAAAACCAGTCCTAATTGAAAGAGAACAAGTTGACAAAAAGATTGAATCCAAGATTGGGTAAAAATATGTTATAATGAGTGATTTATAAGCTATTTTTTATAGGCCGGTCATTTTTGACCGGGAACACCACAAGTGTGACTATGTGCCATATTTTTTACAAAACAAAAGTTTCAAAACAAAATTCCTGGTGAAACATTAGAGTAGACTAGTGTGATCAACAGTAGCCATTTTTTTCATATTTTTTTTAATATTTCCAAATTTACTCATAAATTATTTGTTTTTTACTCAAAAAATGAGATGCCTACTCTCAGATAAATGAGGCCCATGATTAATCAGATGCAAACAGAAATATAAAACCAGTCCTAATTGAAAGAGAACAAGTTGACAAAAAGATTGAATCCAAGATTGGGTGAAAATATGGTATAATGAGTGATTTATAAGCTATTTTTTATAGGCCGGTCATTTTTGACCGGGAACACCACAAGTGTGACTGTGCCATATTTTTTTACAAAACAAAAGTTTCAAAACAAAATTCCTGGTGAAACATTAGAGTAGACTAGTGTGATCAACAATACCAATTTTCTTCAGATTTTATTTAATATTTCCAAAATTATTCAAAAATTTAAAAAAAATTACTAAAAAAATGAAATGCCTACTCTCAAATAAATGAGGCCTATGATTATTCAGATCCAAATCAAAATATAAAACCAGTCCTAATTGAAAGAGAACTTGTTGACAAAAAGATTGAATCCAAGATTGGGTGAAAATATGGTATAATGAGTGATTTATATGCTTTTTTTTATGGGCCGGTCATTTTTGACCGGGAACATCACATGTGTTATAGGGTTTTGAACACAACCTGAGGGTTAACTGAGGCTCCCTTCGAACCATTAGAGGAGGTGTCTGAGAGATTCCTCACTCTCAAAACTATCTTCCTGTTGGCAATTTTACCTCTCAAAAGAATTGGAGATCTTCAAGCACTCTCTGTTGCTCCCTCATGTTTGGAATTTGTGCCTGGTATGGTTAAGGCTTTCCTTCATCCTACACCTGGTTATATAGCCAAGGTCCCCACCAATGTCCCAAAGGCTTTGATCTCGGAGCCCCCCTCCATTATATATGTGATACGGCTGGGTGGTCCTCTCAGCATATCTTTTTTAGGTTTTACAACCTTGACTTGGGCTCCATTTCGGAGTCTACTGTGCTCTCATCTCAATGATAACAGACAGGCACCGGGCATTATGGCGTAGTTGGGATAGGGTTCCCAATGCGTCTTGATGCAGCTCGAAGTTCCCATGAAAGGGAACGTCTTGGGTTACTTGTGTAACCCTGGTTCCCTGAATAGGGAACGAGACGCTGCGTCGCCCTGCCATAGTCCCTGCATGCCTGTGAGCATCTTGCTTCAGCCAATCAGAAGCTGGCATTCTTTGTTCTCAGGTGTGCTTTATAGTTTCCTGGTCTGTGACGTCACCCGCTATGACATCCCGTCATGCCATTGGTTCGATTTCACAAGTGCTTCAAGATGTAATCACACAGAGGTGATCCCAATGCTTCTCAATGCAGCGTCTCATTCCCTATTCAGGGAACCAGGGTAACACAAGTAACCCGAGATGTTTTTTTTAGTTTGTGTTAAAAATGTGTAATCCATAGACCTAAATAAGTGTTTGAGTGAACAGAAAGCAGAACAAAAACATCCTTGATCCCCTTAAGGCTCCTGACTGTCACTATCTGAATTATTTTATTAATTTCTGAAATGACTTTCACATTTTCATTTCCATGTTTTTCTCTTCAAGTATACAATCCCGATTCACTTTTACTAAAATGACTGACAGTATTTCTAGAAATGGAAATGTCCTTATCCTTGAGAAGTTTCAAACCATATATAGCCCCATTTATTAGAATCTTCATCAACTGAACACTTCAGAGTCAATTTTTTTCATTTGGGTAAAAAAAAAAAATGTTTTCCTTTGAAATGCAATTGAAAAATTTGGATGCTGCTTATAGTGTTTCACCTCTTTCTTTCACATATCAATAATATAATATATTTTCAGAAGTAGTTTTACTTGCCATAAATATGAAGCTGCAAAGCTTCTGCTTCTCCTGTAGACACTGGCGTTCTCTCCAGATGTTTTCCTTTGCAGATATACTGTCCTGAATTACTAACTTTTGCTGAGCTGATTGTTTATGATATATGTTTATGTCAAATTTCTATACAGAGGAGTAACTTTTATTCAATTTTTAGCCAAAACACGCTGTTGTCATCATTATGACACTATGATCCTCTGATGTACTATGTTTCCAATTCATACTTGCAGCCAGAGGACGCTCTGTGCACATATTGTCCACAAATGGCACGCAGTGAAGGACAGGCATAACGTGACATTCCAGGAACTAACAGAGGCTTTCAGAAATCACTATAACCATGGATATAACATGCAGATAGACACTTTTGAAGACAATAAATGCACAATTGTGATGATATATGTTTTATCTGTGTTTTTCATGTCATGTGGGGTATTTAATAATAATATATTATATTTATAATGCAATGCTAATCGAGATAGCTTTTCTCATTGTGCAGAATACTATAAAAGAATATATTTTCTGTCTGATTTTTTATCCGAAGCCACATCACATCACATAAAGTTATTTAAAGGGATAGTTCACCCAAAAATGAAAATTTGATGTTTATCTGCTTACCCTCAGTGCATCCAAGATGTAGAGGACTTTTTTTCTTCAGTCGAACGCAAATTATGATTTTTAACTGCAACCGCTGCCGTCTGTCAGTCAAATAATTGCAGTGATTGGGAACTTGAACAATAACAGTCGAAAAAACTTCCATAGAAAAATCCAAATTAAACCCTGCGGCTCGTGACGGCACATTGATGTCCTAAGACACGAAACGATCGGTTTGAGCGAGAAACCGTCATCACAATGCGTTTTTTGACCTCACTAACAGGAAGCTGAACGAAGTTGGACATAGTGGTGTATTAGAGGTAAAAAATTATATAAATAATGTTCGGTTTCTTGCACAAACCGATCGTTTCGTGACTTAGGACATTAATGTGTCATTAATGAGCCGCAGGTTTTAATTTTGATTTGTCTAAGCAAGTTTTATTTACTGTTATAGTTGAAGTTCCCATCTACTGCTAACCGACAGATGGCAGCGGTTGCAGTTAAAAATCATAATTTGCGTTCGACTGAAGAAAAAAAGTCACCTACATCTTGGATGCACTGGGGGTAAGCAGATAAACATCAAATTTTCATTTTTGGGTGAACTATCCCTTTAAAACACTCGACTTGTAAGTTTGGAGCAAAAACATGGTTTTAATCTTATGAATTGTCATGTTTTGTTGGTGTATTAAGCAAAAATGCTAGCAAGCTCATAGAGATGCACCTGTTATGAGCAAATGTAATACAAATAAATAATTCTGAATTGTAAAGCTCACTGATTTTTTCTTCTTTTTTCAAGAAGGGCATTAGATACTGTTTCAAAGAAGGTGAAGTGACACGTTTTGTGAAAGAAATTAGGGATTAAATATACTTGAATAGAACATTGTAATTACAATAGACAGTAATTATAATAGAGACAAAAAATTGCATTTCTAGATTGCTACAAGGCCAACTTCACTTTTATTTCCATAAAGATATTTCATAAAAATAAATTTCCAATAACTTTTCAAAACTTTGAAGCTATGTTTAACTATTTTCTTTATTGTGTAAACAATTAATTGTGACTTTACAATAAACTGAAAAGGTGTTTGCTTTCAAATGTGACCATACCTATGCTTTTATTGCAAAGGGTTCATGGACTGTATCAGTTTTAGTTTGTGTATGTCATTTCTTGGGATTTTCCAAAAGTGGGGGTGCTGGCTAACAGGTTAATTCAATCTTGAGAGATTTAATGTCTTTTATCTTCAGTAGATCTCATCTAAGGCCGTGGCTGAAGTCAGTTGTTATTGTGTTTCTCTTTTCTTCAGTGATTCTGCTTGTTAACAGCAGGTGTTCAATCTCAATCATCGCTTAATCGCTGTGGTAATGCTCAATTAATCGCTTAAAGGTGCTAAAGAGGATGTTTTGTTTTATACATTTTTTCAATATTACTTGAAACTATCTTTACTAACTGATAAAAGACTATTAGGTGCACTGAAAGGAATAATATTAATATACATCATCTGTGCATGAGGTAGAGCCTTAAAAACATCAGCCAATCCCTCTTTTGGGATAATACCCAATACCCAAAAACCCAAAAGTCTTGTGGACACATTTAGTATTTGTCTTGTGGCCTTATTTCAGTGATTTAATTTTTTTTTTTTTTTTTTTTTTTTTTTTTTTAAATGTTAGTCTCTCAAAAACACAAACACGTACATACATGTTGTTCACATATTATGGTAGCCTAGCTCATGCTGAATACAGTTGCCCTTAATATGTTTATAAGCCACTGAAAAAAAGCACAAATGTCAGGGCATGTCAAAACTTCTCCAGGGCCCCAAAAATCCTAAGACAATCCTAGGAGCAGTATTCACTCCATTCAGTTATTTCACCATCACTCTAGGAGGCATGAGGAGAATGTGTCTGTAACCACAGGTGTCCCAGGATGATGTCTGCATTGGATCCTTCTAGCACTAGTAACGAGATCTCTTCCCTATGCAGGCTGCCTATGCAAAGTGTGATGGTGGGTGTGAAATGGGTGATTACTCCTCTGCCCAGCGGCTTACCCAGAATGGAATGGATGCTTAGGGTTTGTGTGAAGGGGAGTTTCTTGATCAGGAGATGCTTTTGGAGTGATGAAATCATGGTTGGTAATTAAATGGAACTCACCACTGGCCGAGGAGGACAAACTGGGCAGGTAGAAATGAAATGGCCATCCAATCCACAATATAAACATAGATCATTTAGAATTCATCATTGTCTTTCCAAGGGGGCCAAATGAAAATAATCCACTTGCATAGGCTCTCTTACTGGTGCAGCTAAAACAGCAGATGGAAACTTTGAGGAGGACTGCAGCAGGGGTTGATCTGGATGACAAGCAGAGATGCGTTGAACCACTCGAATAGAGCATTGAATGATGTTCTCCAATCCCATAGCGTCATAATAGAAGTTGGAGGATAAACCTTGACTGAAAGCAGTGATGAAAGCAGCTTCATTCCACCCACTGGTGGCAGCTAGACTGCAGAAACGGATAGCATACTCGGCCACAGAAGACCGACCCAGTCGAATATGAGATAACTGGTTGTGAATGGCAGAGGTTGGAGCAAGTCACACGTTCACAAGTCTCAAGTCCCTACCATCAAGTCTCAAGTCGCAGTGCACACAAACCAAGCAAGCCAAGTAAAGTCATTGGCTCATCTTAAGCAAGTCAAGTCAAGTCCTCCTGAGGTTCAGGTCAAATCAAGTCAAGTTACAATACCAAATAGATACAAGTAGAGTTTATATTCGGCTTGACCTTATTTAAATGAACTTTCTTAATTATACATTTATACTGTAATATCATTATTAATAATAATAATAATAATAATATAATTTATTATAGAACATATTTATAATTATTTAGATTTTGTAATATTATAATAACAATAATATGAAAAGTTTTGAAGATAAAAGTTGATGCATTAATTATATTGGTTTTATAGTAAATATCTAATGTTTAACTCATATATATATATATATATATATATATATATTTTTTTTTTTTTTTTATGGAATATCACCTATATGGAAGTGACAGAAATTAACTTTAAGGCCCAATATGTGACCCCTTAAATTGATTTCCATGGACATTTTTTTTTCTAAGCATGTTATACGCAATCTTAGCTGTGAATACGTTTACACTGCAATTACAATTGCTTAAATAATGTTATGCGATTAATGATTTTATTATAGAATTTTCAATATAGAAAAAATGAGATAAAAGATAAAATGATAAATTATACTTTTAATTATGAAATTAAAAGCACCAGTAGGTGGCGGCAAATACTTTCGTAATGAATGAGTCATAGAAGCATTCATTCAACTGATTCATTCAAAATGGCACTCAGGAACGAAGCAAGTGACTGAGTGACTGGGTCACTGAATCACTGAACTGGTTTTTACAAAACCTTGGATCTGTTTAGGAACAAAACACCACTATTGTGTTGCTTGCCAAAGACACACATAACTCTTTTGCTGTGGCTTGTTTGGAACTATTATCTTTGGAGAAATAGAGCAATGAAACATTATTGACAATATTACGCAATGTCTATTTATAGACATTCTGAAAGAAGATTGTTATATATACACCTAGGATGGCTTGAGGGTGAGTAAATCATGGGATAATTTTCATTTTTGGGTGAACTATCCCTTTAATATCATATGTTATAAATATAAAATTAACTCATACTAGGGCATATTTGCCACTGTATCTTGAATTTTGAGTGCATTTTATTAATTCTGGTGGCATTTTTCCCACCCCTGATAATGTCTAACCCTACTTTAAGAGAAAGATACAGTACTGTATCTACTGCAAAAGTCTTAGTTGCGTCAGTACAAACCTGATTCCAAAAAAGTTGGGACACTACAAATTGTGAATAAAAACAGAATGCAATGATGTGGAAGTTTCACATTTCAATAATTTATTCAGAATACAACATAGATGACATATCAAATGTTTAAACTGAGAAAATTTATCATTTTAAGGGAAAAATAAGTTGATTTTATATTTCATGGCATGAACACATCTCAACACAAAAGTTGGGACAAGGCCATGTTTACCACTGTGTGGCATCCCCTCTTCTTTTTATGACAGTCTGCAAACATCTGGGAACTGAGGAGACAAGTTGCTCAAGTTTAGGAATAGGAATGTTGTCCCATTCTTGTCTAATACAGGCTTCTAGTTGCTCAACTGTCTTAGGTCATCTTTGTCACATCTTCCTCTTTATGATGCGCCAAAAGTTTTCTATGGGTGAAAGATCTGGACTGCAGGCTGGCCATTTCAGTACCTGGATCCTTCTTATACGCAGCCATGATGTTGTAACTGATGTGGTGTGGCACTGTCATGTTAGAAAATGCAAGGTCTTCCCTGAAAGAGACGACATCTGGATGGGAGCATATGTTGTTCTAGAACTTGGATATACCTTTCAGCATTGATGGTGCCTTTCCAGATGTGTAAGCTGCCCGTGCCACACGCACTCATGCAATCCCATACCATCAGAGATGCAGGCTTCTGAACTGAGCGCTGATAACTACTTGGGTTGTCCTTGTCCTCTTTAGTCCGGATGACATGGCATCCCAGTTTTCGAAAAAAGAACTTCAAATTTTGATTCGTCTGACCACAGAACAGTTTTACACTTTGCCACAGTCCATTTTAAATTAGCCTTGGCCCAGAGAAAACGCCTGCACTTCTGGATCATGTTTAGATATGGCTTTTTTGACCTATTGAGTTTTAGCCGGCAACGGCGAATGGCACAGTGGATTGTGTTCACTGACAATGTTTTCTGGAAGTATTCCTGAGCCCATGTTGTGATTTCCATTACAGTAGCATTCCTGTATGTGATGCAGTGCCGTCTAAGGGCCCGAAGATCACGGGCATCCAGTATGGTTTTCCAGCCTTGACCCATACGCACAGAGATTGTTCCAGATTCTCTGAATCTTTGGATGATATTATGCACTGTAGATGATGATAACTTCAAACTCTTTGCAATTTTTCTCTGAGAAAATCCTTTCTGATATTGCTCCACTATTTTTTGCCGCAGCGTTGGGGGAATTGGTGATCCTCTGCCCATCTTGACTTCTGAGAGACACTGCCACTCTGAGAGGCTCTTTTTATACCCAATCATATTGACAATTGACCTAATAAGTTGCAAATTGGTCCTCCAGCTGTTCCTTATATGTACATTTAACTTTTCCGGCCTCTTATTGCTACCTGTCCCAACTTTTTTGGAATGTGTAGCTCTCATGAAATCCAAAATGAGACAATATTTGGCTTGACATTTCAAAATGTCTCACTTTCAACATTTGATATGTTATCTATTTTCTATTGTGAATAAAATATAAGTTTGAGATTTGTAAATTATTGCATTGCTTTTTTATTCACAATTTGTACAGTGTCCCAACTTTTTTGGAATGGGGTTTGTATTTTCACCCCCCAAAAATGTTTTTTTTTTAAGCCAGTTATTTATATCTTTTGCTGTAGAAAATATCAGTTTACATTTCCAAAAATTCCTTTTGCATTGAATTGTAATAATCCAGTGAGATTTTTATATGCACAAGGAGTCTGACAACAGCCAGTGCTCCACACAGAGATCTGATCTCACCATCATTGAGTCTGTCTGTGATTACATGAAGAAGTAGAAAAAAACTGAGAATAAATCCAGAAGAACTGTGGCAACATCTTTAAGATGCTTAAAGAAACCTACCTGCAAAGCTACCTGAAAAACTATTTGCAAGTGTATCTAGGAGAAAAGCTGTTTTAAAGGCCAAGGGTGATCACACCAAATATTGATTGATTTAGTCAATAGAAATTTAAAAGTTTTAATAAAAGACTAAATCCAGAAGAACTGTGGCAATGTCTCCAAGACGCTTGAAGAAATCAACCTCTAAAGCTACAGTACTGTGAAAGTTTTAGGCACTTGTCTAAAAATGCTGCAAAGCCAGGAAGCTTTCAAAAATAATGTCATAAATATATTTTATTTATAAATTAACTTCTATTAACTAAATCAGATCAATATTTGGTGTGATCACCCTTGGCGATTAAAGGGGTGGTTCAATGCGATTTCACTTTTTTAAACTTTAGTTAGTGTGTAATGTTGCTGCTTGAGCATAAACAGTATCTGCAAAGTTACAGTGCTGCTGAAAGTTCAATGCAAACGGAGATATTGTCTTTTAAAGTTATGGCAATTTATTGCCTTCAAAAACGGGCGGTTTGGACTACAACGAGCTTCTTCCTGGGTTGGTGACATCATAAACCCTTGCTATTAACATAAACCCTGCCCCCGGGAACACGCAACAAAGTGGGCGAGGCCATGTGGTGCAGTATAATGGATACAGAAGAGTTGTTTACACCGAACACGAGCGGCGCGACGCGTCAAAAGATAATAGAACCCATTATAATCTGTGATATTTTCTACACTGGATTCAGCGCTGAAGAAGCTTCCAGAATCTACACGAGTTCAATGCTGGATTTGCACAAAAGCTATTACTGAAAGATGAAGCAGTTCCCACTTTAAAAACAGAAGCTGCTGTTTATTGGCTTCAAACTGTAAGTACGTTTTATTTATTGTACATGTCTTTTAAACGTAATGTTATAGTTTTGTTGCTATTTTTAGTGCATCAAGGACATATACAAAGAGCAACTCGTTTTACTAGCCATTTAGCTAAGTTCTAGTGCAACAAACACCAACAAAAATCTCTGTTCATAGACAAACCGTTGTTCCTGCTATAAATTAAACGCTACCTTTACAAAAATGCGACTACTCACTCATGTATTCGGCTACAGTAAAGCTTTAATCATGATAAAACTTTATATTGAAAGCTAACAAACAGCAGTGACAGCATATAAACAATTTGACACAAATACAAAATGAAATACCATTCATAAACGTCCTTTAAAAGCTGCGATTGCTGGTTCTGATTCGGCTCAATTTGATACAGCAATATAGACGCCATTATTTACATTTCCTCTGAAGCATTAAAGGTCCCGTTTTTCGTGTTTTTTTGAAGCTTTGATTGTGTTTATAGTGTGCAATATAACATGTGTTCATGTTTCGCGTGTAAAAAAACAGTATTTTTCACATAATTTACTTATCTGTATACCGCTGTTTCCACTGTCATAAAAACGTGCTGATGACTTCCTTGTTCTATGAAGTCCCTCCATCAGAAATATGTAACGAGTTCTGATTGTGCCAGCGGTTCCTGTGTTGTGATTCGACAGCAGCTTAGCGCTCCTTGCCCGGAAAGGTCCCGCCTCTTACCATAACGTGTGCTGCACATAGTTTTACATGTGGATTATTGTGGTGTTGTGCCGAATGAACACAAGAGACAATAATTCCTGAGAGACTGAATTCTTTAATCTCCACAAGCAGCGACAGAAAATGTACAACTTTAGCACTCACTCAGAAGAGTACCTCATACGGAAAACAGCCACACATAGTCCCCTCTTGTGGCCATTATGTGCACTGCAGTCCAACATTAACTATTGCAGTAAGGATACCACAATTATAATTTTCGGGAACCGAGTTAAACATAAATTGTAACCATTGATCTCTAAGTACAGCATCCCTGGGAAGGCCAAACAAAGGTGATTGGACTGCGGGATGAAAATAACACCGTTTCGACGACATGGCGACAAACACACTCTACAAACGCAACTCTGCTCTTCTCCGTGGGAGCGCAACAAGACCACGCCCCCTTTTTTGTGTATTCCTGTGGGCGGAGGTTAGTCAAAAAACTGTTTTAGTGACGTCATTAAAGAAGGAAGTAGAGGGATGTAGTCCAAACTGGCCGTTCGATGTAGCCGACTTCTGTTAAATAAAATATCTCACTTGGCATTGAACTTTGAGCTTTAAAATTTTACAGATTTTATTTATACTCTAACAACAACATTACACACTAACTAAAGTTTGAAACATGGGACCTTGAAGAACGGGACCTTTAACTACGAATGGTAAGGGGTGTGGCGTTTCCGGACGCTTCAGCGAATCATGATACACTGGGCCAGCTACCAACCTGCCAACCAATCTGAGCACACTGCGTATTTCAGAGGGAGTGGCTTCATAGAAACATGTTAAACTGTGCCCCCAAAACACAATCAAGCCTAGAAAAAAACCACTGAACCACCCCTTTAAAACAGTTTTTGTTCTTGGTACACTTGCAAATCGTTTTTCAGGTAGCTTTGCAGGTAGGTTTCTTTAAGCATCTTAAAGATGTTGCCACAGTAAAGAACTGGCTTAAAAAAAAATTCTGGCAGGCGAAAATACTGATGTAAGACTTTTGCACAGTACTGTATATAAAACACTGCCATCATTAACAGTTTTGTATAGTGTTTTCCCGTCATTAGAAAGAGCGATATTTGGCATTAAAGCACTATGATTTGAAAGAAACTGTAGAAAATGTCAGTGAATTTGCATTACGTTAATTACAAAACATGCTATCATTAATTGTCATTTTAATCTTCTGACAGCCTTAAGCGACATTTGAAAACATATAAAGATGCATGCTGTTTTGACCATTATTCTCTCTCTACATCCACACCCTAACCCTACCCTAACCCTACCCACAACTCTATCTCTCCACCCCATTCGACATCCAGAGAGGAGGAGCTGGCCATCATAGACTGCAGTGAGTACCACTTGAAATTAGAAGAGTTAAAAATTACTTTAGAAAGATGACAGGATCATTATTTTATTCTTAAAGAGATTGGTAGGTCTACTAGTAAAATCTGTTGACATTAGTAATCCTTCTTACAATACATACCACTTCTTGTGTTTTTTCCTCAAGTTTGCATGACTATAACTCAAGAAGTATTACAGATTTCTAATTATTGTTTTAGATTCTGGTTCTTAAACTTTTTTTTTGATATCTTCATTTTAAAGGCTCGATGGTACAGTCCCTGAGATATGGAGATCTTAATGTGCAAATTTACTCCATGAATAAACTGGTAAATTGTTCACATTTTCAGTGGTCAAAAAACAAATGTGGGTCACTTTGCATACAGCGGATACTTTTTTTTTTCTTTTAAAGAGGAATATCTGAAGAACACAATGTTGAAACTAGAAATGTATTTCGTGTTTTTCTATCAATTCAATTGCATAGAACATACTTGTCTGAGTGGCATAAATATTCCTTTTCCAAAGTTTGCATGCCTGTAACTCTAAAGGTATTCAAGATATCTTAATATCCTTCGAGATTCTCATTCATAATAAACTTTCCTTTTGAAATCGTCATGTTCCAAGGCCCTATATAGTTCGGTGCCATAGAAATGGGGATCTCAAAGCAGCTCCATGTTCAAATTGTTGAATTTTATCCATTTTTAGTGAATGAAAACCAAATGTAGTTCACTTTGCACACAGCTGATTTCTTGTTACATTTAAAGAGGAATGTCTGAAGATTAAATAATGTTTAAACTAGAAATGTATCTTGTTTCACTTTATCAAAAGAATTGCATATTATAGAACTCTCTGAGTACCAAAAATCCACTAAAAATTGTTAAAATGGGGCATATTAACTTGCTCTCAAAAATGTATTTATAAGAATCTTTATTTGAATCAGTTTTAGTGATATTTGGATGAAGGGATTTTGTTCATTTTAACAGCTTCTGAACCTACCAAGAGTCTACTTCTTGAACTAAAGACATGTAAACTTTGGAAAAATGTTTGTTTCTGGCACTCAGTGGTGTGTTTTTGTAATGAATGGGAGCTCAGGCAGAGGATCCAAGTGCAGCGTTTTATTAATAACAAGAGTGGACGTACAGGCAGGGTTAAAACAGGAACAGTGAGGAACAGGCAGAGTCGTAGTCAAGGGACAGGCAATGATCAGGACGGGCAGCAATGGGTCAATAAGGAGAAACAGGCAGGAACGATAACAAGGAGGCAGACAGGATATACACGCTCAGAAATTACACAGTAGTAATCAAGACTTCGCGGTGAGGTGGTGTGAGTGAAAGTCCTTTATAGTCCTGATAATGAGCTGCAGCTGGGTGTGGTGATTAGTGATAGTGTGCTAGACTGATTGTGGCAACAGGTGATTGGTGTGGAGTGAACATGTGACTGGCAGGGAGGATTGTGGGAAGTGTAGTCCGGGAACTCAGAGGAGCAGACAGTGATCATGACAGTTTTATTTAATTGTTTTAATAGAGAGAAACAATATACATTTCTAGTTTCAGTGTTATTTGTTCTTCAGACATTCTTTTTAAACACAATAACTATAAGCTGTTTAAAAAGTTACCTACATTTGGTTCTCGACCATTGAAAATGGGTAAAATTCAACACTTTGGACATGGAGTCACTGTCTATGGGACTGAATTAAATAGGGCCTTATGATGAAATGAAGTGAAATTAAATGAAGTTTTCAAAAGAAAAGTTTATTAAGGATGGAAATTTAGAAGGATATTAAGATGTCTTGAATACTTTTAGAGTTACAGGCATGCAAACTTTGAAAGAAGAATATTTATGGCACACAGACATGTTCTATGCAATTGAGCTAATAGGAAAAAAAATGATACATTTCTATTTTTAACTATTATTTGTTCTTCAGATATTCCTCTTTAAAATAAAAAAGGTATCAGCTGTATGCAAAGTAACCCACATTTGTTTTTTAAACATCTGAAAATGTGTACAATTTACCAGTTTACTCATGGAGCCACATTAAGATCTCCATATCTCTGGGTTTGTACCATCGAGAGCCTTTAAGATGAAGATACCAAAAGGAAGGTTTGTTAAGAACCAAAATCTAAAAGGAAATTCAGATATCTATAACACTTCTTGAGTTACAGGCATGCAAACTTGAGGCAACAAAAAAAAAAAAAAAAAAAAAAAAACAAGAAGTGCTTTTTTGCCATATTTGAACTGTCACTGTTGGTGTTACGAATGGAGACTCAGGCAGGAGATCCAAGTGCAGCATTTATTTACAAGTGAGAGTGGTCGTACAGGCAGGGTCAATCAGGAGCAAACAGGAACAGCGAGGGACAGGCAGAATCGTGGTCAAGATACAGGCAGAAGATCAGGGCTGGCAGATATCATTCACAGAACAGGATGGCAAGGCAAGGGTCAAAGGCAGGAACAGGAACAGACAGGGAAACAGGATAATCACAGGGAAACGCTTAGAATTGACACAGAGTAATCAATACTTCGCGGTGAGGTGGTGTGTGTGGAAGTCCTTTATAGTCCAGGTAATGAGCTGCAGCTGGGTGTGGTGATCAGTGATTAGTGTGAAGTGTGTGCAGGTGAGTGGCAGAGAGGATGATGGGAGATGTAGTCCGGGAACAGTGACAGGAACAGACGTGATCGTGACATAACGCCCCCCTCCCGGAAGGCGCGTCCTCGCGGCGTAAATGAAACAGCTAGGGAGTGGGGGTGGGTGCATTGGAGATCTAATGGTAGACGGGAACGGATCTCCAATGCAGGTTCCAGAGACTTGGGCAACCACGGAGGGTCAGGAGCCTCGGGCAGCCACGGAGGGTCAGGAGCCTCGGGCAGCCACGGCGGGTCAGGAGCCTCGGGCAGCCACGGCGGGTCAGGAGCCTCGGGCAGCCACGGCGGGTCAGGTGGCTCAGGCAGCCACGGCAGGTCAGGTTGCTCAGGCAGCCACGGCAGGTCAGGTGGCTCAGGCAGCCACGGCAGGTCAGGTGGCTCAGGCAGCCACGGCAGGTCAGGTGGCTCAGGCAGCCACGGCAGGTCAGGTTGCTCAGGCAGCCACGGCAGGTCAGGTGGCTCAGGCAGCCACGGCAGGTCAGGGTCCATAGGTGACCCCAGCGGATCATAGTCCATAGGAGACCCCAGCAGGTCAGAGTCCATAAATGACCCCAGCGGGTCAGAGTCCATAAGTGACCCTAGCGGGTCAGAGTCCATTGATGGCCGTAACAGTTCAAAGGCCCTTAACGGCCATGGTCGAGCAGGGTCCCCACCCACAAGCTCCCCACCCTCAGGTACACTGCCCCCCCCCCAAAAAAGTTCTTGGGGATTTCAGTGGAGCCCGTAGCGGGTTTGTGGGCAAGGAGTTCGGGTGGTTCTGGCAGGGCAAGGTGTTTGAGTGGCGCCGGCAGGGCTGGAAGCTTGGATGGCGCCGGCAGGGCTGGAAGCTTGGGTGGCGCTGGCAGGGCTGGAAGCGTGGATGACGCTGGCAGCACAAGGAGCTTGGGTGGCGCTGGCAGAGCGAGCAGCACGGGTGGCGCCGGCAGGGCGAGGAGCTCGGGTGGCGCCGGCAGGGCGAGGAGCTCAGGTGGCGCCGGCAGGGCGAGGAGCTCGGGTGGCGCCGGCAGGGCGAGGAGCTCAGGTGGCGCCGGCAGGGCGAGGAGCTCAGGTGGCGCCGGCAGGGCGAGGAGCTCAGGTGGCGCCGGCAGGGCGAGGAGCTCAGGTGGCGCCGGCAGGGCGAGGAGCTCAGGTGGCGCCGGCAGGGCGAGGAGCTCAGGTGGCGCCGGCAGGGCGAGGAGCTCAGGTGGCGCCGGCAGGGCGAGGAGCTCAGGTGGCGCCGGCAGGGCGAGGAGCTCAGGTGGCGCCGGCAGGGCGAGGAGCTCAGGTGGCGCCGGCAGGGCGAGGAGCTCAGGTGGCGCCGGCAGGGCGAGGAGCTCAGGTGGCGCCGGCAGGGCGAGGAGCTCAGGTGGCGCCGGCAGGGCGAGGAGCTCAGGTGGCGCCGGCAGGGCGAGAAGCACAGGTGGCGCCGGCAGAGCGAGACGTTTGGGCGGAGCAGGAGAGACCTCTGGAATGGTCCCCAGGCCCACAGCGGCCTCTTGAAGGGCATCGGCGTCTTGAGGAGAGGAGGACGCCTTCTTCCTCCTCCTCCTCCTCTTTTTCCGAGGGTGAGTCGATGATTCACCGGTTGGAGCGGGTTCAGGAGCAGACTCACTGGCTGAAGCGGGTTCTGGAGCGGACTTAATGGCTGGAACGTCCCCTACCTCCGTGAGCACCGAAGGGGCGGCCATCTTGCCCGTAGGCACTGGCAAAGCGGCCATCTTGTCCATCGCGTCCAGGGCACTTGAGAGCGTAGCATCCGGCGAGCTTGAGAGCGTAGCGTCCGGCGAGCTTGAGAGCGTAGCGTCCGGCGAGCTTGAGAGCGTAGCGTCCGGCGAGCTTGAGAGCGTAGCGTCCGGCGAGCTTGAGAGCGTAGCGTCCGGCGAGCTTGAGAGCGTAGCGTCCGGCGGGCTTGAGAGCGTAGCGTCCGGCGGGCTTGAGTGCGAAGCGACCGGCGGGCTTGAGTGCGAAGCGGCCGGCGGGCTGGAGTATGAAGTGGCTGGTGGATGCTTAGGGATGCCAGCCGCTCGAGCTGAAGTCATCGGCGGATCTGCCACACTGCAACGCAGTCCTCTCCACTCCCTGACTGATCTAGAGACGTGACGTGACTCTGGACGATCAGCGGCGACGTGACTTTGCTCTGGGCGATCAGCGAATGCGTGACGTTTGCTCTGGGCGATCAGCGAAGGCGTGACGTTGCTCTGGGCGATCAGCGAAGGCGTGACGTTGCTCTGGGCGATCAGCGAAGGCGTGACGTTGCTCTGGGCGATCAGCGAAGGCGTGACGTTGCTCTGGCAGATCAGTGAAGGCGTGACGTTGCTCTGGGCGATCAAATGTGGCTTGACTTTGTGTTGTTGTTGTGACCGCCATTTTATGAGTGTTCACTTTAGTGGCAGCCATTACATGATTCACCATAGTGTCACATTTCTCTGCGACATCCACAGTAAAAAGTGAACCAACTGTGAGCAGGGCAAAGTCCAGAAATTCCACAAACGATCCTCGGGGACCATTAGTGAGTAAATAGTCCTTCAGTGGTTCATTTAGTCCATATGCAAAAAAGTCAATGAGGGCACAGTCCGGTAAATCAGAAAGATGAGCAATATCTAGGAATCTCTGAATATGTGCCTCCAGGGTGCAGTTACCTTGACGAAGGCTTACAAGGTGCCTTACGGGATCCATGCTGGGACTGGACACGCTCACAGAAGCTGCTGGATCTGGGTTGGCGAAGTATTCTGTTACGAATGGAGACTCAGGCAGGAGATCCAAGTGCAGCATTTATTTACAAGTGAGAGTGGTCGTACAGGCAGGGTCAATCAGGAGCAAACAGGAACAGCGAGGGACAGGCAGAAGATCAGGGCTGGCAGATATCATTCACAGAACAGGATGGCAAGGCAAGGGTCAAAGGCAGGAGCAGGAACAGGAACAGGAACAGGAACAGACAGGGAAACAGGATAATCACAGGGAAACGCTTAGAATTGACACACAGAGTAATCAATACTTCGCGGTGAGGTGGTGTGTGTGGAAGTCCTTTATAGTCCAGGTAATGAGCTGCAGCTGGGTGTGGTGATCAGTGATTAGTGTGAAGTGTGTGCAGGTGAGTGACAGAGAGGATGATGGGAGATGTAGTCCGGGAACAGTGACAGGAACAGACGTGATCGTGACAGTTGGCATATAATGAAACAAAGATTGCTAAAATCAGCAGACTTTAATAAAAGATCTCCAAATCTCTGTGTGAAAAAATAATGATGCTGTCATCTTTCTAAAGTAATTTTTACACCCCTCGAACTTGGCTCCAAATCTCAGGTGAAAATTTTAATTTTGACCCCCCTCTACAAAATAGTGGATTACTTAGTAAATATACTGTGACATTTAATCTTTCAGCTTTCATCACTATTTAGGTTTGTCTTTCAACAGAAAAAATATTAACAAAATCAAAAATTTGAGATGGGGACCTCTGGATGAGTTGACACGGAATGACCACGAACAGGTTAGCTTACTTTTTGAAGTGGTGAATGAAGTTCAAGGCTGTGATGGTCGTGTCTGATATTCCTTTGCCAGTTATTATGCAAAGAAATGAAACAAGAAATGATGTTGGGATATTTTCTTCTACCCTCTATTTAGTGCACTCACCGCAGCTTCATGCAATTGCGCCTTCCTGTTCCCAGATGGATTTAGCCCATCGAAGAGCTCTTCAAGATGGGAGAGAAATGATGTATGTGATTTTGGATTTTTCCATCAGAAAGTGCTGGGACTGCACCTCAATTGGAAGAGAACAGTGAAACAAGAACCTGCTGCAATCCTCAGCCACTCCAGAGTTGTTCACTGGTTAGGCCATGGGACTGGCTGATGTGACTGTTGAGGAAGTGCTGGAATGCGGAAGTTGTGACTTCCGGAGGGAATGCACAAGCTCAGCAAATGGATCGGTAGCTCTCGCTTCCATCGTGTGTTTCACTTTGTGTTCAGTCTGGTTTTCTGTCATGTAACAGAGGAGGGCACAAGGGATTCAGCAGTAACGGGTGATTTATTCACAGATTGTTGAAACAGAACAGAAAAACAATCAGGTGAGTCACAGTTCAATGCAATCCAACTGATAGTCATTAACTGAATACTTTTCTCCTTCTTGCAGGTAAACACAGATGGCTGAAGATGATGAAGACCATGCAGGGAGGATGCAGAGTGTATGCTGAGGGATAGCACAGACACAAGACGGGGTGAGTCATTAGGTACACTCTCCAGTTGAGATTGATGAGACAGACGCGATTGTGTGGGAATGGTAAGTGTTTAACCAGTTTGTGATAATGAGAGACAGGTGCAGCTGATCAGAATTCGGATGACTTTGATCGGATGGGTGGAGTTGTAGGACTTGGTGCAGATGGTGTGATAAGAGAGGCTGTGACAGCCTAAGCTTACCTTGATCTTTAATTGTAACAGAGTTTCTCACTGTAGTTTCTACTCCTCCTCGAATAAATCCCTGGCATTTATAATCTCCTGAATGGCCCTTTTTTTTTTTCTTTCTTTTTTTTTTTTTTTTTTTGATGACTGGATATCTAATTGAGATTTAGATTATTGTAGGTTCACCATTTTTTTAAAACCATCTGTAGGTCCAGTTGGTCCACTGAATTTCACATTTCAGACAGACATTTTCAGTGTTGTATAAACATTCGTATTTTGATGCTCCCCAACAGACATTCTACTGAGTATAAGTAACTTTACAACTACATGTCAACTTATTTTATACTAAGCATAACCATACCTAACAGTCTACTACAGTCTACTATTAGTCTAATGGGAGTTAGTTTACATTTAGTTGCAAAGTTATTTATAGTTAGTAGAATGTCTAAAGTGGACCACTGAAATAAAGTGTAACTATAATTATATTTTGATATCCACTCACCTTGCAGAGTTAAAGTGTACCCATCACTTTTTTCAGACTCAGAAGTTCTGCTTTTTGCCTTGCATTCATAATTTCCACCATCTGTCACAGTGATGCTGGAATGATGCTCAGTTTTGAAATTAGCAGAGTCCTTGTACCAGTCGTATTGGAACTCAGATGCTCCTCCAGGGACCACACAGTTCAGAGTGACTGTCTCTGTTCTGTACAGCACCTTGTGAGTTGGATGGCCAGTTATCTTGGGCTTGGGGATTGGAATCGGAGGATCTAAGGGATGAATAATCCTTATGTTAGAGTGGCTAAATACTTTTTAATGCAGTGGTGTAACTTAAAAAAAAAAAAGTTAAATAAAATATTCATTAAAAGTCCAGGTTGCACTTTATTTTACAGTAAATGTACTTACAGTGTACTACTTACCTAAGAAAAAAATTGGTAATATAAGGTAACAATAGGGATTAAGGTTGGGTTTAGGATTAGTACCTAGTTATTACCCAGTTATTTATTACTATAATAAGTACACAGTATGTCACCAGCAATCACCGATAGTATTAACAAACAAAAAAAGAAAAAGAAAAAAGAATCGTACCTTCAGTGCTCTCTTGAGATGTTACTGCTATATTACTGCCACAGACTGCCACTATAATTTAAAATAGATTCAGGGAAAAGCTGGGATACAGTATAGTGATTTACTAGTATTATTCACTCTCAGAAAAAAAAAAAAAAAAAAAAAAAAAAAAAAGGTACAAAAACTGTCACTGGGGCGGTACCCTTTTAAAAGTTTCTATATGTATCATTTAGGTACTAACATGTACACTTTTGGTACCAATATGTACCTCTGAGGTACAAATATGCACTCTTTAGGTACAAAGGCGTAGCTTTTGAAAGGGTACTGCCCCAGTGACAGCTTTTGTACTTTTTCCCCCTGTTAATGTTGGTTTCAAATACAATTCATATTAATAAAGGCCTACCTGTCAAAAGGATGATTTTAAATGTTTCCATTTACAAGTCAAAGTAGAGCCTCAGTGAACACTGACCTTGGGTGAGTCTCTGAAACAAGAAAAGCTTCCTGTAGAAACCAATTTTAATTAAAACCTGACAGGAAATCATGACGTCTTGTCTACTCCCATTTCACCAACAAAGCTGAATAAATACACCTGGTTCCAATCTAATATTATGTTATTAAATTATAAACACAATAATAATAATAATAATAATAATAATAATGAATTATTACCAATTCTGACATTGTAATTGTTCTTGTTTCAGTTTCTGTTAAGCATTGTGGGTGTGGTTAAATGCACTTTTGTTAAAAAAAATAAAAAATAAATATGCAGTGTTATGTGAACTTCCTTTTTCATCCATGGCCCTGCTGGATTATGACATGCATTTAAAATGGCATCATACATAAGCCACAAACCAACTAACACCACACCAACATTTCTAGCTGTGAAATTCTTTTAGTTTGAACCAGAGGTACCTATGGAGTACTTTTCTAAAATGCGCCAGCCAGTTCCAGAATCACTGAGAGTGCTTCTGAAATTACTGTGGGTGCTCTAGTAAAATGCAGATGTAATGCAGAGTATACACCAACATACACATCCAAATACAAACAAGACCCGACAAAGAACTGAACACAGACAGGAACATGAATACACTGATACAAACAAGCTTAACAAGATAACAACTTCAATAAGTGTCCATGGTGACTGATAGTGGCGGGAAACTAAAACAAAGAAACACGTGACATAAAGCAAACTAAAACAAACAGGACATGGCAGTGACTGTAACACCACAAGATAATCAGGCTGATTTCTCCCCTTCCTACAATCCTAGGTAATGTCCCGATTATCTTGATGGTTCTACAGATTATTTTATCCGATTTTTCTATGGTGTGAGGTGTGTTAAGAGTGACTGAATCTGCTCGGAAGAACGTCGGAGGTGCCCCGATCCTGATGTGTTGGTGGAACCCCGAGTACAAACACGTGCATGCTCTGGAGATAGCGTTAGTCTATTTTAACGTTTCATATTTCTGTCATGTTTCTTTCATCACTAAAACTCTGTTGCTTTGTCAGTTTATCTCACAAAGTTCTGTAATAATCAACAATGCACAATAAATCTCTTACTTACATCATGTCTACACTTTGTTAATGAGAGCTGAATAAAGACGTTTTGAGTGGTGAGTAGATTCTGACTAACTTAAACATTTCTGATTGGACATAGAGATCAACAATTATGTCTGTGATTGGCTACATTGCTCAATGCTGCAAAACACGTTGTAAATAGAGATGTTTTCTTGAGCACTAACACAAGTAAAGTACCTCAGGGATGACGTTTTTTTGCAAAACCCAGAGGCGAGTTAGCATTTTTGGACTTCCGGTTCCATCGCCCAAAAGTCTATAGGTGCGTCCCTATTCGCGTACTTATGCATGATTCTATGATGTTTTTAAGTATAAATAGTGTGAGTAAGAAAAAGTGCACTTTAAATACCCGAATGATGCACTAAATTAACGGAAAAAAACGAAGTGTGGAATGTTGGACACTTCGTGCACTCAACTGCAGCATTAATTAGGTAGGGGAGGGGAAGGGAGGATCGGACTCTGTTGTTAAATGACAAAATAACTTTATACAATTCACGCACTACATGGATGAGTGCATAGTGCACAAGTACATAGAGTATAAGTGCATAGTGTATAGTGCCTCATTTGGGATGCATCTTATGGGTTTTTTGAATGGGTTTTTGCTAAATCGCCTGAAATAAGGCCTGGGGTTAACAAAGCCTCTAAATATTTTCACGTTTTTATCTATGACATAAAACACACCAGTTATAACCCGCTTGTGATTTTTTTAAACCTTTACTGTGTCTTAAAAATGGTGGTTGCTAACAAATTGCTAAAAGGGACTACTTCCTTTGGTGGGGACTTTAGACGTCATCATGACAAACAGGAAATTTGGACAGCATTTCTCATGAAAAAGTGGATAAGTATTCATACACAGCGCAGATCATAATCAGCGAGCATGTTTTTAAATAAAGTTGTTTTTTAAATAAAATTTGAGGAAGCTTGGTGGTGACGACGTTGATCCGCGACCATGGTGTGCTGTAGTCTGTTTATAGCCTACTGTTAGCTTTGTATATCTAAGGACTTTATTTAGGCTTCAAAATGTATAAATGTTGTGTTACCTTGTAAAGATTATCTTTATAGACAAAACGTGTAAGTGTCATAACCCTTTTTTAAACACAGAGACTTTCCAAAAGTCTATGGGAAAAATGCATAGGCTTTCGATCTAGGGAACCCGTGCGCCACTAACTTTCGGGTTGGCCAACAAAAACACGTCATCTCTGAGGTACTCTATATGCACTGGAGCATTTGTCAAATCCTACAATATCAACTGAGGGTGTTCTTGCTTGCCTAGAACGGGGCCTGAAAATGTGTACACATCAACAACGGATAGAGGGGAAGGACTTGAGGAAAGTTTAAGAATATGTCTTGGGAAAGATTCATATTTTTCTTATATGTAAGAAAAGTTTGCTTTTGTTCTCTGCAACATCTGCAAGATGTACAGGGGTGCCAGTGCTCTGTCACAAAACCAAGAATAAACAAGAGCAAAGTGACAGAAGTGACATTTAAGTAACCACAACAGCTACAGCTACCAAAAATACTTAACTAAGAGTTAACAATGCTCACAATGCTATACATATGAAATAGAGGTTAATGATCTGTTGTCAATATATACAAATAAATCAAATTTATGTTCCAAAGGGATTGTTTTATTTTATTTTATTTTCTGTGCTTTTAATTCCTGATTCCATATTGAACCTTAATATTGTCACATGTTCTGTTTTGATTCAGTTTTCATTGTTCTGTTTCTGCTTGCTGTTAGTTTGTTAACTGGTTCTATTATCCTCTATTCCCTGCCTGTTTGTTTCTGTGGTTAATTGAGTGAGTATTGAATATGTTCAGGTGTGTCTAGTTAGTTACTCCCTTTGTTTGCTCTGTGTATTTAATCCCTCAGTTTCAGTTAGTGTATTGTTAATCATCTATGTGTGATGTGGTTGTATATTCTCCTAGTTATTCTCCTGTTTTATGGTTTATTTATTAGATTAAAGGTCTGAGGCCTGTACCATGATGGTAGTTGAACAAACTCAGGGTTATAGGATAATTTGACAAAATCAAACCACTCCAATCTGGATTTGTAGGTACCATGCTGATCATCAACTTTCTCTGTCAACTGAGTGATCCTGAGTTTGTGGAGCATGTGCATATGAATGTGTGACATCAGTGGCAAACAGCCAATCACAACAGAGAGAAAATGATTCTGATATCAGTGCAAGTGAAACTTGTGAAGTTAGTTTATGTTACGTCCATGGGGACATAAGTTACTCTATTTTGTATGAGGTAACTTGCCATCGTGTTCCCTGTGTATATGGCTGCATTTACACTGCAAGTCTTAATGCACAGATCCAATATTTGACCATATCCAATTTTTTGGCCAGTGTTTTTACACTGACTTTAGATGCGACTGGTATCCGATATCTGTGTTAACATTACTTCCAGCCCTAAAATGATTGTCATTGATAGTTTTACGTGCACATAGTAGATCCTCTGCTTTTGATTTGCCGTGCTATTAAAAATTATTTATATATTTCATCGAGTGGCCATGATAACCTACCTGTCAGAATAGATAAGTTAACAGCTGTCAGTGTCACTCACATGGAAAAAACCTATATAAACATATATGTTTTAATATAGGTTTTGATATAGGTTTTTAATATATGTGACATATATAAAATTGGCCGTTTTCCTATATTATATGTACATATATGTACGCATATATATATATATATATATAGATATATATATATATATATATATATATATATATATATATATATATATATGTGCATAGATATACCTGTATAAGTACATATATGCACATATATATGCACCTATATGTTCACCTATAATAGTAAAATTAAAATCCATAGCTGCTAGGCAACATAAATAAAAGTCCAAGATGTAGAAATGTACATTATTTATTTACTCAAGATCAATCAAATAGTACAAAACGTCTCGGTTACGTATGTAACCCTCGTTCCCTGAAGGAGGGAGTGGAGACGTACGTCAGTAGTGACCGACGAATCGGGATATCGCTCAGAGAGCCCTATCAGCTTCGTGTGAACTAAAACAAGCCAATGGAATTGGCGTGCGATATTTGCATAATGTGCACCGCCTCCAACAGGTGTATTTCACGAGTTCACACTTACAAATAATCAGATAGTAAATAGTATGCGTAGTATGCGTATTTGGCGTGCTGTCCGAGGAGAGGGCTCCGAGCTCGGTATTTTGGCCCGAACCCATGTACTCCCCCAAAAATTGCAAACCAATGCAGGACAGCAGCCGGAACATCATTGATGACCCCCAAAATTGTCTTGCTTAGGCTGAATGCGCTGCTGGGAGGGTTAGTAAAGGACTGGTAGATTTCTCGTCATATGGATGAAGACATTAGACAGCGCTGAGCTCCTGCGGGAGCATGGGCGACATCACTGCTGCGGCAGTGGAGAGAATAGCTGGAGGAACTGAGCTCCTGCGGGAGCCGAGGCGGCATCACTGCTGCGGCAGTGGAGGAATTAGCCAGACTAACTTAGCTCCTGCGGGAGCCGAGGTGACATCACTGCTGCGGCAGTGGAGATATTAGCCAGAATAACTGAGTTCCTGCGGGAGCCGAGGCGACATCACTGCTGCGGCAGTGGAGGAATTAGCCAGACTAACTGAGCTCCTGCGGGAGCC
This sequence comes from Chanodichthys erythropterus, assembly GCF_024489055.1. Taxonomy (NCBI): domain Eukaryota; kingdom Metazoa; phylum Chordata; class Actinopteri; order Cypriniformes; family Xenocyprididae; genus Chanodichthys; species Chanodichthys erythropterus. The sequence goes on along the minus strand of NC_090240.1, from coordinate 5,967,044 downwards.
GAGGCAACATCACTGCTGCGGCATTGGAAATATTAGCCAGAATAACTGGGCTCCTGCGGGAGCCGAGGTGACAACACTGCTGCGGCAGTGGAGAAGTTGGCCTGAACAACTGAGCTCCTGCGGGAGCCGAGGTGACATCACTGCTGCGGCAGTGGAGGAAATAGCCAGAAGACCTGAGCTCCTGCGGGAGCCGAGGTGACAACACTGCTGCGGCAGTGGAGAAGTTGGCCTGAACAACTGAGCTCCTGCGGGAGCCGAGGTGACATCACTGCTGCGGCAGTGGAGGAAATAGCCAGAAGACCTGAGCTCCTGCGGGAGCCGAGGTGACAACACTGCTGCGGCAGTGGAGGAATTAGCCAGAACTGAGCTCCTGCGGGAGCCGAGGCGACATCACTGCTGCAGCAGTGGAGGAAATAGCCAGAAGAACTGAGCTCCTGCGGGAGCCGAGGTGACAACACTGCTGCGGCAGTGGAGGAATTAGCCAGAACTGAGCTCCTGCGGGAGCCAAGGCGACATCACTGCTGCGGCAGTGGAGAAGTTGGCCTGAACAACTGAGCTCCTGCGGGAGCCGAGGTGACATCACTGCTGCGGCAGTGGAGGAAATAGCCAGAAGACCTGAGCTCCTGCGGGAGCCGAGGTGACAACACTGCTGCGGCAGTGGAGGAATTAGCCAGAACTGAGCTCCTGCGGGAGCCGAGGCGACATCACTGCTGCGGCAGTGGAGGAAATAGCCAGAAGAACTGAGCTCCTGCGGGAGCCGAGGTGACAACACTGCTGCGGCAGTGGAGGAATTAGCCAGAACTGAGCTCCTGCGGGAGCCGAGGCGACATCAGTGCTGCAGCAGTGGAGGAATTGGCTTGAAGAACTGAGCTCCTGCGGGAGCCGAGGCTACATCAGTGCTGCGGCAGTGGAAGAAATAGCTAGAAGACCTGAGCTCCTGCGGGAGCCGAGGCAACATTACTGCTGCGGCAGTGGAGGAATTGGCTTGAAGAACTGAGCTCCTGCGGGAGCCGAGGTGACATCACTGCTGCGGCAGTGGAGAAATTGGCCTGAAGAACTGAGCTCCTGCGGGAGCCGAGGTGACGACACTGCTGCGGCAGTGGAGAAATTGGCTTGAAGAACTGAGCTCCTGCGGGAAGCGATTAGATCGGATGTAGTTCTTAAGCTTCCAGTGACCAAATGTTTGAATCTGATGCTTGGAGTGGCCTTTTTGGGTGGCTGTAGTTGCTGCTCCTATGCAGAATGGATTGTAGGGTTCTAGGGGAGGCAGCTTGAAGAATGAAGTCGAGAGAGGTGTCAAGGAGAGTTTTTTGTGGGTGGTTTATGGAAATATCAGCTCAGAATAAGGTACCGGGGTTGAGAATGGGTCCACCTCTGGTGACAACAGCTTGAATTTCTAAGAGGATCTGATGTTGTTGGCAACATGGTTTGGTTCCAGGGCTGTAGCATTTGGTGGGATGGGCATCAGTGTACTGCCCTACAAAGCAAAAAGGCAGTAACTGCATTTTTGGTCAAAAATGAGTTATTGTCATTTTCATGACATTCAAGGCATCCTTTGTTATGTGACAAAATATCTTATCTGAAATGTGTGTCGTTTTGGAGAAAAATGGTAGTTGTTTGTACAGTAACTGCAAAAAGCCCTAGTGAAACAAAGCATGAGTACAGTAACATCCATTACTGTATTCTTGTTATGTTTTACCTAACAAAAATAACCGTGTTGCTGCGCAGTGAAGTTACTGTTTCCATGGTGAACACACACAGCTGATTTCGCGGCATCCTCGCGAGTCGCGGGGCGATTTTTACATTTGCGATTTCACCCTTCTAACTTCACACAAATTTTGTTTGAGATGGCACAAAGCCGAGGAAAGAAGATGGTCGAACTGGCGTTGAAAAGAAAATACCCGGAGAATGGTAAGTAACAGTGACAGATTAAACATTAAGAGGCTAGGCTATCACAATATAAGCACTTGTCAGCTTCCAGGGCAGGACTTCCTCTCAGAGGTCCATTCAGATAGCATTATGCTAATTAACAGGCGATGTTTTAAATAGCTTTGCTTACCTGCGTTGTTGTCCAGCAGGAGAATATAACTGTCCATAAACACAGCTATCAGTGTAACGTGACAGGTGTTCAACTTAAAACACACTCTCTTCACAGCCGCTGTTTGAAGACTATGTCCGCTGTTTAGAGCAGTTAGCGAGTTGTGAGCAAAACTGACATCTTTCTCTTTAGTAAGCATCCATGCTTTCAACAAAAAACAAACTTCCGCAGGTATTTACGCCCCCTCCCTCTCCCCCCTTAGCTCTCAGACTCAAACACATTGGTTCCTGTTCCTAAGCATTTATTTATTGCACGGCTTCTTCTTCTGAATATAAAATTATATGTTTAATTTGGATTCCCCTAAATTATATTAAAATGTTGTTCCTCTGCATGACTGCAAGCTTCTATGTTTTATCCTATTATTGTAGGCCTAATGTAAATATGAAGCCAGGTTGCGTTTTTGTGTGTTGGCTTTATTTCGTTCTTCATTTTCATTGAGGGTGCAAAATTATTAATTTATTATCGTGTTATATATATATATATATATATATATAATCTGTAATCTATATACAATCTATTATTAAATGTATGTTTACTAATTTGAAATATCTATCCCATGTATTCATTTCATTCAGTACTTTGTGTTTATAAACCTACTGAAACAGATACTGCACCGTATAAAATCGACTTGTTTATCTTATTTGTCATCCTAATGAATTGGAGTTTAACTTGCCTATATTGCTCCAAAGAAAAGTTGTTTTGGAGTGCTTTAACATTAATGTGATTTGTAGGTATAGCAAATACTACATTACAGATACAGAAACACCCCCAGACACACATTAATCTAATACTCACAAATAATAATGTGGTTCTAAAATAAATGGTCCCCATTTGGACCTTGATACAGCTTAGCAATGTGAGACTATAAGCAGCCATTTCAGCACCAGAACAGCTTCCGGGTGGAAAATATTGACCTAAAATGGTCAAATTAGTTTGGGTTTGGTATATCCATGTTCAGGAAAACAAATGGTTCTAATTATTTCAAATACAGTGTATCTAAGACACCCATAGCCCAAGTTGTGGCAAAATAGTTTTTGGAGAATCTGTAGTTACTGCCTTTTTTCTTGGTATGGTGTCACGTTTTAAGTAAGTAATACAAAGCAATAATACAGTAACTGCAAAATAGGGGTAAAATATCAAATTAAATATGAGGATTGATATGTACAAAGAATAAGCTAATATAAAGTAACATAACAGCAACATGTCCAATAATCTACCTACAACTACATAGGCTGGATGACAGGATAACTTTTAAGTCATTTTTCTCAGTTCTGCACTCTGCGTAGTTACTGCCTTTTTGCTTTGTAGGGCAGTGTAGTAGACAGGGTGAACTGTGTTTGCTTGTGGGACAGAGCAAGGAGGAAGAAAGGCCGGGACCGAGGCCGTTAGCGGAGGCAGCCTCACGCTTGGTCGGCCCCTGGAGCCAGGGGACGGATGAGGAGGTTAGAAAAGAGGGAAACTGAGAAAGGGAAATTGCGGCATCTGGGCCTACACCGTTAGCGGAGGCAGCTTCACGCTCGGGTTTGCCCCTAGAGCCTGGGAAGAACAGGGTGGTTAGAAAAGGAAGGAAGGGAAAGTAGGACGTCTAGGCCTGCGGCGATAGCGGAGGCAGCCTCACGCTAAGGTCCGTAGCTGACACTGTAGACCAAAGACAAAAGAGGTAGGGTGAAAGATGGCGGGATGAAATGGTTGAGACAGCTGAGCTTGCTTCACTAGTAGAGGCATCCTCATGTTTGGAGTGAAGGCGTTCACCAAGAGGGGCAGGCATCTTTGGATGGAGTGCGGCGCCGGTGAAAGCCGCAATGTGTGGCTAAGCAGAGGGAGGAAAGTAGGGAATCTGGGGCACGGTCCAGGCTTGCTGCTGCTGCTGCGGCCTGACGCTTGTTTCTAGCACATGAATTGAAGATACAAGAGTGAGGAGATGTAAGATGAAAGAGTGGCCTTGTGGAATTACTCACATCATGAAGTTTAAGTAGCTGATCGAAGATAGTAATTCCTGTTTAGAACAGTTTGGACTGTTTAGGAAGGTGGAAGCGAACAAATATCCTATTGATTCCTTATGCCGTGAGGCCTAGATATTAGCTGTATACTAGTTAAGGCCCAGAAATTCAATGGACGTGGCTGGACCCATCATTTTATCTGGGGCGATTGGAAACCTGAGCTCAGCGAAACTGACACAATGGTTTGATACTGTAAAAGACAGTACTGTTGAACTGTCATTGTTTGATGTTGAAAGATCATCAAACAGCAAAGTACAATATGATTTAGATGATCCTTTGTTCTTTAACTGTTGCTGGTCTGTCACAAGCACATTTATTTAGTAAAGTTCAAAAGAGAATCATTTGTAAAAGACAGAGCTTTGCATAATAAGAATGTGCACCTTGACGTTTATTTTAATTGTGTTCAACAATCACTAAAATTTTACCATGAACACACTGCTTGTATGACATTGTTCATTTATATTTATTTATGTTGGTTTCTTTTCTATCCAGACCTGGAAATTACTCAAATTCCATACTTCCAAACTGCAACGTAATAGTTTATTCATTGGTTATCTGTCTGGTTTGTTAACTTACTTACAAATTATGCTCGTTATAAAACAGATACAGATGAAAGGGGAACGGTAAGATTTATTTAAATGCATCAAATAATGATTTGAAAATAATTTTTCCTACCAGTCTCTGCGTCTCCAATATTGAAGCAGTGGTTATACTTAAACAGAAATACATATTATGACTTAGTTTCTAAGCGATTTTGATAAATCGCTGGGCAGCGAGGACAATAAGTTCAGAGTTTCAATGATTCTGTATGCATGTAATATTAACGTCATACGTGCATCTGCTGATTGCTTGTTTAAACCACAATCGTGCCGTAATTTAGAACGGCAAACTTTACAGAAAAGTTTAAAACGTGGATTCCCTCGATCAACATTGATACAGATGGCATAACTGTAGAAATTAATTCAGTGACAGAAAACGAGAAGGATTTTAACTGTGCTTTTGCTGGGTTGAGCCGATGGGGTGGAAAGTGTCAGCTGGCTTGGACTGATATCTGCGCTGCGGCGCGGCTTTGCTGAAAGGCCTGCTGCGGCGGCCTGATGCTGGAGGAAGGCCCGTTTCTTCACGGGAAGAGGCGAAATTGCCCGAGACTCGAGCTTGGTGCTCGACTGCCTTGTTGTCCATTTCTTTATGGCAGGAAAGATAGAATGGGCAGAACTAGGAAAATACACGGAAGGAAATCACGGATGTTTTGACCGCAGTGACGAAAGTTGGCCTCGGCGTCTTGGCATGCGGGGACCGTTTTGTTTGGGCTGAAGTGCCCCCGAGATGAATCGGTGGCGGTGTAATTGCTCCTAGTAAGGCCAGAGGATTGTGGCAAAGATACCTTGTGGACGAAAGATTATTCATCGGACACACAGAGATTAATTTCGGACACGGTGGGAACTAGGGCGGGTCAGATGCTGTCAAACTGTCGCGGAATATAGGTGAGTCGACCATTTGTTATATATATGCTTTCACTCGTGCTGATTGGGTAGATATGTTGATTACTGATTGCTGACAGCTGGCTGAGATGACGTGGTGATTAGTCAGATTATTTGAACGTTGCTCCTCCCGAATTTTGTTAATAAAACATCATATAAATAGGAAGCAGATGCAATCGCACTCTGTTTTTCGCTGAGGAGACAACTGGTGTCCGCACTGCCAATGCAGCTGAGGCCCCGTCCAAAGACCCGACACTGCATGCCCGTTGTACGTGGCCCCCCATCCCATGGCAGAGGCATCTGTGGAGACCACAGCATGCCTGGGCACTTGTTCGAGGGGTACTCCGGCCCACAGGAATGAAGTATCCAACCACCGGACGAGGGTGCGACGGCAGCTCGGTGTCACGGGGACACGGAGTGTGCCGCGCTGCCACACCCATCTCGGGACCCGGCCGCGGAGCCAGTGTTGAAGCGGCCTCATATGGATCAATCCGAGCGGCGTGACCGTGGCTGCAGATGCCATATGCCCCAGGAGCCTCTGAAAATCTTTCAGTGGGGCCGCTGTCCTGCGCTTGAGCGAGCTCAGGCAGTTCAACACCGACTGGACGCACGCCTCGGTGAGACGCGCAGTCCGTGCGACCGAGTCTAGCTCGAGACCGAGATAAGAGATCCTCTGCCCGGGGGCGAGTTTGCTCTTGTCCCAGTTAACCCGAAGACCCAACCGGCTGAGGTGAGCTAAAACCATGTCCCTGTGTTCGCACAACTGCTCTCCCGAGCTGGCCAGGATCAACCAGTTGTCGAGATAGTTGAGAATAAGAACGCCTTGTTCCTTGAGGGGAACAATGGCCGCCTCCGCAACCTTCGTAAAGACACGGGGTGACAGGGCCAGCCCGAAGGGTAGGACTTTGTACTGATATGCCCGACCCTCGAACGCAAACCGTAGGAAGGGTCTGTGTCAAGGCAGAATCGAGACATGAAAGTACGCGTCCTTCAGGTCGATCGCTGCAAACCAATCCTGGGGGCGGATGCATTCGAAAATGCGCTTCTACGTGAGCATCCTGAACGGCATCCTGTGAAGATACCGGTTCAAAATGCGCAGATCCAGGATTGGCCGTAGCCCACCGCCCTTCTTCGGTACAATGAAGTAGGGGCTGTAAAACCCCGACTTCATATCGGCTGGAGGGACCGGCTCGATTGCATCCTTCGCCAGGAGGACAGCAATCTCCGCCTGGAGAACAGGTGCACTGTCCAACGACACCTGAGTGAAGTGGACACCCCTGAAAACCGGGGGACGCATAGCCGAGTCTGATAGTGCGAATGAGCCAGCGGGATGGGCTGGGAAGCGCGATCCACGCCTCCAGACTCCGAACCAACGGGACCAAAGGCACCACAGTGGGGTGTGGGGCAGCGAAGCATAGTGCGGGGACCCGACTCGGACGGCATGGAAGCGGCCCGGAGTGTGGTCGGACTCTGCAAGGCAGGGCTGGGCACCACGTCCGCGACCGGCACCCTGCTGTTTGGCTGGTGTAGGCTGCTGCTTTGCCAACTTAGCAGGGTCAGAGGACGACGCAGGTGGGCGCCCTCGGCGACGAGCAGGCTGAGCCACGGGCGGCTGGGTGGAGGCAGCAGCGGACCGCTGTGGCATGACGTGTTTGATGGCCTCAGCCTGCTTCTGTGCAGCGGAGAACTGTTGGGCAAAGCTCTCCACTGCGTCGCGGAAAAGGCCGTTCGGAGACACGGGGGAGTCCAGGAACCGATGTTTATCAGTTTCGGCTGGACTGTCCATAGAGGGCCCAGCGGAAACCAACGGCGGCACGATGGGTTGCAGTGCTGATGAGGCGGCAGGGGCCCGCGGAGCGCTGCTCGGCGGGGAAGCCATAACCGTGATCCTCAAGTCACCCTTCCTATACGCCGCCGAACCATCATTCCGGCCAGAAAAAACGGTCGAATGGGGCATAGGGGAGGGGACCCCCGCTTCCTGAGACTTCAGGAAGGAGAGTCTCGACCTCAGCACTGCGATAGTCATATTCCCGCAATGGGAACATGAACCTTCCACAAAAGCTGCTTCAGCGTGCTGAACGCCCAAACACAAGATGCAGCGATTGTACCCATCAGCAGGGACCAGGGAACGGCCGCACCCAGTAACGCACAGACGAAATGACATACTGTCAGGGTTCGTCTGTAAAGCTCTTTTAGAAGGGGAACAGTCAGCTCACTCGTGCTGAAGCACACAGGGAGTGACGCGATGTGGTCAGGTACACCACTCCCTGAACACACCGGAGGAACCGGCCCAAATCGCAACACACAAACTTTTAGAGTGTTGCTGTTAAAACAGCAGTTGAGAGCTTTTAGCTCGGCTCCCCGGAAGCTCGCGACCTCGCTGAAGTGCCTTGACTGCCAACACAACCAGCTCGCAGTTGATCCTCTTCTGAGGCAGTTTTAGTTTCACTTTTGAAAGAAAAGTCTTCTGGAAGCAGGACACCAGTGTATGGCTCCGAAGCGAAAGACAGAGTGCGATTGCATCTGCTTCCTTTTTATAAACACCTGTTGGAGGCGGTGCGCATTATGCAAATATCGTAAGCTAATTCCATTGGCTTGTTTTAGTTCACACAAAGCCGATAGGGCTCTCTAAGCGATATCCCGATTCGTCGGTCACTACTGCCGTACGTCGAACGTGACCGACTGAAAGGGAACAAAAAATATAGTACAAGAACAAAAATAAGACAAAAAACCTGCTAGGCAACATAAATAAAAGTCCAAAATATAGAAACTAACATTTTTGTAAGTCCTTCATGATTTCAAAAACAATATAGAAACTGGAACTAAAACCATAAGAAAGGGAGCAAGAGAGAACATTGACTCAGAAATTCTACTCACAGATTGAGTTGTACACTCAATTTACAGTGACAGGAAATCCATCTGCATCCTTCAATTTCAAAACAACACACTTCAAAAAGGTCAGTGTCTTTTTCAGTCCTTTAGGATACTGGATTGGATTCGATTCCAAATGCAAAATATACACATAGGAGGAGGTCCAGTGCCATCAAGATGTCCTCACTCTACTCTGTGATTAACTGGCCATCCAACGTGAACAAAATGTGGTCATACTGCATGAGATGATCCTCCCGCAGGCTTTAGGCACTATCTTAGGTGTTGGGATGACAGGAGGGCTGGTCTGAGCATGGCCCTGGAGAAGAGGGGATAATAGCATTAACCATCTTCACATATTTATTTGAAAGGCAATCCTTATAAGCTAAATTAATTTCAACTACTGTCATATACAACTGCTCAAATACTTTTGGCCATTAAATGAAAATGAATGTAATTTTCTCTTCACATTGAGAGAATAATTTGTGTATTACCATTTGTATAGCAAAATGTGCAATAAGTGTCGTGCTTTGATTAGATTGTGCTTCACACAGTGTAGTCAACCATGGCTCACCTCAATGTCAAGGTGAGCAACCCCAGGTCCACCTTGAACTGTGTCAAGTCAAGTCAAATTTATTTATATAGCCCTTTTTACAATTGGTAATTGTTTCAAAGCAGCTTTACATATTAGAAGTACAGAAAAAAAGAGAAGAGGTTAAAAATAAGCTGTACAAGCAAGCGTGGTAATATGTAACATATACAAGATGGTGCTACATTAAGCCAATGTCGGCTGACTCCCAGGAGTGGAAAAAACCCCTAGGAGAAAAACCCAGTGTGCTAGCACTGGGAAAAAAAGTCCTAGGAGGGAAAAAAAAACCCTTGGAAGATATATATATATATAATATATGTAAATGGATATGGAGATCAAATATACTATAGATACTGGGGAGCTAAACCCTTTTAGAACTTTATAAGTAAGTAGCAAGATTTTAAAATCTATACGATGTTTAATAGGGAGCCAATGTAATGTTGACAGAACTGGGCTAATATAGTCATACTTTCTGGTTCTAGTAAGAACTCTAGCTGCCGCATTTTGGACCAACTGTAGTCTGTTTAAAAGCCGAGCAGAACAACCACCCAGTAGAGCGTAACAGTAATCTAGTCTTGAGGTCATGAATGCATGAACCAACTGTTCCGCATTTGTCATTGAGAGCATATGTCGTAATTTAGATATATTTTTTAGATGGAAGAAGGCGGTTTTACAGATACTAGAAACATGACTTTCAAATGAAAGATTGGTATCAAAGAGCACACCCAGGTTCCTAACTGAGGACGAAGATTTAATGGAGCACCCGTCAAGTGTTAGAGAGTATTCAAAGTTTTTTCGTGAGGAAGTTTTTGGTCCAAAGATTAGGATATCAGTTTTTTCTGAATTTAATAATAAGAAATTTCTTGTCATCCAGTTTTTAATGTCAGCTATGCATTCTGTTAGTTTTGTGAATTTGTAGGTTTCGTCAGGGAGGAAATATAGAGCTGAGTATCGTCAGCGTAGCAGTGAAAACTAACACCATGCTTCCTAATTATCTCTCCTAAGGGCAGCATGTACAGAGTGAAAAGCAACGGTCCTAGTACTGAGCCTTGTGGTACTCCATATTGAACTTGTGATCGATACGACATCTCTTCATTAACTACTACAGATTGATAACGGTCAGATAAGTAAGATTTGAACCATGCCAAAGCAATTCCACTAATGCCAATATAATTTTCAAGTCTTTTTAAAAGAATGTTGTGATCGATAGTGTCAAAAGCAGCACTGAGATCTAATAACACTAATAGAGAAATACAGCCACGATCGGATGATAAGAGTAGATCGTTTGTAACTCTAACGAGAGCAGTCTCAGTACTATGGTATGGTCTAAATCCTGACTGGAAATCCTCACAGATATTATTTCTTTCTAAAAAGGAGCACAGCTGTGTTGAAACTGCCTTTTCTAGTATCTTTGACAGAAAAGGTAGATTCGAGATTGGCCTGTAATTTTCTAAATCTCTCGGATCTAGTTGAGGTTTTTTAATAAGATGTTTCATAATAGCCTGCTTAAAAGTTTTTGGCACGTATCCTAGTGTTAAAGATGAATTAATTATATCAAGAAGTGGACCTACGACCTCTGGAAGCATTTCTTTCAGTAGTTTAGTCGGCATTGGGTCTAACATGTTGTTTATTTTGATGATTTGATAAGTTTAGATAATTCTTCCTCTCCTATAGCGGCGAATGATTCTAGGGACACTACAGTGCTCTGTCTGAAGCGAAACTGTAGACGGTTGCATGTTTATAATTTTCTCTCTAATATTGTCAATCTTGCAAGTAAAGAAGTTCATAAAGTCATATGAACTGTGCAGGCAAGAGGAGAACAGCTGCTTCCAACTGTAGGCCTTTACACAAAATAACATCATTAGGTTAACATAACATAACAACCCAATACTTTTTTGTTTTGTTTTTTAAACATTCATTACTGTGTGTAAAGCCCAAAGTATACTTCGTATTTTATGCATATGCTTTTCTGAACTCAAAACAAATTAAGATCTTTATGATTAAGTCTGAGAGGTTTCTGTCCCTCCAATGATGAGGGGGAGTAATTAATGACAGAATTTTCATTTTTGTGTAAACTAATCCTTTAAAGGTGATTACCCTTGCACAAATCAAAGCAATTCTCAAACAACACAACTGGATATTCATACAACTACACATTTGTACTAGACATACACTAGAGCTGCAGGATTCTGGATGAAATGAGAATCATGATTTTTTGGTTGCAAATAGAGATCGCAGTTCTCCCATGATTCTAAATAGACAACTAAAAATAACATTTAATTTAGTTCTAGCAAAATATTGATTGCTGGACTCTAATTGCTGGAAAATGTTTAATTTGAATGAATTATTTTTAAAAAATGGTTTTGAATATATTAATAGCTCATTAATAAATACTTGTTTCACTACTGGATGAATCAGGGTTTAACCTTAACAAATCTATTGAATGAATGATTCAATGACAACGTCACTGGTTGCCACCTAGTGGCTTAACAAGGTAATTTATATACAACAGTTATTTGAAGCACCAAGTTAGTTTCGATTTGCTCTATTTTGATCGCTATCTAATGTCCAGTGATTATATCCTAACTGTAAACTTTTATCTTATTACTTCTGTGATAATTTTAATATTTCTAAAAGAAATCAAATAACCAAATCCTTGAATAACTACAGTGTGGTTCAAAACTGCTGTTTCTGGATCAGTGGCAGCATGAACACCGAATGTTCCAGTAGGATTTTTGTCAAAGGTTTAATAGACGCAGACGAATCGTTGTCATTAATAAAGTAGGATCACGTGGGTGTTTGAATCGAGATTGCGATCTTTTTACAATAAATTGTGCAGCTCTAACACACACATACAAAGTAAATCAAAGGGGTTTCGGACAAGCCAGGTTGATGATGTATATCATACCTAGAAGCAGGGCACAAGCTGATGTAACTGAAGTAAGTTGATTCAAAACTTTAACTCCCTCAATGTCAGCAGATGGTTCATGAAGTTCTCCCCCTCCTTCCAAATAATGAACATCGCCATGGTGAGCTGCTCCTCAATCATCTGTCGGGTTATCCTAAAATAGTGAACATAAAAAAAAACAAATTTGGTCACCTTTTGCTAGCATAACTACAAATTACACAAATTTAGACTTATTTTTCTGAAAATAAACCAAGATAGAATATTCTTACGTTCAACTCAGAAAGTACTCCTTGATGAGGTCTTCAGGACTTTCTCTCAGGAAAAAGATAAGGGCCTTCAGGACACACTTCTCAGGTGAATGTTTTCAGTCTGTGATAAAGCAATTGTGATTATTTTTCTTATTTAAAAAAAAGCACAATAATCTGTAATAGGGAATCAATTTTTTGCAGATATGCAATAGCAAAGGACAAGAAAATATAAAAATAATTTGTATTAATGACTGGCCAAATTTGCAATTAATATATTTATGGACAATACCAGCAACACTTGTGGCGCTGAGGGATCAAAAAATAAATAAATAAATAAAAAAAGGAGCTAAAAAAAAAAAATCAAATCGTTTCAGCACACATGCCTTCGTCAGTGCTAAAATATTACAGATTTGCAATTAAGAAATGCATCTGAATCAGTCATTGGTTTCATTTAAAATTATGAATTTATAATACATAATTATAAGTCTGAAAATAAAACATGCATCAATTAATAAATTTGCTTTATACCCCAATATATTTAATCATTCTTGATTAAAGGGATATTTCACAGAAAAATGAAAGCTAGCTGTTAATTTACTTACCATCAGGCCATCCAAGTTGACTTTTTTTAAATTTCTTCAGTAGAACAATAAATATTTTTAGCTGGAACTGTGATCTTCTGTGATTAATGTAATGTCAATGAAAAAATAAATAAATAAATAAATAAAAAAATACAAAATTAATACAAAACAACAAGAAAAAAAAGTCACATGCATTTGAGATGGCATAAGAGGGAGTTGATGAATGTTTTGGAATGGATAATTTTTAGTCTAAAGTTTGTTAATGAGGATAACATTCAAGTCAATAGACAGCATTAGATGGATTTTATTCAAACATGTCCAACACTGGTAATTCATATTATCTATTAACAATTATAGCCGTTTTTATAGAAATGACTTACCATGTAAAGTTATTGCAAAGTGTCCTTAGTCGTCAAACATTGAAGAGTTTTAGATCCTAAAAGAGGGGAATCAGTGTTTATAAATGAAAAAAACTTGTTTGCTGCAGACAGTGCAAGTAAGTTAATTAATTGTTTGTGTAAATACGCAACCATTTCATTCTACTAAAAAAACAGGTTAAAAAAAAACACCTTGCGCTAGTCAAATGAAATAAGCCTTAACTATGTCTTTACTCACAGACTTTCTTCGTAATTTTGGTCGAACAAATAGATCAATAAATCAGAGCTAATGTGAAAAAGACAAATAAAAGAACTGACAAACATTAATTTAAAAACCTAAACTCAATAATTGGAATGCGAGGATCCCCTCAGCCTCGACTCCAGCGTCTCTCCCGCTCCCCACGCACTTCCTGCCCGCAGCATTTCAAATAGTACACGCTACATACACGGTAGAAACATTTCTTTTAAAAATTATTTAGAGACATACCTACATGGTCCAAACTGAATACATTTCTTTATAATAAAACGAGTAAATTCAACATCTTGTATAGAATAGAAAAGTTGAAATCGTAACTAACCGAATTTTTGAAATTGCGCGGCCTGCAGTAACGTTATACTGCAGGTCGCGCAAATTCAAAAATTCGGTTAGATATGATTCCGTTAGTATTCATGTTCACAAACAACGTCAATTAACTCATAAACAGCTAAAACATGTTCAACCTTTGCATTATCGAGTATATTAATTAAAACATTTCCAACCTACCTTAATTCATCCGAGTCCAGGGTAAATTAATGGCGGCCGAGCAGAAAACTCGAGAAAGGCTCGTGAGTCATGACGTCAGAAAAAAAAACGTTTGTCACAGGGTCCTTAAAGAGAAATTATCCTTTGGCTGAAAGTGAGGTATTTGAGCAGTTGAGTGTACAATATTGAGAGCAATTCGCAGAAAGAAGAAGTAATTAGACTCAAATAGTTATAGCAATCCAACTTACACCCATATTCACTTTTACGGAGGGCTTGGGGACAAAAAGGTTGAGAACCAGGTTATGTTTAGAAAATACACTGTAATTTAATGTTGTTTTTAATCCTTTCCCACCTAAACTAAGAGAATAAGAGAGTTAGAGAACCTTTAAAGAACTATACATAGGCTTAACGGGTTCTTTTTATGGCAGTGGTGCTATATAGCACCTTAACCACAGCAAGGAACCGCTGAAGAACCGCTGAAGAATCATACAGGGGCTTTACAGGTTCTTTATAAGGTAATGGTGCTATATAGCACCTTAACCACCCCAAATAACTGCTGAAGAACCATTTTTTTTTAGAGTGTAGTTAAATTCCATAACATGCCAATTACAATACCAATTTCACGTGTTCGCACATACATAAGTTCTTGCATAATTTTTTTTCATTAATTCTTAGTTTTTGCCTTGATAGTAGAAAATATGAGCTAGGCATCATGTATGACAGTTAAAAATGAGATATGAGCTACAAAATGACCAGATCCTGCCATTAGCTATATAGAAGACATATATTGTATGTATAGGGCTTATATGTGGATATGAAGAAGCAATACAGGAGACCTATATTTCCTGTATATACACATATATGCACCTCAATTTTGCCTATATGTGGCATGTATATGCATATATTTTATCATATATGTGCATATATGCAGCATATATGTGCATATACACTGCATATATGTGCATATACACTGCATATAGGTTTCATATATGCGCATATATCCACATATAGATTCTTTCCATGTGGGCATGGATGTACTGCAGCACGAATTCTGTCTGAACGGTTATAGACCGGAAAATAAAGGTAATTTGTGTTTGATATTTTATCGCGCGTGAGAGAAAGTAGCTACAGGTGCTGGTCATATAATTAGAATATCATCAAAAAGTTGATTTATTTCACTAATTCCATTCAGAAAGTCAAACTTGCATATTATATTCATTCATTACACACAGACTGATATATTTCAAATGTTTTTTTCTTTTCATTTTGATGAGTATAACTGACAACTAAGGAAAATCCCAAATTCAGTATCTCAGAAAATTAGAATATTGTGAAAAGGTTCAATATTGAAGACACCTGGTGCCACACACTCTTATCAGCTAATTAACTCAAAACACCTGCAAAGGCCTTTAAATGGTCTCTCAGTCTAGTTCTGTAGGCTACACAGTCATGGGGAAGACTGCTGACTTGACAGTTGTCCAAAAGACGACCATTGACACCTTGCACAAGGAGGCCAAGACACAAAAGGTCATTGCAAAAGACGCTGGCTGTTCACAGAGCTCTGTGTCCAAGCACATTAACCCTCAGGGGTCTGAGTTTTTTTGGGGCCCTAGAGAAGATTTGACATGCCCTGACATTTGTGCTTTTTTTAGTTGTTCATAAACATATTAATGGAAAAAGTGTCATTACACTGTATTCAGCACAAACTAGGCTACAATAATATGTGAGGAACATTTATGTACATGTTTGTATTTTTGAAGGAATAACGTTTATGAGTGGTTATTGAAAAAACAAAAAACTTAAGTCACTGAAATAAAGCCAAAAAATATATATTAAATTTGTGTTCACAAGACTTATGGGTATTGGAGGTTGTAGACTAGAGTTTTTGCTTCAAAATGAGGTAAAAAATTATGCTGCCTGCTTGTTCATATAAAACAATAGAGAGATTTAAATTTTCTAAAACATCTTTGTTCAAGAGAAACAGTATGCGTGGAGGCGTGAATCATCATGAATAATGGGTGATTCTCACCTGAGAAGACAAAAGAATTGCATAAAGAGCTCTAATGACCTGCATAAATAATGAGCTCTTTCAGACAGGTAGGCTGTGAAAAAATCATGTCTCAGCTCATCATGGTGTAGATCAAACATACAGAAAAAACTGCAATACTGTGAGATATTATTACAATTTAAAATAATGGTATTCTATTATATTCTTTAAAATGTAATGCATTTCTGTGATGCAAAGTGTCTGAACAGTTATGTTACCTCTATGGCATTTCATATAGGCTTTTAGCTTAAAAGCATGCGCATTTGGAGAAATATTGATGGATTCTCATATGTTTGTCAATTTTCTATACAGAGGAGTAATATTTATTCAATATTTATTGTCTTCAGTATGAACGCTGGATACTGTTTTCAATTCATACTTGCAGCCGGAGGGCACTCTGTACACCTTTAGTCCACAAATCCATATAAAGAAGAAGAAGAACCAGGAACTAACTGCATGTCTTCTAGAGCTCGCTAACCATGGCTTTAACATCCAGATAAACACTTTCAAGACAATAAATACACGATTGAGACGATGAATGCATGTATTGCCTCAGAATTTGCGTCTGAATAGCGCTGACTCTGTGGGCGTGGCCGCATTAGCAGATAATGAGCTGAATCACAGACTTCTGACATGGCTCTCTTTTCATACAGATTACATAAACACAGAATTTTTGTTTTCGATTTGACTTACACGATTTAAAACCTGACATTTCAAGGTTTTTTTAGACAGAAGTCTCATTTTTTTGTGATTAGTATTCACTAAGTTACAGTTTATTTTCTGAGAACTATCAGATTGGACTTCGTTCAGAGGGAGACGAGAGATCACGCATCATGTTAGTTTTCTTTATTTTGCAAAAAGCACAACATTTTGTTTTTACTCTGAGTGTACACAAATAAAAGGCGATATTCCACAGATTAAAATGGTCTATAGCTCTTAATTGTATGTGCAACATTGATGGAGTATTTTGAGTCTCTTTCACACTGGTTAGAAAAAAAACGCAGTGGTCACGCCGGCGTGACCGCCGACTTTTTTAGAAAAAAAGTGTACAAGCAATAGGGATAACCGCACCCTGGAGAGGATTGTGAAACAAAACCCATTCAAAAATGTGGGGGAGATTCACAAAGGGTGGACTGCAGCTGGAGTCAGTGCTTCAATAACCACTATGCACAGATGCATTCTAGACATGGGTTTCAGCTGTTGCATTCCTTGTGTCAAGCCACTCTTGAACAACAGACAGCGTCAGAAGCATCTCGCCTGGGCTAAAGTCAAAAGGACTGGACTGCTGCTGAGTGGTCCAAAGTTACATTCTCTGATGAAAGTAAATTTTGCATTTCCTTTGGAAATCAGAGTCCCATAGTCTGGAGGAAGAGAGGAGAGGCACACAATCCACGTTGCTTTGGGTCCAGTGTAAAGTTTCCACAGTCAGTGATGGTTTGGGGTGCCATGTCATGTGCTGGTGTTGGCCCACTGTGTTTTCTGAGGTCCAAGGTCAACGCAGCCGTATACCAGGAAGTTTTAGAGCACTTCATGCTTCCTGCTGCTGACCAACTTTATGGAGATGCAGATTTCATTTTCCAACAGGACTTGGCACCTGCACACAGTGCCAAAGCTACCAGTACCTGGTTTAAGGACCATGGTATCCCTGTTCTTAATTGGCCAGCAAACAGGCCAAACGCCTGACCTTAACCCCATAGAAAATCTATGGGGTATTGTGAAGAGGAAGATGCAATATGCCAGACCCGACAATGCAGAAGAGCTGAAGGCCACTATCAGAGCAACCTGGGCTCTCATAACACCTGAGCAGTGCCACAGACTGATCGACTCCATGCCACGCCGCATTGCTGCAGTAATTCAGGCTAAAGGATCCCCAACTAAGTATTGAGTGCTGTTCATGCTCATACTTTTCATGTTCATACTTTTCAGTTGGCCAAGATTTCCAAAAAATCCTTTCTTTGTATTGGTCTTAAGTAATATTCTAATTTTCTGAGATACTAAATTTGGGATTAGTTGTCAATTATAATCATCAAAATTAAAAGAAATAAACATTTGAAATATATCAGTCTGTGTGTAATGAATGAATATAATATACAAGTTTCACTTTTTGAATGGAATTAGTGAAATAAATCAACTTTTTGATGATGTTCTAATTATATGACCAGCACCTGTACAGTGAAGTTTTTGGATTATACGAAAAAACAACAATTCGGCGGCCTCTTTAAAATTAACTGGGCAAAGGTTGACATTCAGCTACTGAATGTATGTGAGTGTGTGTGCGTGAAATTTCTTTCTAGAAAAATAGATAACTTTAGACATATAAAGTTCCCCGAATTTTTAGTGCGAGTGCATACAAGCACATCTGCTTCATAATACAACATTAAGGCTATCTTTTAGTGAGCAAATGTAGCGCCCTCACCTTGTGGTGTCTTGGAATTCCAATGGGAATCAGATATGCGTGTTTAGGCGTAGGTCGCATGTCCACAGATCGCATATGTATCTGATTTAAAACCACATTTGGAAGTGGCTCAGATCGGATGCGAAAAAAATAGGATCTCGTGTGGATTTTTGTGTTTACACGTGTGCAACTAACTACCTAAGTGTATACTGTGTTCCTAGGCATTTCTCAAAGTCAAGGAAGGATCCTCGGTGGCCAGAATTTCGAGAATGCTACTTCATCGACATCCGTCAAAGGACTGTTCCAATGTCGAGGATCCTCGGAATTTCAAACAAGGACTGAGTCCTTTGTTCGAAAAATATCCCATACACAGGAAAGGATGCATATGTGTATCCTTCGCGCTCTTCGCGCTCTCAAATCACCCACAATCCTATGCGTGCAGCTTTGCAATCTTGTTCAAAAATGTTTTAAAAAAATGTTGGACGTTAGCGGGCAATATGCTTTCAAATGTAAGTATATTTACGTTACCAAATATTTGTTATAACAGTAGTAAATATGTCAGATAAATAAAGTTTAACGTTTAAATGCCAGTACAAATTACTACCGTATTGATATTATAAATTATACAAATACAAATTACGTTATTGATGGCTAACTGAACCGGACCTGTTAGCTTGTTTGCCATCACCGGCATCCTTTATAAATAACTAGTTAAGTTGTCTAAAGTAATTTAACGTTAATATTATACCATTTATACCATTCACAGCGTTATTCATAGCTTTCTTGTATTTTTTAACAGGGACCAAGGAACAAACGGAGGCGTTCATACGTCTCCGTGTAGAAAACATAGACTGTAAAGGTAGAAAAAAAGCAGCTGTTTACCGGGGGGTAATGACGCAATGATGTGCACTTGCTAGTCTGTTCCATTTACGTGTTCTCTGAATGCTAAAGAGGAGCCTCTCCTAGACTCTGAAGGAAGTGACTTGGAAGGACCAGTCCTGCCAAGGAAGTATCCTTGACATTGAGAAACGCCTCTTGTCTCTCTTGCTCCTCCTGTTCTCTCTGCTTGACAGGCTAATGAGTGCCACCTGACTCCTGTTTGAGATCGTTAGCTGGATTATAAAGGAACCTGCAGCGTGGCAGTCCAGTGAGAGAGGCTGAGGTGTTCTGTCCTTGCAACTGCCATCTTCCAGTCCCAGTGCTGTTGAGTACTTAAAGTGTTCGTTGATTGCTTTACCGGTAGTGTCAAGGTAAAGTTGTTAAAAGTGTGAAGAACAGAGCATTTCAGCACTGTTGTAATTGCCTAAACAGCAGAGTGTTTCAGCTATTGAAACTGCCTGAGTGGAAAACTTTTGTAGGGAGGTGCATGCCATTTTTTTTTTTCCCCTGTGTTTGAGTTAGAGAGAGAGTCAGGGAAGTGTATTTTATTTCAATTTCTTTTGATAGGTCAGTTACTTCTAAAAATCCTAGTCAGGGGGAACTTCTTGTTTATTGTTTTGGCCTTTTTGAAAGCAATTTTAAATAAACATCACAAAGAGATCTCTTTCTCTCTCTCTTCAGATTCTAGCCCTCTTTTTTTTTCAAGAAACCAAAAAAAAAAAAAAAAAATCAATTAAACAAATGCCACCATAATGCTTTGATGCTGAAAATGAACAACTATTACAGCTCAGGCTTAGACATGAACGCTTATCATACAATCCTCAACAGTGGTGACATTAATTATTTATACTGCAGTGCATGATGGGACCTTTGTACTATGGTGATACCCAGCATGCATTGCAGCGTGAAGCATTTTTTAATCACCATTGTTGAGATGCATATGCTGATTCTTGATGTCTGTGTGTGTCTAAATAATACAGTAGTTCATTTTTTTATTCACAATAATTGCTTATGGCAACACTTTATTTTCATGCTTTAGTTTTACAGGGTTGGTAATGCAAAACCAAAATGTATAAATGACAAAACATAGGATTAGTTGCTTTGGATGCAATCAGGCCATCTCATATTGACTATATCATCATATAAAAGCACTGACCTCGCTGCTTTACAACATCATATGAGTTGTTGCAGAGAAAAATCTAACATAAGAAGTCAAGGGTCAAGAGCACAAGAGCAAACACTGATCTCTGTGATGGTGGCATTGTTCTTTTCTTTTCTTGACCAATAAAACAACATCTAAACCTCTGTTAATTCTCAGTAAGGACTTTTGCAGACATGTGAAAATAAACTCAATCTGGTTAGTAATAAGTGTAGCTGGTAATGCTGTTTGTGGAGTTGTTTAATTAGATCTTGGGAGATTTAATGTCTTTCATCTTCGCTTGATTTCATCTAAGGCTGTGGCTGAAGTCAGTTGTTGTTATTGTGTTTTTCTCTTCTTAAGTGATTCTGATTCTTGTTAAGAGCAGGTGTTCATCACTAATGCTCAGTCATCACTTAATTAATCACTTCATTATGTCATTTAACTTTAACTCAGCTTCAGTGTTACTTTAACATTATTTAGAGAGGGACCATTATGTACTCTGAGCAGAGTTCATTTAACTCTGGGGATTTTGCTGTGTACTAACATGCTGTGTATTAACATGCATATGGTTCAAATTTATTTTATAATAAGTATGTGGCTATATTACACCTCCCCCTTAGTGCTTTTTTTTTTCCTTATCTCCAATCCTATTCTGCTCAGAGGTGATCGGAGATAAGTGGATAGTGTTTGCCCTCCTGCTTTGTTGCAATTTGTAAAATATCAGAGTGGTTTCAGTTTAATATGTCCCAAGCTAATTTATTGATAATAAATAATTGATAATAAATAATATTGATTTGATGATAAATAATATAATAATATTGGGCTGGTTTTTAAAGCTGTGGTTACTTTAATTATTTGAATGAATGAATGAATGAATGAATGAATGATTGAATGAATGAATGATGCATTTATGTAGCGCCTTTATGTACTACTGTACACCCAAAAATCTTTACAATCATATTGTACATCTCTCCTCATCCACCACCAGTGTGCAGCATCCGCTTGGATGATGCGAAGGCAGCCAGCCACAGTACAACGGCACCAGTGCGCTCATCACACACCAGATGTAGGTGGATAGGAGAGTGTGATAGAGCCAATTCAATGGTTGGGGATTATTAGAAGGCCATGATTGGTAAGGGCCAGTGGAGGGAATTTGGCCAGGACACCGGGGTTACACCCCTACTCTTTCCGAGAAGTGCCATTGGATTTTTAATGACCACAGAAAGTCAGAACCTCTGTTTAACATCTCATCCAAAGGACAGTGCTTGTTACAGTACAGTGTCCCTGTCACTGTACTGGGGTGTTATAGGACCCACACAGACCACAGGGTGAGCACCCCCTGCTGGCCTCACTAACACCTCTTCCAGCAGCAACCTAGTTTTCCCAGGAGGTCTCCCATCCAGGTAATACCAGGCTCAGCCCTGCTTAGGTTCAGTGGGCAACCAGTCTTGGGCTACAGGGTGATATGGCTGCTGGAAATGATTTGTCTTCCAAGAGTTGGCAACACTGTTCACTACTAGGCTTAAGAGATATAACCAGTTTAGATGGAAAGGATCTCAATCCAACTAGCTGAAGACATTACTGTAGCTTTACTCATTAATAGACACACTACTTCAAACAATAGACACAAAACAACAACCATAATGCAATGATTCACAATAGATAATGCTTTACAATGAACTCTGTTAGAGAGCTACAAATAACAATTTATCTGTTCAATAACTTACTCACCTGGCTGAGAAATAAAAACGCCATATCTGCATTGCTTTTAAACATTTCAAACCACTCAGTTCTTGCCATCTCTGAAAAGCCAAGAAAATCTTGATTTTCATTTTATTACAAATTCTGTCACATTCTTTTTTTTTTTTTTTTTTGCCAGTAGACTGTTCAGCATTAAAAAAAAAAAAAAAACACACACAACTCCCCGGAGGTTGGAGATTTAACCAAGTAGGTATAACTGCAGACTAGAGATCTCCAAAATGGGGCGTGAACTCCAAAAGGGGGCAGGGTCAATCTTACAGGCACAATCTTATTAATTGTTTATCTCCTAAATTTTGGCTGTGGGGTTGAATTTGTGCTTTGTGTGGGGGGGATAAAGCGATCCCAAAAAACATTATATTTAGCCCCTGGAATGCAATTTTTACTGGCAATTTTTACGATTATGATAGAGTTGAAAATGTGGGTTTTTATCTTTTCAAAACCAGTTGATTGGATGATCAAGAGAAAGTCTAACCTTGTGTTATTTATTTTAATGTAAATAATACAGAATCAACACATTAAAAACACAAACACACAAAAACAATGTACATACACTAGATGTTCAATATGTAAAAATACAACAAAATAATCCAGTAGATGTATTACAATCAACATTTTTTCTATGGTGTCATGTTGTAATATTTGCAAATAAGAAATGAAACAAGGATTCAGATATAACTTTGATTACTTCTGCTAATTGTAATTTCTTGTTGTCTGTTATTTGTCTCCCTCTACAATGTCTTCATTTAAGGCAGTTAGCTGTCTCCACAACACTGCAGTTCAATTCTGTAATGTAATCTTTTATGTAATCTTTTTTAATATAAGCACGCCATTTAGATCCCTCATATAGAAACTCCTTCATGATGTTGATTGCTGACATAATAGTTCAGAGTCCTGGAGAGGCAGAAACATGACAATACGTTCAAAATCTGTTTTTATGGGTTTATCATACTTGAAATTGTTAATCTACACATGAAAATCGTTCAACTCAGGTTTCAAGATTTCACACCAAGAGGTAAGACTTTAAAGACCAAGTTATAAAAAGTACAAAACACCTTGAAAATAGTGTAATTTAACTACCTTTAAATGATGTCAGGCCATTAGCTTCTGCCGCTGGTGAGTCTTCATCTTCAAGGGCCAAAACTGAGAGTCGACTCATTTGTGATAATAATTATTGCTCAGAAACATTATTATACTCCTGTATGTTATGTACACTATTAAAAATAAAAGTTCTTTATTGACATTGATGGGTCAATGAAGAACTTTTAACATCAGTGGAACCTTTTCATTGCACTGAAGGTTCTTTATAGTGCAAAAAAAGGTTCTTTAGTTTATTTAAATGTTTTCCACACTAAGACAAATGTATCTTTTAAGAACTGATCACTAAAAGTTCTTTGTTTCTTCATCACTGTGAGAGTAAAAAAAAAACCCACTTTTGGTATTATTAAGAGTGTAATGTACATTCTAAACTCAACTCAACTCAGCTTTATTTATATAGCACCAATAAAAACAACAATTGTTGACCAGGGTGCTGTACAGTATAACAAACTAACATAATATACACCATAAATTACAGCGCAGAACAAACCAAAAAACACACAGCACACATCAATGACAATTAAAAGCCAGAGAAAAAAGATGGGTTTTGAGTTTTGTTTTAAACTCATGTAGTGTAGAGGCAGTTCTAATAAAAACAGGTAAACTATTCCAGAGTTTTGGTGCAGCAACAGCAAAGGCTCGGTCTCCTCTTGACTTCAGTCTAGCCTGAGGAACATTTAACTGTCTCTGGTTGGACGACCTAAGAGACCTTCCAGGATTATAAACAGATAGTACATCGGTGATATATACCGGAGCTAGACCGTTCAGAGCTTTAAAAACCAGCAACAAAACTTTAAAATCAATTCTGTAATATGCTCCCGTTTGTGCACACCAGTAAGGAGCCTAGCAGCAACGTTCTGTACCACTAAAACATAATGTGTTGGCTCAACAACAACATTTTTTTTTCATCACTTTTTGTTATACTAGTTGAAACTCTTCACATCCTAAAAGCAATCAGTAATAGAATTAGTATAAATATTAAAACACGTACATATGTTCTGTGGAAGTCTCAGGACCAAAAAATGTTCGTCCAATCAATGCATTCTGTCCAATGTCCTTCCTGCCTCTCAACATATGTATTTCCATATCTCCTCATGTCATCAGCGTGATAAGGCTATGCAGAGTTGTAGACAGACGGTCACCGAGCACCAAAAACAAACAGCAGCCACCTTTTACAGTTTTTCCTGAACCATAACAGTGATCTTATGCTGCGCTCAGGCCATCGTAACGGTAATTACAAAATAGCAACCCATGACGTTCTGCCCAGTGCTGTTCATGTAATCAGACTCAGATAAAATTTTTTCTATGTCAACACTATCAATGGTGAAATGAATCTGCAGCAGTCAGGTGGTAAAAAGTAGAGCTCTGTAAGTCGTTTACATTGATTATTATTATAATGTTATTTTCTTTGAGATATGATGATATCCATTCACCTTTTAGAGTTAAAGTGTACCTATCACTTTTTTAAGACTCAGAATCTCCATTTTTTGCCTTGCATTCATAATTTCCACCATCTTTCACAGTGATACTGGGCATATGGCCTTTTTTGAAGTTATAAGATCCTTATACCAGTCATATTGTAACTCAGATGATCCTCCAGGGACCTCAAAGTGCAGAGTGACCATCTCTGTTCTGTACAGCACCTTGTGAGTTGGACTGCCAGTTATCTTGGGCTTGGGAATCTGAATCAGAGGATCTAGGGAATGAATAATCCTTAGGTTAGAGTGGCTAAATACCAACACTTTTTAATACAGTGGTCTAACTTAAAAATAAAACCATTAAATAAAATAGTTATTTCCTTATTTTACTGTTTAGTATTATTTTCCTTTTAGTGTTTATTTTCCTTTTTTTTTTTTTTTAACAGTGCATGTACTTATTTGTACTTAAAATTTACTTACCTAAGAAAATACTGGCTAATACAAGGTAACAACAGAGGTTAAGGTAAGGTTTAGGTTCAGGGTTCGTACCTAGTAATTATCCAATTTTTATAATTACTGTAATTCTGTTAATTCTGCTAATTGAGATTAGCATGGTAATGGATATGATAACGGATATGTTAATGTATTTGGTCTTGGCAGAATAAATATGCTACGCTACTGCTGCTACAGAGCAAGTACCAAGACTTGCTACTGCCAGTACACTCACAGACATTGCTGTGAGCATGTAAGACATGCTGCTGCTGCACATGTAACATACATGAATTAACCCCTGTAGCAGATCTACACAGGTGGAGCTGGGGAAGGAGGAGGGTTCTGAAAGCGCACTGCAGACTGCTAACAGCCATAAAGGCCAAATATTTGAATGTTTGAGCAGCAAGCTAATTGGCCAGTGATACAACAGCAACCAATTAGCTGTGCTGTGTAGATAATGATGTGGTCGCTTCCAAATGAGTGAAAGACCCATCAGCCTGCATCGTCATAGTTTCTTGCCAGAACTTTGTAATTCTGTCAAGACAACTCTCGGGATATTGCTGCTGCACATGTAATCAAGAAAGACATAAACAAACGCACTCTGTCCGAGGTGCAGGTCAAGAGAGATAAATCTAAATAAATATGAAAGATTTGACTGCGCACTCACTTGCACATGTAACATGAATTAACACCCAACAAAGCAGGAAACAGAGAAAAGGACAGAGCCTTCAACACAAATGTCTAACAGATCAATACAGGTGTAAGGCAAAGCCAATTACACTGTGGTGAAACAGCTGAAGATGATTATTGCTGTACATTGTAAAGCACTTTCCACCCTACACATTTAATGGTAGATTTAGACAATACAGTACTAAACATGTGCTTTTGAGTGAGAACAAGCTGCTGCATTGACAGATATGCATAAATCAGCACATGTCATAGACAGGAAGGGATATATCAAACAACCCCCAAACAAGACAGGAAAGGATAGACAAACACTGACCCAAAACAGCAGATCTATCGGTAAGACATATGTACTTTTTTTTTTGCGGGACCACGTTTTACTATCTATGTGTGCCTTGGCTCCTTTGCCGGTCGGCTTAACACTAGTGACTTAAGGCTATGTGCGCCATGGCTACCTCGCCAGCCATCTTAGCACTAGTGATCTAAGACTATGTGCGTCTTGGCTAACTTTCCGACCGGCTTAGCGCTAGTGACCTAAGGCTATGTGTGCCTTGGCTACTGTGCCGACCGGCTTAGCACTAGTGATCAAAGACTATGTGCATCTTGGCTACCTTGCCGAACGGCTTGGCACAGGTGACCTAAGGCTATGTGCGCCTTTGCTACCTTGCCGACCAGCTTACCCTTACGAAAAACTAGTATACTTCAAGTACATTTGATCAAGTATACTAAAGTAATGTTCAAGTATAATATCAATGTACTAGTAGTAAACTTGTAAGTGTACTATTTTAATACCGCTTGGGACTAAATTGGCCCAATTGAAGTATACGTTTAAGTGTACTATAAGTGTAACAGTAGTAAACTTTAACTAGTTCACAGCTACGTTTCTCATTTGTACTGCATCTGTACTAAAAGTGAACTTATACTAGTATACTAGTAGTTTACTATTTTAATACTAATAGTAGCTACATTTTTAGTATCCGAAAGTACACTTTGAAATATACTCTCAGTAAACTGCTAGTTTAGTGCAAGTATACTTTTAAGTTTTCTGTAAGTGAACATGACATCACATTATAGTTTACTTTTTATATATTAGTTTTGCACTTTAAGCATACTTCTATGTTCCTACACAGCAAAAACTGCAGTGTTAAATTAATTCTCCAGGGAGTGCAGGTGAGACCATACTCCAGAGTGTTAAAGTTAATGAGATAATTAAGTGATTAATTGAGTGATGATTGACCATTATTGAAGACACCTGATGATAACAAGCAGAATCACCAAAGGAGAAAATCACAATTTTTAAGCCACCATCATGGAGATGAGGGTTTGCTTTAGTTGGGCTCTTGACCCTTGACTTTTTAAAATAAAATTTAGTTTGGGCTGTTTTAACGGAGTTATAACATCCAGACAAACAAGTGGAAAAAATGGTCAGGTGATGTTGGTTATGTTTTTACATGATCATTATTTGATCTGAATCACTAAACTCATTTAGAGCCCAATCTCTGAGTTAGATTTACGTTATTGATTACAGCAGCCAAGATCCGCTTTATCAACATAATCTGAAGGATTTCACAAACAGTTATTCTGAGCAATAAAGAAAAATATATATATTTCTCTTAGGCACACACAGACATCAAGAATCAGCCTGTGAATCTCAATGACGGTGACAAGCAACATATTCTGATCAACAGATCAACTCTGAACATTAGAAAACAAGCTACTAAAAAGTCACATAAACAGAACAAAATAAAATATGAGAATAAAGAAAATTACTAAGACAATTCAGCTCATAATTTATTCATGCAGCAATGCATGATGGGAGCCATGGATGAATTTTGATTGGTGGCACCCAGAATGCACTGAACATGCTTTATTATTCTCACCCACTGTTGAGATTCACAGGCTGATTCTTGATGTCTGTGTGTGCCTAAAAGAAACAATTTTTTTTGCTCAGAACAACTGTTTGTGAAATCCTTCAGATTATATTGATAAAGCTGATCTTGTGCTGTAGAATCACAGTGCTGCTGTAATCAATAATGCAAATCTAACTCAGAGATTGGGCTCTAGATGAGTTCAGTGATTCAGGGCAAATAATGATTATGTGAAAACATAACCAACACCACCTAATAATTTTTTCCACTTGTTTGTCTGGATGTTACAACTCAGTTAAAACAACCCAAACAAATTTTTATTTTAAAAAGTCAAGGGTCAAGAGCCCAACTAAAGTAAACCCTCATCTCCATGATGGTGGCTTAAAAAATGTGATTTTCTCCTTTGGTGATTCTGCTTGTTATCATCAGGTGTCTTCAATAATGCTCAATCATCACTCAATTAATCACTTAATTATCTCATTAACTTTAACACTCTGGAGTATGGTCTCACATGTACTCCCTGGAGAGTTAATTTAACACTGCAGTTTTTGCTGTGTAGGAACATAGAAGTATGCTTAAAGTGCAAAAATAATATATAAAAAGTAAACTGTAAGTGTGATGTCATGTTCACTTACAGAAAACTTAAAAGTATACTTGCACTAAACTAGCAGTTTACTGAGAGTATATTTCAAAGTGTACTTTCGTATACTAAAAATGTAGCTACTACTAGTATTAAAATAGTAAACTACTAGTATACTAGTATAAGTTCACTTTTAGTACAGATGCAGTACAAATGTGAACTAGTTAAAGTTTACTACTGTTACACTTATAGTACACTTAAACGTATACTTCAATTGGGCCAATTTAGTCCCAAGCGGTATTAAAATAGTACACTTACAAGTTTACTACTAGTACATTGATATTATACTTACTACATAAAGTATACTTGAACATTACTTCAGTATACTTGATCAAATGAACTTGAAGTATACTAGTTTTTCGTAAGGGTAGCGCTAGTGACCTAAGGCTATGTGTGCCTTGGCTACTGTGCCGACCGGCTTAGCACTAGTGATCAAAGACTATGTGTGCCTTGGCTACCTTGCCAACCGGCTTAGCACTAGAAATGCATGCAAGTGTTTTATTTCAACAATAGTGACCACGCAATGACTTGCAGTTTTATCAATGGCTTGAGCTGTTTGACTCAGGACTATCGCAGTTTCAATAGAGAGATGTCATCAGCTCACGTGAATAAGCACAAGAATCCAGTGAAAGGCGTTAAAGAGTGCAGCGCATGTCTGTGAAGGAGAGCTGTGAGGGTGCGAATAACGGCGCACAACGTCTCCATTAATTTGCACACATAGTAATTTAATGTTTACATATTTTAAAGTACTGAATTGCTATCGAATCGCAATTAATCAGATTCTGAGCATATTATATCGATTGTCGAACGGAATTAACGATTCACAATTCAAAAAATATGTTTCAAGATCGATGTATATGCATGCATCGAGAAAACGAGTGAATCGTTACACCCCTAGCTCATTGGCAAAACGTTGGCCCCTTAGCTCTGGCCCTGCATGGGTAGCCATCACTTAGCCCCCAGGAATCCCTCACTGGGCCCATACAGGACCCACGCTATTAATCTACAAAAATAAATCTGGCAGCACAGGGTGCCACACATTTACCATTAATGAAAATGACCAAATAATGAAAAAAAAAAAAAAAAAAAAGGTCAGTGACTGGTAGGGGCGTCTGCTGCTCAAATATTCCCTAAATCATACTCTGTAAAATGTAAATCTCTTCTGACCACTACATGATAATTGAATCATCAATAAGTAATCAACTTCATCTAACCAGAATTTCTCTTGCAATTTTTGCTAAAACAAATGTGCTTCAGAAACACATTAATTACAGATTATTTTTGTATGTAAAAAAAAAAAAAAGCAGAAAATACTGTGTTCGAAATCGTCCCCATACCATTAAATATGACATTATTTGAGGGCACAGCCATTTGTAGTGGTGTCCGAAACCAAAGTGGACATTATCGAGTGCACTCATTAAATTCCATAATGCACCTATACAGGCAAAAACTGAAATAAGCGAAACCTGTAATAAGGACTGTAAAAAGATGGACTCACGAAGCAGAGCAGGATTCACAGGCCTGCTGCGAATGCACTGATTAGAGCATTTTATGAAGATGCTGCTACCGACCTGGAAGAGCTAATGGATTCTGTAACATTATAGATCAGTTTCTGTGAGGATATGTGCATCTCTACCAGAACTCATTTAACGTAAAACAATGACAAACCTTGGTTCACTGAAAAACAACTTTGTCAGGACAAAGAAGATGCTAAAGGAACAAGGACAGTCTTGTTTAAATGGGCCAAATACACACTGACAAAGGAGATAAGAGTAGCTAAGAAGAACTATTCTGTAAAGCTGAGAAACCACCCTTACGAAAAAAAAATGTATTCAAGTGTGCTATTAGTATGCTTCTTTAATAACTAAAAATAAGAAAGTATACTTTGTCTACTTTTTATATACTTCTCAGAAATATACTTTATGTACTTCTAAGAAATATACTTAAAATTGCACTTAAGTATAATTGACTTATACTGACAGAAATGTCTATGTATATTTACAGTAGTCTATACTTATATTATACTGCCATTTTTTCGCTTTTGTCCTTGCTTGCTTACCTAGTCTGATGATTCAGCTGTGCACATCCAGACGTCCTGCACTTGTCTAATGCCTTGAACATGGGCTGACATATGCAAATATTGGGGTCGTACATATTAATGTTACCGACTATTACGTAACAGTCTGTGTTATGTTGAGATTCGCCTGTTCTTCGGAGGTCTTTTAAACAAATGAGATCTAAATAAGGAGGAGGAAACAATAGAGTTTGAGACTCACTGTATGTCATTTCCATGTAATGAAGTCTTGTTATTCAACTATGCCAAGGTAAATTCAATTTTCAATTCTACGGCACCTTTAAAAAACATATTATTTTAACTAAAATATTTGTATGAATACGGTGTGCCTTTTACCTTATGCTGGTATGTGTGGGGTAAAAGGCCCCCCTCACCCTTTCATACATGAATAAGAATTTTAAACAAAATTGACCACTTTTATGATTTATTTTCAGACAAAAATATGTTGCTCCATCAATGTTCAGTACAAACAAATATATTTTTTCTGCAATCATACACTTTGAGAGTAGTCCCCTGCCTATTTGTTTCCATTGTTACTAATTGAGTATTCTGTTCAGGTGTGTCTAGTTTGTTACTCCCTTTGTTTGCTGTGCATTTAAGCCATCAGTTTCAGTTAGTTCCTGGCCCTGTATTTTTTATTGTCTATGTGCAACATGGTTGTATATTATCCTAGTTATTCTCCTGTTTGTTGGTTTGTTTATAAGATTAAAGATCTGTTTGAGTATCTTTATTATTGTGCGCTTTATATACAGCCACCACCCGTGACAGTTATAACACAACTAATGCTTCACTGTTTAGTGACAGAGTAATACTTTAAAATGTTTTTGATATACCATAACATCAGCAACAGCTAAAACAGCACACTATTAGTAGGCTCTGACTAATGGTGAATCATGTCGCTAGTGTTGTTAGTAACTGCTTTCATCGGTTTGTATTTGCAGAGTACCAGTTAAAGCTTGTTCAGTCTATTTAAAACCTTTGAACTGGCAGTTAAGACCACAAGTTATATATTTAAAATATATATAATAAACCATAATGCTGGTTTATCAGAAAAAAATTAATGACAACAGCATCCGGTGCGAACCTGGGTCCTGTTTAAGACACCTCTGTTTGAATAAAATTTGACATAGAATTTCACTACCACTATTTTATTTATTTTTTTCAACTACATTCAATAAGATAATAAAAAGGCAGAATATATTTTAATTATCATTTGTAGATTAGTATATATTATTGCAATAAGATAAGTGGGTTTATTGTTTTATTGGAAACACTCTCAATTACAATGGGGGTTTTCATCAGGATTAAACTGGTACAGACAACTAGAGTGACACTTGAAATACATGCAAGAAATATAAAACTAAAAATTTCTTGTTTTATCCCTCACTAACAGGTTTTTCTTTTAAACAAAAGAGGAATTTATCCAATGTTTCTTGTATTTTGTTGAAAATATTAATCACAGAAGTGAGTCTGAGCCTCTATTATTGTGCACACATCTGCTCATCCTCCTGCACCACTGTAAACATCTACAACAAAAGAAAGAGAGAAGTGTGTCAGACACCAGAAAACCCATTACCCAGAATACATCTGTTAAACTACACCACATAAACTAAATAGGTGTGGCACTAAAACAGTACTGCCGGTCACTGAGACATATCACATATTTGTGTATATCACATATTTGTAGCTTTGCTCACCATTGTTATTCTATAGTGTTTGTCCTGCTGCTCCTCAGTAAGAGAACTGCAAAAGACAGAATGATTTGAGATCATTACATCATTATTTACAAGTATTTCTCCCATTCTCAAAATCCACTGTAACTAGCACTGGAAAATCCAATTGGTATTTCGTAATTTGTAATTACAAATTGATAAATTTGGCATGCTGGGAGATTTAAATTGCAAATTTTTTGGAAGGAAATCTGTTACCTATGCAGTTTTAACCCATATGTTGTGAAACTTTGCTCTAGTGCGTCTTTAAAAATGGGCATTAAATGTAAGTTGTGATAGTCTTTTCTTCAATATTATGTCATGTATCTTATGATGAGTGAAATAACTTCTCGAACAAGAAAAAAAATGTAGGACGGGACCTGATTTCATCCATAGGGAATTACAATTGAGCTCAAAAGTTCACATACCCCTTGCAGAATCTGCAAAAATGTTAATCATTTTAACAAAAATCATGACAATTGCACGTTTTTTTTATTTTATTTATTTAGTATTGTCCTGAATAAACTGTTTCACATAACAGATGTTTACATAAAGTTTACACAAGACAAAAAAAAAAAAAAATGACCCTAATCAAAAGTTGACATACCCTTGGTTCTTAATACTGTGTGTCATTATGTGAAATAGTTTATTCAGGAAAGTAAAAACAAACAAACAAACAAAACAACTAAATTTTCATGATCTTTCTTATTTTGTTAAAAATTATTAACATTTTTGCAGATTCTGCAATGGGTATGTAAACTTTTGAGCTCAAATTTACTTGAATGGTTAAATGGTTGTGGTTTGCTATTGGTGGATCTCATGTGAGTGACTTGCCCTTGCACCAGTAAACACATCATAAGAAAAGAGAAGAAATGTCAGTGCTATATGGAGGGGAAGTTATTTTGATTAGCTCAAATCTAGTCAATATGATTTTATTTATTTTCAAAGGTTTATGTATCAGGTACTTTATGTTTCTTCATTGACTACTCAAATAGCTCTTTAAATAAAACAACATTGCATATATAAAACAACATATAAAATTGCATTTTATAAAGAATTCAGTATTATATTATATTCTTTGCTTCTTTGCTGCCCTTCTTCACCAAGCCACTCTCCAAAAGTCTTGACCTCACTGTGCGCACAGATGCACTCACACACCTGCTGCCAATATTGAGCAGCTCTGCACATGGTTCAGTATTGACTCTTCAGGAGGTGACCGTCCTGCCGCTTGCTGGACACTCTGGCATGTTCTGAAGGCTTCTTCATTGCAGTTGAATTTCTCAAGATCTTGATGATCTAGTAAATGGTTCTTTCAGGTGCTTTGCATCAAAATGGTCTCACATGCAAAGAAATTGCTGCAAAGTGAAGATGGCTGCATTTCTTTCTTTAGAGGCAACCATTGATGACGCAAGAACACAATGACTGGAAGCACTTCTTCTTTCTCCTGACTATAACTTGTTCACATTTTCCCATGTGCTGATGATATGATTAGTGAAATGATGCTAGCTGCCAGGGCCAAAAACAGTGAAGTTCCTTTTTTTTTTTTTGGCCAATGAAGCATTTTGTGAGTTAGCAGTAGCGAGTAAGGCTTGCAGAACTGGCTTTTAACACAATCAATGCGGGTGTGAATTCACCTTTTGCCAAATTAACATAATGTTCCAGAAATGGAAATAAACTGCGTGTTTAATAATATTAAAAGTATTTATTGTGTAGATTTAGGGAAGGTGTAGGGAGGGTTTTTATTCTTCCAATAAGGCAGCATTCATTTATACACTCTATGATATTATTGCATCCTGTTAATGTACAAAAATACTGAGGTGCAAATAGTATCTGCCAATATAAAGTATAGATAGCATCTAATTACTATTTACTCTTATTGCAAAGAACTGATACTTTCACATGGTGTAAATAGATCTCTCACTATTTTCACGTAGTGTAAACAGCACATCTCTAAGAAAATGCTGCTATTTTCACTTAGTGTAAATAGAATATATTGCTGTTTTCACGTAGTGTAAATAGCATTTATCGCTAAGAAAATATGCTATTTTCACTTAGTGTAAATAGTCACTAGGTGTAGTCCGGCAGGGTGTAGGCACTGTTGGAAGTTATGGGTGATGTGCTGCTTTCCGTTCTGTGTTCTCTGCCAGGCCACAGTTTCATTTTTAGCTTACACAGCCACTAACCGTCACTCTGGCCTCTTTAAGTGAGAGCAGCTACATTCTCACAGTTTGCAGGCTCCTCCATGTATGGGAGTTTCACAGGGGAAACAGCTGTCATCACATGACAGACACTCCCTGATAGGCATGTTAGACGCACAAACAGATGTCTACAATAACGTTTCGTCAGGTTGTCCCCCATCAAGTTGTTTTATTTTGTCAATCGAAGAATTTTACGTGTGATATTCGATGTGTGAGTTTGATGTAGTTGTGTGTTGCAAATGAAGTCTAAACTCTAAAGCCAAAAAAAAAAAAAAAAAAATTCTGCCATTTGAACTGCCATTTAAACCTGATGCTGCATGTCTTTCAAAGATCTGAGTGGTGAAACGGCAAAACCTTCCTGGTGGCATAGTGTGCATTCAACAGGATTTACAGACCCTTTAAAAACCAAGTTACTACATAACAGACATGCCTTTGATGCACATCAGCTTTTCAGAGTTATCTTACAGAGTGTAGCTGCATGTCCATGGTGGACAAATCAAGTAATTTTTGTTTAGTATTAAATATATATATATATATATATATTAGATTTTTTTAGATTTTATGTATTTCAATCTAAACCATTTTTTAATTACTGACCTGTGCACATCATCTTATTTCCTATCTTTATCATCTAGGATGGTCACCTCTGGTAAAAGAGAAAAGAAAATTGTCAACATATCTCTGAACCCATCCAGTACGCACACCCACACATTAATACATGCTTTAAAGCAACTCAAATTAATCATAGTCAGCACAGAAAAATAAATGCTTGCTTGCCATTCCTCCCCTGGATAAACACCTTAAAGGATCAATGACACTATAATCAGCTGAAAATGCACCTTGTAGTATTAGCATGTCAGGCAAAGAGCAAACGATCCTGTACTTACGTTTGACCTCCAGCCTACAGGCAACTGTAGCCTCACCAAGGGCATTCTTGGCCCTGCAAGTATAGACGCCTCCATCAAAGCTGGATGGTTTGCGTATTTCGAGCGAGCACACTCCCTGGTTGTTGATCTGCCTGTATTTGGGATCATCCCCTATGATCATCTGATTCTTCAGCCACTCGATCTTAGGCTGCAGACAAAATACATGTCATTTCAACTGATGTAGCCACAAGCAACATCAGCAAGTCATCCATCCAACTGGACCATTTCACAAATATGTTTAACACATTACCGTTTAAACACTTTCTCAATGAAATAAAATCAATTTTAATGAGGTGTAATTATTAAAATTTTAAAATCAATTTTAATAAGGTGTAATTATTAATTAATACATTGATGACAAACTGAGAGGCATTTAATAACCCACAGTAATGCTGTGAACTAGTGTAACTGAAGCTATTCCCAACTCCAGTGCTAATGCTCCCGTAGCCTCATTAATAGTATCCCTCACACACACTTAAAGGTGTTATGGTCCTTATATAAAATGTCACACATCTCAGTCCCTGAATTTCTGCCCACTCGTGGTTCATCAGCTGCACCACATGGGTTACTGACAGAAGCATTTCAGCATTCTGTTAACACATACTGTAACCTTATGATGCTGACTGATTTCCCACTGCTCCATGGGTAACTTTCCAGAAAAGAGAAACACAGATTTCCTCTGGGATACCTTCAGTTCAACACACAGATTGTGTCCACAAGATGCTAAATTTCTTCCGACATCAAGATGCTAGCACAGAATTGTTAATGCAGAGGTGCTTTTAGGGAAGATTAACATACACTCCTTCATGAATTAAACATGCTAATGTGTAACTCCAGTGAAACCTTGTCTAAGTAATAATAAAAAAAATCACTTTGAGCAGTTTGATTTGAACAGTTAAAAGCTAGTTAGGCTAATGCTAAAGCTTTACAGGAAATAATGAAGAAGTTACAGTAGCCAAGCTGAATCATATCACAACTATGCTAGCTGTGCTTTTGAGGACACTTGATGTCATACATAGATCTTCAGTTTACAGATATGGCAATGCACAACAGATCGTAGCAGGGATCCTGCTAATCGAACACCTGATTAATCTGTGCTGATCTTATATTGTCACAAAAAAGGAGCATGTGAAAAGACTTTCACAAATTGGCAACATTAAGGGGTCAATATAAATAAGACTGTCCAGGATGAATTAATAAATCTGGACAAAGGTATGAACGTCATTCCTCTGACTTATGAAAATTTTGAGAGCGAAAAAGAAGCTAACATAACAATCCTGTTGAGGAAGCAATTACCATGAGGCACCACTGGGACAAATAGTTCAGAGCAAGATGAGGAACAGTTACAAGTGCATTTCCAGTACATGAGCATACTCCAGTGTTTGGTTATTGTACATTATCACACTGTCACCAACTCTTATGTCCCAGATGTATCCTGATTTTGCAGCACCAAAGTGGAAAAGGAAATAAACATTCACAGCAATGGTGGAAAATAATCTATGGCATCCTTCTATGACGTATATCATGATGTTCTCATGTGGCTTTAAAGGTTTTAGATTTCCAACTTCATGCAAAAAGCCAGAGATACCCTGGAACTGGTTTAGTGCCATAAATAAATTGGGCCCCATCATGATAATCTGGAGCAAGGGTTTTTGAATATCACAGTCTTTATATAAAATGTACTAATCTAAACTGACTACATGATATTATTTTCATGATCTTCTGACTATGAGAAACTTGTTAATCTATTTGTTACATCTAGACATGACCAATGCGATAGCGCATTTGCTGAGTTACCAAAGAGCTCAATTAAACACTTACAAAAAGTTCAGAATGCAGCTGCAAAAATTACTCCGATGACACTCAAATGTCTTCATGATGCTTCATGGTACTGTACAATATACCTACAAGCAATTGACTCGCTATGCACTTTCAAAAAAAAAATCTCTCAAAACACATTTGTTCACTAGGACCTTTCCTTGATTTACTTTTGTTTTTTGTTTTTTTTCATTTTGTATTTAATTTTATTGTCATTTCTTTTTGGGGTTTTTTTCCCCTGTGAATTACTTAGGTGCTTTTAAATAAAGCTTTACTTACAGGAAAACTCTGAACAGAGTGTTATTGTTTTGCTTGGAGCATGTTGTAAATACCATATACTATCGAGGAAGCCATTACTGTGTTCTTCTATGAAACACATTATGTTCTATTGTGGCTTTGAAGGTTTTACATTTCCAATTGCATCCAACATGCCCAAGACACCCTAGACATCTCTGGAACTTTGTTAGCACAAAATAGACAGCAGGCCCCATCACTGTGAGCTTTAATGAACAAGAATTTTGGAGTGTCCTAGAAGACTACCTCGTCAGGATCTGCATTCAGCCCAGATTTTGCATCCATCTCAGCTGTTCTCGAAACTTGATTCTACATCCCCCTCCTTGGGAATGACAAGCTAACACAGTCCCCACATGACTGTCTACCAGCTGGCTTTAGTGGTCAGCAGGAATGACCAACAGCACTGTGCTTTTTGTACCTTATGACTACAGCTATGGGTATAATTAAGCTATTTATTGAGCTTGAACCCAAGGACATTTGGATATGTTGATACCATCATTGGATTATTAACAGCTGTTAGAATTACAACGATACTCTTTCAGAAGTATATTTGTGGAAACACATCAGCTAATTCCTGGCCCCAAACATGTAGCTACTGGATGGCATATTGTCCACAATGGAAAATGTGGAAGAAGAACAAGGAGGACTATACCAAATCAGCGGAAGAGAGATCATTCATACCTTTGGACTGCCTCGGACTGCACACAGTAGTTTAGTGTTGTAGCCCACAGTGGCAGCTCTGTCGCTGAGGGGAGCTGTGAATTTGGGAGCCTCACTGAAATCGTGCTCCTTGTACTCTG
Organism: Chanodichthys erythropterus; assembly: GCF_024489055.1. Classification (NCBI taxonomy): domain Eukaryota; kingdom Metazoa; phylum Chordata; class Actinopteri; order Cypriniformes; family Xenocyprididae; genus Chanodichthys; species Chanodichthys erythropterus. Next base: position 5,928,913 of record NC_090240.1, on the reverse strand, counting down.
GTGGTTTGTAGACAATACCTACAGGACAGGGGACAACAACCTCAGCCGGGACTGACAGTTGTGCCGAGGGTATAGCTGTTACATGGCATTAGGTCTATGGATGTGCAAAACTACAGGTTTTAAAATCCACTAGTTGGTGATTTCCTAGTCGGCTAAATGGAGCCCTGTAGAAACCCCAAATCGGACATGTTCCATAGAAGGGGTTCAACACAAGATGCAGCAAAAGATGTCCGTCTGAATGTTTATGGCTGTAGCACCTGTGAATTTAAGACATGGGTGTCCACTCCTGGTCCTGGGGGCCACCACCTGCCCGGAAGTTTCTAGTGATCCTTAAGTTTGAACATGGCTGTATCCAGAATCACACCTATACCCTTATTCACTATTCCCTAATAGTCTATTTAAAGGAGATGAAAGTAAGATGAGGGCATAATGCTCAGAGCTTGTGCATTCTTTAGCAGCTAGCTTTTAATTGTACATCGGTTGTACATGAGTGCATTATGTCCATTATGGTTTCGGACAACATTGGTAGTCCCTTCTAATAGTGTACTTTATGGTAGGCCTAATACTTTATTTTGATAGTCCACTTTAGACATTATATTGACTATAGGTAACTAAATGTCAACTAGCAATCATTAGAGTATTAGTAGACTGTTTGCTTAATATCTGCTAACACATTATTATGATGCTCTCTAACAGACATTCTACTGACTATAAGTCATTTTACAAGTATACTGTGAGTCAACTTGTTCTACTTACCCTAACCTAACAGTCTACTAATATTCTAATGAGAGTTAGTTTACATGTAGTTACGTATAGTTAGCAGAATGTCTAAAGTGGACTATCAAAATAAAGTGTATACTAAAGTAAATAAGGGTAGAGGAGATGATTTCAGACACAGACTTTGATTAACTGGTTCAGGTGTGTTTAATGAGGACTGGATCTAAACTTTGCTGGAAGGAGGCTCCACAGGAGCAGAACTGGACCCCCTTGATTTAAGGCAGTGGTCTCTAACTGAGCTCCTGGAGGGCCACTGTCACACAGAGTTTAGCCCCAACTAGCTCTATCTCACCTGCCTGTAAGGTTCTAGGGCTGTGTCTGAAATCGCCCCTTATACCCTTAAAGAGGGCACTATTTGAGAGGACAACCATTTGTAGTGATGTCCAAAACCATAGTGGACATTATCGAGTGCACTCATTCAATCCCATAATGCACCGCAATAACGAGTGTTCAACTGATGTTTGCTAAATGGCTAGAGAATACCCATAATGCACTGTGAGAGTAGTGCAGAATGAATTCCTGTGTCTGACCAGAAGATGGCGCCTGCAGTAGAATCATCCATCCATCCATCCATCCATTTTCCAAACCACTGGTCCAATGTGGCTACAACGTAATATCATGCAGGTATAAATTCCTTTTCAATTGATTATTAAATTGTTTAATTAAGGCTTATACATGCTAGTTTACTGACAGAGTTCATGATAAATGTTTTCATCTTACTACTGGAGCTGCCAGTTTGCTAAGTTTTAAATGATTATTAAACAGCAAGAACAAACTATGCAAAAGCACACTTGTGTCTAAATTTGCTCACTCGTTTTCATTCACTCCTTCAAGTGGACAATATTAGCGGACTAATGTACAGAATAATGAATGAGGGTATAGGAGGTGATTTTGAACACAGCTTAGTAATCCTGAACATGCTTTGATTAACTGGATCAGGTGTGTTAAATAGGGTTGGAGTTAAACTCTGCAGGAAAATGGCCCTCCAGAAGCAGAGTTAGAGACCACTGATTAAAGGGGAAAAGAGGATGATTTATATGCAACAAAGACTGTGCTAACCCAAATGCCATGATCTTACAAAATGCTTTTAAAATTATGGCCTTCCATATTCAATTTATGAAGAAAGTTTAACTGATGTCGTGTGAGCTGCGCTTTTTTCATAAGTTGAAAACGAAAAGGCATAGGACGTAGCATATGCGTTTTGAATTGCAAGAGACATTACACTTTATTCCTAAGTTGAATACAGAAGGCGGTCTGGCCGAAGCTAGATATTTTACTTTACTTTTACTTTAACTTGTTAAATATGGACATTTTTCTTACACAAATGCATCATTTCACTCCAGAAGGCCTTTATTAACCCCCCGGAGCCGTCTGAAGTACATTTATGATGGATGGATGCACTTTCTTGAGCTTTAAACTCGTTGGTCCCATTCACTGCCATTATAAAGCTTGGATGCGTCAGGATGTTAATTAATACAACTCTGACTGTGTTCATCAGAAAGAAGAAAGTCATAAACACCTAGGATGGCTTGAGGGTGAGTAAATCTTTGGGTACTTTACATTTTAAATTTAACTAATCCTTTAATGACCTATCAGCCTGTGCCATCTAGAGTTTCATGACAGAACTTTGTGTTTATTGAACATGGGTGTATTTTATCCTTCTGCTGCCAGCAATAAGCTACTGAAGACCATACTTTAGTATTTTTACCTCAGTCAAGCCATGTAACGTATGAATAATTGTTTTCTTTTCTTAAGAAACCAAGTTAACTTAATGGGAGAAGTCTGAAGTGCCGTAGGGATAAAACAATAACATGTTGAGACCTCACCTGTTTTCTGAATATGAGCAGCATCTTTTGTTACAGCAGCAGTCTCACTCCTTCCAACCTTGTTTTCGGCAAAAACTCTGAAGGTGTATACATTTCCCATCACAAGGTCAGAGACGGTAGCGTTCAGCCTGTGGAAGTGCTCGAGAACCGTGAACCACTCCTGCCAAAGACAGTACATTATGTACACTATTACTAAATTGAAAACAAGCCTGCAAATATTTCCCTGTGGGTTCCATCCAATAAATAAATCGTAAACAAAGTGATTTGCATTACAGTGTTAAATATCGACAAGACACAGTGGCTTTGGCTAAAGTGCCTTTAGATTAAGTTATTTTGTACTGTATGTTCTCTAGACATCTTGTATTCACATCAGGCTAGCTGTTTAGTATCATGATTCACATCACGACAGCGAGAGTTATGAGATGTCATCATGGAGCTCTCTCTCTATCTGTCAGCACTTTACACCTTCCCAAACAGATCCTCTCCCGCCAAGAAGTCATCTGACTCATGCCTCGAACACCCAGATACAAGCTTATAGATAGATGTGTAATGTCCATATACAGAGTCTGAAGACTCTTCGTTTAGATTTACTTACTTGACAGGAAGCTAAATTAAGCCTTGCTTAAGTATGACGGCATACATCCTACTTAAAAGAGAGAGAGAGAAAACATACTTAGAGCATTCACTGCTCGCTGTCAGTTATCACTGTGGTAAGTATGAGGGAAGTAGTTTAGGCTATCAGAGCAAGAACGCATCTGCCAGAAGTTGCCTAATACACTTTTTCAAAATGTTGATGTCAACTTTATCAGGTCAAACTCAGTATTATATGAGCTGATTTTCTATGCAACCCTTCTATCAAAACCAATAAATAAATATAAAAATATAGCAGCAAGAAGCAATTATCGGGGCCAAGCTCAAATAGAGCACGATTAGCCGATCAACATGGCTGGGAGCACCAGACATGAAACATGCATAGTTTGGTGTCAAAAGGGCTAAGCAGTGCAGAGATACAGCTTCAGAATCATTTAGGCATCATGCCTCAAATTTGTTGCTGCGCTATACGAAAACAATTTTGTCTATCAACACAAAATCCATAACTTTTTCCTAGCTGAAGGTGATCTGACTCAAATTTGGTGAAAATCGGACTAACAGTCTAAGAGGTGTTTGAAAAGGTTTTAAAGAAAATCAAAATGGCAGACAGCGAGCTTGGCCAGTTAGGGCAACTTTGGTATCTATGTTCTCGGCATGACCCAAGAAATCTATTTAGACCAGTCCCATGACAATAGGTTAAATTAATCAAAAGCTATTTAAAATTTCATTATAACATTTGAAAACAAGGTGGTGCTGTCTCGAAACCTTTTGAGTACCTTCAGGGCATGGTGCCGATGGCACATACTGAGTTTTGTAATGTATCACAATACTGTATTGTAGTAAATGGCAATTTCATGTTTTGTTCTATTATAGCGCCACCAAGAGGCACAATTCCACCATTTTTTATGTGTCTTTAGAGTGAGCCCATACATTTGGTGAAAATATCTCATTTCATTTTGGAGTTATAGTCATTTATATCTATGAGAACATAAAAAAAACTTTGTTTGCATTTTTTTGCCACTTAATATCAATATTTTGACATTTGGCTATTAGCGTATAGCCAACAATCTATGTTTCCAAATTTCTTACTATGGTTTCATCTCGATCAGACTAATGGTTTTGAAGATATTGGTGAAAGTTGCTTTAATGCTAAATCACCTCATTGCACAAACCATAAGGCAAAACCTAGCATGTTTGGTATCGTTGGACTCGGCAAGGATTTGGAAGTCTAACAAGATTACTCCCATGAAAATAAGTTGACCCCACCCAAAGTTATAAGCATTTGCATATTTGATTTTATCACTAGGTGGCACTGGCTTGAAACATCAGGGCATAGTGCCGATGACCCATTGTGAGTTTAATAATGATACGCTAATGCATTCATAAAATATAGCAATTTAGTACAAAATTCAATATAGCTGATGGCCAAAATGTCCGATATGGAAAAATTGGATATCAAATCAACATAGCCATTTTTTGTATCTTCAGACCAGTAGGTGGCACTTCGCTGAAACACAGCACGTAACCCCAAGTCACGCTTGTGATGACATGAACCAAGTTTGGTCTGAATACGATAAAGTGTTGAGGAGATACAGCCTTATGTCAAAGCGCTACGTACAATTCATTTGTGCGTTATTTAAAAATTATCAGATAACAGATTATCTGGTTTAAATTTTCGTGAAAATTTCATACTGTCCTCTATCTGTTTGCCAAATTTCATAACTTTCCTGCAAGCAGATCTATGGGCTGCCATAGACTCAAGAGCGGAAGAAGAAGGAGAGGAAGAAAAAGAAGAAGAAATGGAAAAATAATAAGAACGCCAATGGATAAAATAGGTGCTTATGCACTTACAGTGTTTATTTTATTTTATTTTATTTTATTTTATTATTTTATTTTATTTTAATGAAGAGAAACTCGTGCGCTAACTGGGTTTCACACAAATTGTGGGGAACTGTTAAATATTTAATTTTTGGTAATTCTAATACATTCGGTATAACATGTATTTTAATTATATATAAGTAATACATTTGTATATAATTACATTAAAAATATATAAAAATGATGTCATTTGAATTGTTTGACATAAGGTCAAGACCTCTGATGTGGGACAGGCCAGAACTGCAGGATTGCAAACATCTGATGTGATTAAAACTACCTACATTTCATGTTGTTCATTTTATGTTAGATAACAGTTTATTAAAAGTGCAATTTTTCTCAACCCAAATAACACTGTTCCTTAGATTTAAAAAAAAGGGAAGGGCGTAGTTCATTTTCTGAGTGCAGAACTAATACACAATATGCTGACATGTAGTTCTTACGTTACTGACTCTATTATTGTGCTAATAATGAGTTACTTACTCCAGTTTTCTTGTCAGCCTTCTGAATGGTGTATCCAGTGATCTCAGTGTTGCCATTGTCTTTGGGAGGGGTCCATTCCAAAGCTGCATTGAAGCCCCAAGAGTCGACTAGCTTGACAGATGCAGGAGGACCAGGCAGATCTACACACAACCATTAAAAATGATTTAGCATCCTTAGTATGGATCATTTTACACTGTGAGGTCTTACTCAGTAAACAGAGGTGTCAAGGAATGGACTAAGAATGAAAATGCAAGGGGGACTGAAATAGACAAGGTCCAAAAAGATCTCTAGATCATAGCACATCTCACCGACAATCTGAATTACGAGGGTAGCCTTGTCCTCGAAGCTGTCGACCTTCACGGTCATCTCATAGCTGCCAGAGTCTTCTCTCTCAGACTTGCGGATAAACAGGATGCTATCCTTGTCGCTGTTGCGAATATTTACCTTCTTCGTATCCAAAGGCTGGCCATCCTTGGTCCAAGATATCACAGGTTTAGGTTTTCCCTACAAAATGGAGAATTATGGAACATATTAGAACCTACAATGAAGCACAGCTTTATTTGACATAGATATAGGTATAAAAGTTTGAACTTACACAGAATGGTATAACAAGATTGATCTGTTCGCCAACATGCTTGACGTGTCTTGACCTCAGGGCACGGGGCAGGCGGATCTTGGGCCGATCTGAAAGAAACAACAACACAAGAGAATATTTAAAGTGCATGTATTTAATTGGGGGATTAAAATGATTTCATATGAGCTGTTTTAGATTTAAAAGGTCTTACTTTGAAATGCAAAAACAGTGTTACACATCCTGAGCAGACTTTTTCTGAACTTGAAAATTTCCATAGATATTTGTGTTATAAAACAGATTTAATGCTTACACAATTATTTAAATGAGTTAACGATTAACTTCATTTCAGCAGGTTTGTTCTTGATATACTGTACATTGGAGAGCGAGTCCATGGCAGCGTTTCTTGGGTCACTGTAATGCATCCACAAATAGATCTATGAGGAATGTCTGACCGTCTGCAGGTCAACAGCTTTCATATTACAGGCCAGTCACATCCTCGTCACTGTGTGCTTTATTTCTACAATACATTTCATGTGAATGGATGCTATTAAAAAAACAAAAAACAAATAATAATAATTACAACTAAATGTATCCTGAAAAAAAAAAAAATGTGGTACTGGTCCACAATATTAAGCTCAAAGCATGCTTCAGTTGTATGTGTACGCTAAGGTTTACTGTGCGTGTTGTAAATGTCATCGTCAGCATAATACAAGCGTACATGTGCGTGTTCACTCATATAGAGTGCTGCAGGGATGGCATATTTTTGTAAGCCAAAACCCAAAAATGAGTCTCAATATTTTCCTACTTAAGTTGATTTTCAGGTGCATTTTTTATTTTAATTTTTATTATGTGTCATGTTTTCTGTCAAATTCTTAAAATTACATTAATATATTTATTAATATAATAAAAAAGCAATAAATTAAACTAAATCAAATTAAATCATTAACAAAAGCCATTTTTTTTGTACTGCAGTGACAGAAGCTAGATGTATTTACAGACTTTTACAGAATTACAATGGCATAAATAATGTTATGATATAATGCAAATAAAAAAAAAAATGTTCAATATAAAGTGATGGTAAAAATTAAGTGATGCTTTTAAATATTAATCTAAAACTAGCAGTAGGTCATTGGGTCCTATTTTAACAATGTAAGCACATGGTCTGAAGCGCATGGCGCAGGCACACTTAGGGCGTCGAATCCACTTTTGCTCATTTAACGACAGAAAAAATGGTCCGTGCACCATACGCATGGTCTAAAAGTATCTAGTCTCTTAATGAGTCATGGGTGTGTTTTGGGCGTAACATGCAATGAAAAAAGTCTCATCTTCCATTCCCTTTAAAAGCCTGGTGCGCTTGCACCATGGTAAATTCGCTATTTACATGGAGGAATATAGACACCCTCAACTTGACGAGTCATTTTAAATACATGTGTGTATTGCCATGATTGTTCAAATAATTAGCTAATTTCATTCATCATTGTTGCAAATAGGTAAATCTGATAAAAGCAATGACTATCCATTATGACATGTAGCCATTTTTATCTTTATGTACAGAATAATAATCTTTTACATTGTAATCCTTTTATTTTTAATATTTGGCATGTTTGTGTGCTGTTGCGCGTACCTGTGTGTGTAACAAGCATAGTGTGCACCCACCTATAGGCGCATTTTACTAACGCACCCTTTAAATAACAAAAAAATACTGCGTCATTGACCTCAGACCAGGTTTTTGATGTCAATGGCACTGTCATTTTCAGTTGACTCAAAACTGCAAAGCGCCAACAATGCACCTGAATTTGTGGGCTGATTTCACAGACAGGGTTTAGATTAAGCCAGGATTAGGCTTTAGTTAAATCAGGACATTTAAGTAGCTTAAAAAAAAAAAAAAAAACATTACTGGTGTGCTCATCTTGAGACAATGGCAGTGATATATTTTAAGACATGTCAGTGCAAGTTGTTTTCAGATAAATAGCTCAAATATGCATTTTAGTTTGAGACTAGCTTAAGCCTTTTCTGTGAAACTGGGGAAATATCTCTAAAATAATCTAAAATAAAAATAAAAAGAGTAAAATAATATTGTCATGAGAGTAAAAGGAGCAAAAGAAGAAGGGCCTTTAGTGCTATGAGCGAGAAGCAAGAGCATATATATATATTATTTATTCAGATTAAATGAGGAAGTGATAATCAATCTTGTCAAAAATATCCTTTCTAAGAATCAGCTCTGGCAAACATTGTGGTTTTAACACTCTAGAAGCAGAAAGAGCCAAATAAGCATTTTTATCATATCTAGACGTTATATTAATATTCTTTATATTTTGATTCCAAGTAAGAAAATGAGCTCATGTGGCATTTGACAGGTTATCAGACACGTTGTCAGACAGAAATTAAAAAGGAAAGCATGTCTTACATTTTGGAGAAGTGACAACAAAAGTTAGACATGCACGTTTTCATAACAGAAGTTAACTAAATGTCTGAATTGAATAGATGGATATACATATATGAACTATAAGTATATGATATCAAAAGACTATCAATTCTCAGAGAAGAGTTTTTTGTGTGTGTGTGTGTGTGTGTGTGTGCAGTTTATGGAAGTAGAGGAATAAACATGTTTTGAACGTGTTGACTTTTAAAGAAATTAATAAAATGAGATTACATCAAATCAGTCACAAGTGAATTATAAGTACACATATGCAATATGTTGTGGTTACTTCAATTTAAGTAGACAGAACTAAAATAAACTTGTTAGCTTTAAGTTAAAGGTGCCCTAGAACTTAAAAAAAAAAAAAAAAATTAAAAAAAATAATAATATACGTCTAAGGTGTCCCCTGAATGTGTCTGTGAAGTTTCAGTTCAAAATACCCCATAGATTTTTTTAAATTCATTTTTTTAACTGCCTATTTTGGGGCATAATTAGAAATGAGCCGATTCATGGTGTGTGGCCCTTTAAATCTGGTGCTCCACGCCCCAAGAGCTCGCGCTTGCCTTAAACAACATAAAAAAAGTTCAAACAGCTAATATAACCCTCAAAATGGATCTTTACAAAGTGTTTGTCATGCAGCATGTCTAATTGCTTAAGTACAGTGTTCATTTTGATGTTTACATTGATTCTGAATGAGTCTGATGCTATGCTCCGTGGCTAACAGCTAATGCTACACTGTTGGAGAGATTTATAAAGAATGAAGTTGTGTTTATGAATTATACAGACTGCAAGTGTTTAAAAATGAAAATAGCGATGGCTCTTGTCTCCGTGAATACAGTAAGAAACGATGGTAACATTAACCACATTTAACAGTACATTAGCAACATGCTAACGAAACATTTAGAAAGACAATTTACAAATATCACTAAAAATATCATGTTGTCATGGATCATGTCAGTTATTATTGCTCAATCTGCCATTTTTTGCTATTATCCTTACTTGCTTACCTAGTCTGATGATTCAGCTGTGCACAGATCCAGACGTTCTGCCCTTGTCTAATGGCTTTCATAATGTTGGGAACATGGGCTGGCATATGCAAATATTGGGGGTGTACACCCAGACTGTTACGTAACAGTTGGTGTTATGTTGAGATTTGCCTGTTCTTCTGAGGTCTTTTAAACAAATAAGATTTATATAAGGAGGAGGAAACAATGGAGTTTGAGACTCACTGTATGTCATTTCCATGTACTGAACTCTTGTTATTTAACTATGCCGAGGTAAATTACATTTTTTAATCTAGGACACCTTTAAGTAAATTGACATTTTTAAGTAATAGCAATTTAATTAGATGAAAGTTAGACCAACTTAAAATCTTTGTTTCAATAACTTTTACCTGTCAGGGTAACTTGGAATTGTCAACTTTTCAATTATACATGAAGTTTATTTACTTAATATTTGTTAAGTCCCCCATGAAATCAAAATTGAAGTTTTTTGGCTTTTAGAACATGTTAGCCTTACTAAGCTAGTTTGCACCAAAACAATGACAAAATTCACATTTAGAAAACATAAACATTTAAAACTTACAGTCTCTCACTTCCGCCAATATGAATCAATGATTTTGATGACATCACCTAGAATCTAAAGGGTTCCGCACCCTATATTATAAACAGACACTGAAGCTACGGCTAAAATCTGTCACTTGTTCACACATTTACTATTTTCTACATGGTGAATGGCACATTTGATTAAGACTGTGTAAATATGCTTTCCATTGGCGAATGAAGTTGCTTTTATGTTAGTGTCACACAAAAACAGTCTGCTCCGGTCCACAATAACACAAAACGTATATGCGTGAGTTGGGGCAGACCACAAAACGTACAGAACCATACAGAAAACATTTAGAAGTCTCTAGCCCACCAGACTTCTAATCCTTACTTCCCAGGACACCAAAACAAAGTTCAGTCATCATGACAGGAAACAATTGACACCTGTGGAGCGACACACATTTCTGAGCTGACATGCTGACACAATGCTTGATTTAGGTGGCACTGACTGCATAGTTGAAGGTTCACATTCAGCTCACCTTTACCATACCCGACCTAATTTCTCTAATGCCTGTGCTTGTACGTGTGAAAAACCTAATCCTGCTTCTTCGATCCCTTTTTGCACTCCATGTTCTGATATGCATTCCTGTGTGATGTCTTGAATCACTGCCACACACCACAACATTAACCCGCTAAATCCAAATGGATGAACATATTGTTCCATTTGATTCTCCAAAGCCAACATGCCTGCATATCTCTCTTCAGTCAGGCTTATTTGACTTAATAACAACATCAGTTGATTTCAGGATCTTATTTGGGTCATTTTTTATAAAAGGTAAATAAGTATTTGCTTGGTTAAAATGATCATAATATTTCGGTGCTCAACATACGTAATTTAAAAAACAAATAAAAGTTGAAAACACACAGAATTAAGCCACAACACAACAGCCACTAGGGGGATGTGTCAACCCAGAGAACCAGATTAGTAAAACTCTTACTGCCCCCCTCGACCTGAACATTTGTCTCAGTTGTCCTCTCTTATCAGTGAACCTGCCTATGTCGGATATATGATTTGATATAAAGGATATCTAATTGCCCGAGCAATTCCACATTTCATAAATAAAAGTAAGATTATTATATATATATATCAGACCACTTTTTTTAAGATTAGAAGTAAAAATCAGTTCAAAATTCAAGTTTTTAATTTTAGTACAATTATAACGCTTGTACCTTTTTAGTACAATGATCCTTTACACAATAAATTAAATGGGATAACTTAAATTAAAGGGACAGTTCACCCAAAAATGAAAATTCTGTAATTATTTACTCACCCTCTATTTAAACAAAAGAAAATATTTTGAAAAATGTTGGTAACCAAATATATATATATATATATATATTATCTTGCTTTGTGTTCAGCACAAGAAAGAAATGAATACAGGTTTGTAAAATTATGAAGTTAAGTAAATTATGACAGAATGTTTACTTTTGGGTGAACTATCCCTTTAAATGATTGTTTACTTACTATCTTGACTATGTATGAATAATAATATCCTGTATATTATAAAATGTAAACCAACACATGACTTGTTACAAGCTGACATAATTAATATTATTTGCACCAACACAAATTATTCTTAATGATTTACCTAATTGTTTGAAAATGTAAACTTCACTAAAATATATAATGTAAAATATATATATCTAACATATAATATTATAATTAATACTATCAAATAATAAAATATGTAAAAAAAAAATATAATATATAACATATATAATATATAACATATATTAAATAATATCAAATAATAAAATATGTAAAAAAAAAAAATGAACATAATTAACAATAGGTATCCATTAAATAACATTTATTTAAAAAATGTATTCTGTTTACTCTTTATTATTTATGCATGATACTGTTTATTATAAAATTATTTTAGATTTTGTCAGAGGATTTAGTGATGTTAGATCAGGTCTTCTTTAAAACAATCAGAGTTTTTTGTTTATAACTTTTAACAATCACCCTTAATGGAAATAATGGGCAACATAATAATAACCAAAGAATTCATGTTTTACTTGCAAGGACTAATAACACAATAGGTCAGATTTACTAAACAGGACAAATTAGCATGTGGCCACAACCTAAAAAAAAAAAAAAAAAAATCGACCCACGGAAACAACTTAAAGGAACACTGTAAAACTAAACTGTTTAACTCTAGGAGAGTTTGAAAATGAGCGTATTTTCAAAAAAAGTGAAATGTTTCTTTAAAAGTAGCCCAATTCCGCAGACTTACCACTGATTGCCAACAATAGACCTTTTTCACACTTCCGGGTTTTTGGCTTCCGGAATGAGCCACGCAGTGTAAAAGATTTTCCGGTTACAGTGATAGATAGCCTCGATCAGAACCAGTTCGGGAATCAAAGTCGTTTTTCGAATTAAATGTCTTGAAAATGTTTGAACGGTCTTGGTGAATTATTGGTGAGACTACAGAGCTCTCATTAAGAGCTAAATTTAATAAATAATTTGAAGTGATGGCGGTTAAACTGGTTATTAGGGGCCAAGCCCCGAAGGGGCTGTAGCCCCTATTGTAATTGTACGTTTTCCCTTTTATTATTATTATTCTTCCTCCCGAATGGGAGTCTATGGCAGCCCTATCAACGGAACATGAGAAAATGATGAAATTTGGCACAGTTGTAGAGATGCTCATGAATAGTGATTGGACCAAATTTGGAGTCTCTAGAACCAACTCTATAGCGCCACCACCAGTTCAAAATTTCAACATTCTAACGGTTTTAACATTTGAACTGTTTGTCATAGAAAAATTAAATTTAGTTCATCTGATTCGTCTCTTCATGCTGATGCTATTCAACTTCTTACATTAAGTCTCCACCCATTACAGTAGCGGCCATTTTGAAAAGTACAGTATTTGTTTTTTTTCGCTTCTCCTCCTTCAAAATTTGTCCAATTTTGTCCAATCTTTGATCAGATTATCTTTGGACTGAGCCGCACAGAAATGACTGAACAAATTTTTTTTATTCATCTTTGTTCAAAGGTTATGATGTCACGAAGTTAACGAGGTCGACCCAAAATTAGTATAGAGGCTGTATCTCGGCCAAACTTTGAGCAATCGAAACAAAAATTGGTACCCTTCATCAGAACCATGGTCTGAGGGTCTATGCCAAACTTGGGATCAGCGCCACCTACAGGTCATGAGATATGAAAAATGGCTATTTTGGCCAATAACTTTTGAACAGTTTGTCAGAAAATCAAGATCTTGGTGATCTATGGATTCCTTGGATCATGCCGAATCCAACGATACCGATTCTGTCAATATTGGATGAATCACGTGTCCGCCATTTTGAATTTTGTCATAAATTGCGATATCTTTTAAACAATTTGACATATCTTCACAAAAATTGGTATGTATGACCTTTAAAAGGTCGTGAAGGTACCTGAGAAGTTTCAGCACAGCGCCACCTACTGTTCCACAGATGTAATGATTATTTCAAAAACGCTTATAACTTTTGAAAACACTTTCCAAAATGTGTATGCTTCATGTCATTTTATTCCCTGGCTTATGCCGATTCCGACAATGTATCATTTGTCATTTTCCTTAAATGTACCTGTCTGCCGTATTGAAGTAAATGAAAAACAGTTTTTTCGCTACTCCTCCTACAAATTTTGGTCAATTTTGTCCAAAATCAGCTCAGATGATCTTTGGACCGAGCCGCACAGATTTTTGATATTCACTACCATTTCCGAGATATTCATCTCTGAATGTGACCTTGCTTGTGTTTGTTGTCTTATGCTAGTTAGCTTAGCACAGTAATTGCTTAGCATGCTAAACTATTGCTATTCTTTCTAATGTGGTCTTCAGTCAACAGGTTAACCAAAACTTAGTTGGCATTAAATAACTTTGCATACTAATATGGTTAACATGCTATGAAGCTTTTTTTTTGTGAACTCTTTCTCACACTGAAACCTCTGCTTAGCATACTGATGAACTTGCATGGCTGATTAGCTCAATGTGTTACGCCACGGATCCCGAATGCTCTGCATCGTGGGTTCGAAACTCAGTGTGACACATGCCCAGACCGCATGAGGTACTGTGGCAGGAAAAGATGCAGAACTTGTGTCTGTTCTAGGCATTCTGCCTAAAACTGGTCTAATCTGAAGCTATCACATGCAATTCCTTTATGTCCAAATTCGTAGTTATTCTTCTTCCCCCTGTATGGTAATCAATGAACCATAAGAAGGAAAATTATCAAATTTGGCATGCTTGTAGTGATAGTAATTAAAAGTAATTTGACCAACTTTGGAGTATCTAGGACTAAGTCTATAGCGCCACCACCAGTTCAAATATTCACTTTTGTAAAGGTTATAACTTTTGAACCCTTTGTTCCAGAAAAATGAATGTCAATACAACTGATTCCTCTCTTCATACTGATCACATTCAATATCTTACATTAAGTCTCCACCCAGTACAGTAGTGGCCATTTTGAAAAGTACAGTATTCCGTTTTTTCGCTACTCCTCCTTCAAAATTTGTCCAATTTTGTCCAAACTTTGATCAGGTGATCTTTGGTCTGAGCCGCACAGAAATGACTGAACAGATTTTTTTTATTCATCTTTGTTCAAAAGTTATGATGTCACGAAGTTAACGAGGTTGACCCAAAATTGCTATAGAGGCTGTATCTCGGCCAAACTTTGAGCAATCAAAACTAAAATTGGTACACTTGATCAAGACCATGATCTGAGGTTCCATGCCAAATTTGGGAACAGCGCCACCTACAGGTCATGAGATCTGAAAAATGGCTATTTTGGCCAATAACTTTTGAACACTTTATTAGAAAATCAAGATCTTGGTGTCTATGGATTCCCTGTGCCATGCCGAATCCGAGGATATCAAATTCGTCAACACCGGATGAACCACGTGTCCGCCATTTTGAATTTTGTCATAAATTGCAATAACTTTTAAACAATTTGACATATCATCACAAAATTTGGTACATATGACCATCAGAGTGTCCTGAAGGTACATGAGAAGTTTCAGCACAGCGCCACCTAGTGTTCCACAGATATAATGATTTTTGCAAAATTGCTTATAACTTTTGAAAACATTATCCAAAATTTGTCTGCTTTATGTCATTTTATTCCCTGGTTTATGCCGATTCCGACAATGTGTCATTTGTCATTTTCCTTAAATGTACCTGTCTGCCATATTGAATTAAATCAAAAACAGTTTTTTCGCTACTCCTCCCACAAATTTTGGTCAATTTTGTCCAAAATCAGCTCAGATGATCTTTGGACCGAGCCGCACAGAAATGACTGAACGGATTTTTGATATTCGCTACCATTCCCGAGATATTCATCTCTGAATGTGACCTTGCTTGTGTTTGTTGTCTTATGCTAGTTAGCTTAGCACAGTAATTGCTTAACATGCTAAACTATTGCTATTCTTTCTAATGTGGTCTTCAGTCAACAGGTTAACCAAAACTTAGTTGGCATTAAATAACTTTGCATACTAATATGGTTAACATGCTATGAAGCTTTTTTTTTTGTGAACTCTTTCTCACACTGAAACCTCTGCTTAGCATACTGATGAACTTGCATGGCTGATTAGCTCAATGTGTTACGCCACGGATCCCGAATGCTCTGCATCGTGGGTTCGAAACTCAGTGTGACACATGCCCAGACCGCATGAGGTACTGTGGCAGGAAAAGATGCAGAACTTGTGTCTGTTCTAGGCATTCTGCCTAAAACTGGTCTAATCTGAAGCTATCACATGCAATTCCTTTATGTCCAAATTCGTAGTTATTCTTCTTCCCCCTGTATGGTAATCAATGAACCATAAGAAGGAAAATTATCAAATTTGGCATGCTTGTAGTGATAGTAATTAAAAGTAATTTGACCAACTTTGGAGTATCTAGGACTAAGTCTATAGTGCCACCACCAGTTCAAATATTCACTTTTGTAAAGGTTATAACTTTTGAACCCTTTGTTCCAGAAAAATGAATGTCAATACAACTGATTCCTCTCTTCATACTGATCACATTCAATATCTTACATTAAGACTCCACCCAGTACAGTAGTGGCCATTTTGAAAGTACAGTATTCCATTTTTTCACTACTCCTCCTACAATTTTTGTCCAATTTTGTCCAAAATCAGCTCAGGTGATCTTTGGACCGAGCCGCACAGAAATGACTGAACGGATTTTTGATATTCGCTACCATTCCCAAGATATTCATCTCTGAATGTGACCTTGCTTGTGTTTGTTGTCTTATGCTAGTTAGCTTAGCATGCTAATTGCTTAGCATGCTAACCAGTTGTCATTCTCTTTAATGTGGCTCTTCAGCTATCAAGTTAACCATGAGCTTCATTAGCATTAAGTTAGCTTAGCATGCTAATATGGTTAGCATGCTAAGTAATGCTTTTTTGTAAATTCTTTCTTACACTAAAAGTTCTCTTCCACAGATTGTTGAATGTGCATCCTCAAGTAGCTCAATGTGTAAAGCCAGTTACCTGATGAGCTCTGCACCCCAAGATAGTGGGTTCGAATCCCAGGTGGAGCGGTTTTATGAAATAGTGTGTTTTGATTCCTTTACTGCCTCTTGGATTAGAAATAAATGCTTTTTGTTTCATGATGTGTTCATTTTCATCTAAGCTTATGTACATTCTGAGTTCATTTTCGCCCGTAATTCTAAACCAGCTGTTTCATGTTTGTTCATTTTCTGCTGTTTTTCCTCTTCCTGCTCTGTATTGCGCTACAGCATGATGAGCTGCAGAATGATCTAAAGTAGTTATTAAATATAACATTCAGTGCAGTTTTATAAAAATTCTTCATTTTGAGTTCATTTTCACATGAACTAATGAACTTCGGAAGGTGTGCCAACATTCACCTGCACAGTGGTGCAATGAGATGAGAAATGGACACTGGACTCGGAGGTCGTGGGTTCAAATCCCGTGTGGGGTTCCTTTATACAATTGTGTGTAATGAGTCATTTTGATACCTTTTTTATCCAAATAAGCATTGTACTAATCTTTATTCCTCTTGAATGAGATACAAGTGTTTTTAGTTCATTCCCTGTTCATTCTCTGAACTTCTATTGATTTTCATTTCATTTCCACCTGTCCTTCTGAACCAGCTGTTTTGCATGTACATTCAATTTCTGCTGTTTTTGCTCTTCCTGCTCCGTATTGCGCTACTGCCCCTTCTGGGGCTTGGCCCCGAATTGCTGCTTGCAGCTATATTATTCTTTGTGTCTGTTTGGCGCGGCTGTGCATTATCGCGCTCCATGTGCTGTAAAGACAGTGTCTGTGTCTAAACGTGCATACTATGTGACATTATTAATATTCAGTACTATTTAGGGTGGATAGTATGCACATAATGAGATGTATAGAGTGTTTTTAGCGACGTGCTGGGGAAATGATCGACTGGTAGATCCCTTATCACACAAGCCTGATCCTCTGATTCGTGAAGCAGGACTGCTCGCAACATGATATTTCTGGATATAAACACTTCAGTCATCTCTCACTCATTTTCCTGTCATCATCATCTTAAAGTATGTATTATGCGCAGCATTGTTGTGCTATTGCAACATGCAAAGACTGATAGTTGTGTACAGTGTGGTTTTGGAAATTATGTCTTAGTTTAATCATTTTAATCGATCAGGATTAATTATAACATATGCTTGAATGTGGGATGATGCCATATGAGACATGCTATATATATTTTTAAAACATAGCTATACGACAATATTATGTATCTCACGACTTTATATCCCACATTAAAGTATATATTGGGAGTTAATTTTTTTAAATTAATAAATTATATAAATGTTCGTAGTACGTAATACGATCTGGGAAATTGCTGAATGAGTAGCTGCGTAGCCTTTGCTGTATGACAGCTGGTGATATAAATCCATCTTCCGGTAAATTCGATCAACGGTCTGAGTGGCTGTATAAGCTACAAACAAGTAGAAAATAATTTATTTGTAGATTATACAAAAGCTATTTGGAAAACAGACAAAACAGAAAAGGTAAGAAGCGATATTTGAGAAAAAGCATATCAATCTAATAGCCGTAGACGCATAGCGGAACTAACTTTACCCTGCGTCACGTGATTTCCGATTCTTGTGAAAAAGGTCTATTGAGTAGCAACACTGACTGTGTACCAAACCCTGACAGAAGTTTTTAATGCCAGAATAGGGTTTGCACTGACGCAGGCTGTTAGTAAATCTGGCCTGATGAGTCAAGGTCAAGCTCCACCAATGAAAGTGGTCAAGTGCAAAGCCAAAGAACCAAGCCCTGAATATAAACACTTCTTGACCCTGCACCTGTCACGAAAATCACACCAGCAATGAAAGAAGTTCATACAATTATTTAGCAAGATAAAAATTCTTAGAAACATACACAATTATGCAAGTACTATGCTCAGTTTAGGAGAATAATGTACACTATGTGTTTACTGTGCTTCTCAGTCCTGAGCTCAGATTGCACTGACAGCCTTATGTCTTTATGTTTGTAATTTAAATGCTAATGAAAGCTCTTGTCGGCGCAAGCCAATGGGATTTATATACCCACAGCTGTTGAATCCATTGAGGGCAAGAGAGGTAGCTAAAGGCTGAGGCTGTGCACTTTCACCAGCTACTCTCTCTGTGGGGAAACACATACTGTCATCTGAGATTCGGCAGTAAGCCACATGAGCCAGGGCTCAGAGAATACACTGAAAATGTATAACACTATGAAGTAATCAGTGTTTGAAGTAATCAGACCCTGTGAAGTAACCAGAGACGATTCATCACTTTCATCTGTCCCCTATACATGCCAATGGTGCATAGACACTCACCCACAATCTCACGGACGGGGACAGGCTGAGGCAGGACGACGGGTTCGCTGCGGCCTCCGGCATTCACGGCCACCACACGAATGTTAAGTAGGTCTCCGGTTGTCAGACCGCTGATAACAAACCGGTTGGACGTGATGACTTCGGTATTGGCAGCCACCCATTCAGAAGCTGTGTAAAAATGGACAGAAGATTTATATTATATTAAGTACCCAACCAAGTACCCAAAAAATACATTAAATAATTTATTAAATACTAACTTTATATAAACTAGGGGTAGATTTAACTGGAGTTTGACATGAATACTTTTGAAAAGTTGGCATGACTATATTCCATGTACAACAACAACAACAACAACAAATCTCTCTCTTTTTTTTTTTTTTTTTTTTTAGCAAAACCTAAAATATCTTGATGTTGATTTAAAAAAAAAAAAAAAAAAAAAAAAAGCCCATGGGTGTTATGCGTCAACTACCCAGTTAAAGATCAAATACGAATTTCCAAACACACTAGCAGTGATGTCAGTATAGATCCACACATCTAAATGTGGGGTGTTCAGATATGGTGACAGTTGGTTGAAAGCATCCCTTCCTAATAGGGAGACTTACAGGAGCTAGCTGTAAATCAGTCTGTGGTGACATTTCAAAGACAGGTGCTATAGCAGACTGTCACAGAACCCACTTTTCTTGTGACATCCGATAGTTCTACATGGTTAAATTTCAAGATGAAGGTATGATGATTGAAACACTACACCTAATCTAAAGAGTTTATCTGCAATTCTGAGAGGATATACGCACATCCCTCCTTGCAGTATTCCACAAGGTATCCATCCAGTCCAGAGCCAATGCTCTCTGGGGATCTCCACTTAAGAGTAACTGAGGTATCATTGATATCATCCACGCTGAGGCTCTGAGGGGCACTCGTGGGCACTGCACATTAATTAGAGACATAAAAACAAATTCATAGCAGAAAAACACATGAATTTCTATAGGGATGGATGGATGGATTGGGTGGATGGATAGATTAGGTGGATGAATTTGGTATATTAAATGGGTGGATGGATGAATTAGGTGCATTGATTTCATGGATGAATTGGGTTGATTGATTTCATGGATGAATTGGGTTGATTGATTTCATGGATGAATTGGGTTGATTGATTTCATGGATGAATTGGGTTGATTGATTTCATGGATGAATTGGGTTGATTGATGGATTGGGAGGATGATTTGGATGGACTTAGTGGGTTGTTTGGATGGATGTATGGATATTAGGTGGATGGATGAATTTGGTAGATTAATTGATTGGATGGATGGATGGATGGATGGATGGATGGATGGATGGATGGATGGATGGATGGATGGATGGATGGATGGATGGATGGATGGATGGATGGATGGATGGATGGATGGATGGATGGATGGATGGATGGATGGATGGATGGATGGATGGATGGATGGATTTGGTAGATTGATTGGATGGATGGATTAGATTGATGGATGAACAAGGTGGATTGATTTCATGGATGATGGATAGATTAATTGGATGGATGAATTAGGTGGACTGATGGATTAGGTGGATTGATTGGGTGTATTGATGGATTGGGAGGATGGTTTGGATGGATTTAATGGATGGATGGATTGGGTAGATGATGATGAGATTGATGGGATCGATGGATGGATGGATGAATGGATGGATTATGGCTGGATGGATGGATTTGGTGGATAATGGATTGGATTGGATGGATTAGGAGGATTGATGGATTGATGTATTGATTGATTGATGGATTGTGTGGATTGGATAGATAGATTGATGTATGGATTGATTGGGTGGATGGATTGATTGGGTAGATGATGAGATTGGATGGATGGATGGTTGGATGGATGGATGAATGGATGAAAGAATGGATTAAGTTACCTGCTGGAGGAGGTGGTGTTGATGGTTTAGGTGGCTCTTCTACAGGTGCAGCTTCAGCAGGAGCAGCTGATGATCAAATATGCAGGATTATTTGGACTCAGAGTTATATTGATTCAAATGCACCATGGTTTTTACTGCCTATATGTCGATTAAACTAAAAACATTTGAGAACGAACTGTAGCCTTATAAACTGTCATTTTCTGAAGGGTGCAAGTCAAATTACAAAGTGTCTGGATCCAAACTGAAATTGAAACATTAAAAATGATAACAAAAGCAAAATTATTTACCCTCAGCTGGAGCATTAGTAGGAGCAGCTTCATCAGCAGGGCCTAATAGCAAATCATTAGACTCCCATTAGAGCAGCGTCACTCAGGGGAGACCAAGATACCGTTTTGAATAAACAGGATTTATTTATTTATTGGGTAGTTCAGCGTCATGGAGCAACAGTTGCAGGAATAGCACCTTCTTCTGCTACATGAACTGCAGCATACATATATATATATATACTTACACCTTGCCCTCATGCAGCAGTCACATCAGCTTTCTTGGCAGCAACTGATGACGTTAATGAAAAGTCAGGTGAAAAGTCATGCCATAGCCATTTCAGCACAGTGTGAGACACACTCTCCCACCACAAGCTAACCTAGAGTGCACCACACACATTGTTTGTTGATTAGTGGTTTTTGCACTCAGCAGGCCAGTTTACTGAAGAAGAAACAACATGTGAAGGCAGTGTTTTGATCCTGAGATGTAGGTTAATGCAACTTAAAATTTGAAAACTGAAAATGAAACATGATTTGAACATGAATATTTACAATTGAGATGCTAAAAAAATGCTATTTGTACTCTCATGCAAAAGCAAATTAAATTTGACGGGGTAGTAATAATCAGTTGTGTTATTGTTATAGCATTACCCTATGCTCTACGTCCCATCTTAAGAGGCAGCAGTCTAACCCTGAGCAGCAGGGGCCGAGTCTAGTGTTACATGTTAAATAAATGTTAGAATATATTAGGTACATGTTAGTGGATAGGTAGTCATAAATTCGAATGCTTCTGCAAGACAAAGTCCAATGATCCATAGGTGCTGCACAGTATGTTTAATTTATCTACTTTTGAGGGACCCGTTCATACAAATGTCAGGGAAATTTCTACATCATACATACATACATGTACATAAACTTCAACTGTCACAAAACTAAATATTCTAATTATTAAGTTTCTATTTTGTAAAAGTCACTGTAATGCCATAACCCAAGACAGAAGTTATCTTCCAGCAGTTTGTGGATGTTCAAATAATGACAATTCCATTTTCCTACATCAATAAATCAGTTGAAGAAGGGGCATATTTTATTCATTCTAACCTTCGTCACTGCCAAAATATGTTTTACTACAGTAACATTAGTAACTTGGTATTAGAAATAGATCAATTACATTATTGCATTTTCTATCATTATATTATTAATTTATATTTATTATCATTTTACAGTAGCAACAATAACTGTTGTAACTATGTTATGGCAAATTAACATGGTACATTATAGCAAAGAACATCGTCATGTTCCAGTGAGTGGAAGTAGTGCATGTTGTTCAGTAGGGGGCGTGTGTGAGTCCTCCACAGCACTGATGATGCATTCATTCTTTCATTGCAAGACAGCTGACAGACGTCGATGAACAGTATTATTAAAACCGTTAACGTGATTATCAGTTTTACAGTATGAATGTGAATCCTATTAAAATAGTCTGAAGAATTGGTCTTTTAAATGAGATGTCGTTAGGGTTAGGCACATATTTAGGTATAAACTGTTAAAATAAAATAATTATGCATGAGTACCTTCAGGAGCAGGTGCCTCTGCAGCGGGGGCAGATCCCGCCACTGCCGCTTCAGCGGGAGCTTCTACGGGTGCAGCTTCAGCTGGAGGCGCCTCAACGGGGGCAGCCTCGGGCACAGGCTCTGCCGGCTTCTCCTCTTTTGCAGCAGCCTTCTTGGCTGACTTTTTGATAGGTGCTGGTTTGGCTGGCATGATGCTTGGGAGAAACTCAACAGGACTGCCGGTCTTTGGGATGGCAGTATCTTGGGACGTTCAATTTATACCACCTCTGAGTATGAATCTTCGGGACTCCTCCTCTTCTTTAAATAGCCTTCAGTACACAGATAAATCTGTTCTTATCAACTCAGGAATAACCCTAAACTGGTCTCACCTCATTACTCAAGTTATTCATAGTAACTGGTTAACTCAGTATCATGTAGCTTTCGTGCCTAGAGTTCAATTATTTCTGATGCTTATTTTACTCTTATTTTATTCTCATTTTTTTTTTTTTTTTTTTTTAAAGTCTTGATTTAACACTACCTAAAATTTGGCTCCCTCGTTCGTCTGAAATTGTAACTGCAACATAGGCTAGTTGTCCAAACTGCAGTTACAAAATTAAGACGACAGATGGAGACAAACGTCAAAAAGTATAGAAATCTCAGTTGAAAATTTGTGTTCAAAAATACAAACAGGAATATAAAAACATAACAGTTATGTTTTAATGTACTACGTGTCAAATGTATATTTTTTTAAACTGTGTACAAGACCAGCGAAAGAGACATCTTAGTGTAGGGATGGCATGAGTTTATTGAAAACGTGAGTGAATATTTGATGGATTAAATTCTCTCAGATTAGCACATGCCTTTATAACCCTTTTCCAGCAGACAGTTTGCAAATAATAATAATAATAATAAAAATAAAAAACAACAACAAAAGGTGTCTCATCCTAGGGCCGGAATTTTCATATTTTACTGTGATTGTGGTCGCAGATGAGTTTACTATTTACAATGTTTACAATTGCAATGTTCTATACAAAATAGAAAGATTTATTAAAGAGAAAGCAAGATCCATTTCTTAAAAAAGAAAGAGAACAAAGGAAAAAAAAAAAAGTTTTTGTTTGAAATCCCAGGGGGACAGGTAGGTCCAATGTGTTTTCCCAGACAAACAATGGTGATACACATCAATGACATTAAAACACCATCAAACCTGCACATTAGCTTATACCACTTACACCACTGTTATCTGTCATTACTGACAACTGAACGCAGGCTAAAATGTTATTCCAACACTGCATAGTGAAAAATCATCAGTCTGTTTTGATTAAACAATATCAAACCTTGTATAACATGTTTAATCTAAAACAAGTGGGAAAAAAAAGTTTACAAAGCACAGGTTTTGTATTATTATTATGCCTGCTTGAACATTCAGCGTTGTTATTCATAAACCAGTAAAAATAACAAATAAATTAATCGATACATAGTTAGAGACACTATTTTAGGTTGTCCAAACTATATCAGGCGCTATGCAAGACAGCAGATATGATAAAGCACACTGTACTACGGATGCAAATATATCTGTGACAGGAGAAGAGACAGTGGGAAATGGCTTCAGTTTGTGCAAGCTAGCAAAGCAGCCTCGATTTCCAGGACATTTGGAAATGAGACTACCCGCGAGCTCAAATCTCAATGTAATTTTATAAGCTAGCATAAAAAAGGATAGCACGTTCGCTCGCATTCCTATCCTCCACAGCAAACAATCCCTTGCAAAACATAATAGTTTAGGTATTGCAATGTTCAACGAGTTGGCTTATATTAGGCACATTTTCAAGACAAACAACGGGGAATCTTCCCCAAAGCCCCAAACTATCCATAAGCTATTAAGGGAAGTGTTTTGATCATACAATGAGCTGTTAAGACAGATTTGAGGTACTTGTGTGATTTGAAGCACCACTACCACTTCTTTTTTTACTGATTTAGTTTTTTTTTATGGATTGTTGTGACCAACTAATCGTAAAAGCTATTCAATACCTTGTACGATCCGGAAGAGAATAAACAGGACACTTTTATAGTGAAAAATGTACATAGGCAACATGATCTAGTTACTTTGTGGCAGTTAACTTGCCCCTACGGGAAAGGCAATAACTATTGAGAGATGACTGCGATCCTCACTGTAATGTAAATCTAACCAGACACATTCAGTTTATAGTTGTTATATTTGATCCTTGCAATGTTTATTCTACCATAGACCTTTGCATTTTATTTTTTGGCAATTTTCTTTTTTGAAAATCCTATTTACAAATGTCAGACTAAGATCCTTTAGTAAAAAAACGTACAAAAAAGACCTTTAAAAAAACGCTGTGGTTATTCATTTGGAGAGCTACGTCTGACAGTAACAGGACACTTAAACACAAGCACAAGAATCAGCAAGCATCATCAAGAGTACTAGGTGTGTTGGCAAACTGATGTTTTGATCCAATTTACATTCTGAGATTACAACGGCATGTTTCATGTAGTGCTAGTACTAAGACCAGTTAGTACACATACATGAGAAATTCAGTTTCACTTAGGTAATAATAATAATAATAATAATTTAGGTAAAAGATCACGTTGCCAACACATCCTTTGGCGTCTCCTGATAAGGTGCTTTTTTAACTATAATTTTCCTCAAAGTTAAAGCTTTCATGCACATACAGTTCTGGAGCACTTGTAATCAGCCAATAGCAAACGCATTCATGAGTTACAATCCACCATTATTATTTTTTAGTGTGATTTTTGAGATTTTTTTTAATCATTAGAGTTAAATATTACTGGAATGATTTGAGAGATTATAAAAGACCCTGACATGGGGCCGTTCCTGTGACTTAAAATTACCGTAAATAAAATCCAGATATTACAACATTTCCAAAACTGGCTACATTGTTAGAGAAGACCAAAGGACATACGAGTTTGTAAAACCGTAAGCTAACACTGATGTTATTTTGCTTTGAACCTCAAGACATAAAGGCCAAAATAACAAACTGCTGAACCTCCTCTACACAAAACAAATTGTTTAAACCATTTTGGCTTTGTTCACACTCAGACAATCCTTATTTTGTTTTCAAACACAATCTAGCCCCGTCTTATTTGGAAGGAGCTCAAATTGGTTTCATTTGTTCAGGCAGTGTCCAGTATATCTACAGACTTGTTTCCACCTGGTATTAAGATGTATTTTTGGTGAAGTTATCGCAAGTGTTCAGCACTAAATACAGGTATAAACAGCGTCTAAAATGTTCGGATCACTAAAACTTGCGGAGGTAGTTAAAAACACATATGACCAGTGTTGGGGGTAAGGCATTACAAGTAACTTGAGTTACGTAATCAGATTACTTTTAAATTTACAACAAGTTACTTTTTCAGATAAATAACACAAGTTAATTTGATTTCCCATGTATTGACTGACTTTTAAAAGTAACCAGTGTAGGGGAAAGTTAAAAGTAATGCATTACAATATTGCATTACTCCCTAATAAAGTAACTAATTGCGTTACTTTTTATGGAAAGTAATGCGTTACATGACTTTTGCGTTACTTTTTTTATCACCTTGGCTGGCCTTGCTTGTTTTTTTAAAGCTGCAGTCCACGATTTTTCCTCTTTGTCGCCATCTCTGTTTGAAACCTGCAATTGCAGTCATATGCGGAACAGTTATCTGTATGTGCGTTGTGCCTCGGCACAGCTCGCCAGCGCGGATGAATCTAATGCTTGCTGTCAGTCACCGCACCGGTGTGGATACTGAACTTTGGAATCACAGATTCTACGTCTTGAAAGTATGACCAATATACGAATTTTCACTGGAAAATATCATCTGAACAAGTAAGTAACATGTCTGCCACTTTTGTTCTGACCAACTGAGGAAAACGGCATTAGGCCTACGATAAATCACGCTGCCAATGATGATTAAATCCAACGATCGCTTAGCTCAGATCATGCAAAACTGTGCAAATTATTATTACTGTTATACTTTGATCTCAAATCATTAATGTTAACAACATCAGCATTGCTATGACTATGTGTATATTAGCATTACCTGTATATTTCAATTTCTGTAGCCTCTCAACTGTCCAAAGTCTTTTGCTTTTGACTACTTGTCACTGATGATTGTCATTTGGACCTTTCTGGATTACAATCCGCCATCAAAATGATAAGTTTAATTATTTCAGCTTCTGTGAGAAAAGGCTATAAATGATCCGCTACCAGCAACACCCTCACATGATAAAACCGACTAGCCTGGACTCCTTCCTTTCTGTTTACGGACGTGACGTAATGACGCACAGAGGAACTGCTGCATGCTCCAATTTCCCGTGGAAATCCACCATGTCGCTCTTATTATAAAACATTACTACAAGCTTACCGTTGTGAATCGAGCTAAGATAATGAGATAGTTTTGAACACTGGCTGGTTATGTACTTGCTCAAAAATTGATTTTGGATCATTTTTAACCAAAAAAAGTTACGGACTGCAGCTTTAATAACAACAAAAAAAGTTATATTTTTGGCAAATGTAAAGGCCTTTTCAAACCAAAAACTGACAAAGCTGTCAGTCAATACATGGGAAAACAAAGTAACTTGCGTTACTTGTTTGAAAAAGTGACTTGGATATTTTAGTTGTAAATTTAAAACTAATGTGTTACTTTACTAGTTAATTGAAAAAAGTAATCTGATTACGTAACTCAAGTTACCTGTAATGCGTTACCCCCAACACTGAAAGTAACATTCCCCAACACTGCATATGACCATATCACATTTGTAATGTAAACGCTTATTCGTCCTTTGTGGCTGTGTTGTACCATAAATTAATTACGATTGAAATTGCAGCTGCCATCCGTATCCTTTGCATTCTCTTCCTTTCCTGCTTGCTCATAAGCCACGGGTTCATTCATTCAATAGTATTCATGCACTGCATTTGACGTACCCGCGGAAGTTACGTAGAGCGTGCGCAAAATAAAAAAAGGAGTTTCTCAACAAAACACATTTGAAACACGTTAATACCTGGTGGAAACAGGGCCTATATTAGCTGCTACAGTAATGACATCAGCAAGCAAATCGGGTTTGGGGTGTCAGTGAGAACAAAGCCTTGGATTATCTTGATGATCCATGAGCACCTTAGGTACTAGAACTAAAGCCGAAAGTATACTTCCCTTGTCCACGTTCTGCTCCAGCTCGGGTCTATCCATGTGATTTTCAGTGATCTGAGCACTTGAAAAGCAAGGTCCACTAACACATTATGTATCCACACTCACAGTCGAAAGAGCATCGTTTGAAAGGCTTGCATGCTCAATTGTACACAAGACTGAGCTTAACGTGGAAAATGAAGTATACCCAGGCCTTAAGGTCAAATGCACTCAATGCTCGTAAGCGATTACTGAAGGTAAGATGTTGCATACTGCTCCCATGCACCGGTAACAGCACCTGTTGTTATAACCAGCGATTAAA
Source organism: Chanodichthys erythropterus (assembly GCF_024489055.1). Lineage (NCBI taxonomy): Eukaryota > Metazoa > Chordata > Actinopteri > Cypriniformes > Xenocyprididae > Chanodichthys > Chanodichthys erythropterus. The sequence goes on along the minus strand of NC_090240.1, from coordinate 5,900,790 downwards.
TCACCTGAGGTCGCCCCCAACTGTATCAGGCAGTGGATCACATGAGCCTCACTGCTTTGCTGCATCTCCAAGTGCCACCAAAATTCAGCAACTTCTGTAGACAATGAATAACCAACAATATCAAGTAGCAGATCACATGAGCTTCACTGTCTGCTCTCCCATTGGTAGTGTCACATTTGCATATAGTTACATTTTACTCAACTTTGTCCATCGGCAACAGTCTCTGTCGCTCATGCCACCTCACTGAAAAGAATGACTTCTGGTTGCTTTGCCGCTGCAAACCACCATCAGAGTGAACGACCCTCGAGTTTTGAACAGTCAGTCAGTGCTCTTGCTTGAAAGCTACAAATCAAAGTGCATCCTCTCAGAGATCTACAGTCTACATCTGTCTGCTTCATGTCTGCATGTTTGATAGGAATAAATGCAACCTGGTTATGGGTATGTACTGCACCTTAAAACTGCATCACTATGCAAACTGAGGTAATATAGAGTTATTTTCAAATTGCTATGAAACTGACTTTATGATATATGGAGGGACATCATTTAAGGCTGAATTCTAAGCACCATCTTGTACATTAGATTTTGCATCCACACAAGTTGGTCTAAATGTAACCGCACCTTTGTGTACAGGATTTAGGTGACTGGATCTTGAGGATGGAGTGTCGGTACTCTTGCAAATAAGAATAAATAGATTTTTGGTCCATATGGACAGATATCTCCTACAACAAAAGTAAATTGAACAAATATGAAGCACATTTTGTTCCCAGTATAGTAGACAAGAACATCTCATCTTCACAATCATCCAATCTTCACAATCCTCAGTTGCAAGTTTTGCCATGCAACTTGCAGGTTAGATAAGCAAAGGAAGGACTGGTTAAGACAACAGTGCAAAAAAAGATTCTCGCTTAGATCTGGCAGGAACAGTTCTTCTGTTCTTCTTTCAGACTGAGAGTTTTGTCTGCCTTGACTTGGGTGTTCTTGAGAGTTCCTTGCCTCTCATAAACCTTTTGAAGGAGACAGGAGGTGCAAATCAGCTGTACAGAACAGTGTTTTGAAACAGCACTAGCCATTAGCGAGCTCTCAAGTCCTTTAGCTCAACCTAGAAAGTGGGATTGCCTGAAATGTCCCGTTCCGGTGATTCAATGTAGTTGGCAGACTCCTGGAGTTTCAGCAGCATTGCCATCTGAATGAGGGACAGATCGGACAGCTTGTCAGAACACATACAGACTTTTTCACACCGGCACAGGTGTAGCTGTACTGGACACTCACCAGTGGATCAGATTCCATGGTGGGAAGGGACGTGTCCTTGTTGGACCTATCATCACTGGGCTGCTGGAGTGTTGGAGCAGTGTTGGGGCCAGTGGTTGGCGGAGGGAGATGAAAGAGTTTGGCCTGGTCCTGTTGAGCTGAAGGCCAGGGCAGCGTATCCCTCACCCACTCCACTGGATCCTCCCATGCTGCTTTCTGACCATGGACCTAAAATATATATGAATGCAAAGATTGAGCTCCAAACCTTCACTGCTCCATTGCTCTTTTCCTAATCCTATTGAGTTGCCTCATTCTGGCCCGGTTTTAAGGTAGAATAAACTCTTAAAAGTAGGATAGGCAATTCATTTTTATAAACACTTTTTGTTATACTGGTTAAAACTCGCTTCACATCCTGACAGCAATATTTATTGATAGCAATCAATAAAAGAAGTGGTCTAAATATTAAAATGTACATATATCTTCTGTGGCAGTTTAAGGACCAAAAATGTTCATCCAATCATTGCATTTGGTAACCATAATTGCAAGATGACAACCAGTGATGTTCTACCCATAGCTGTCCATGTCCTCAGACTCAAATTTATGCATTTCTAAGTCAAAACTATCAACGCCAAACATGAATCTGCAGCAGTCAGGTGGTACAAGTAGAGCTCTGCAAGTTGCTTACATTGATTATTATTGTAACGTTATGTGCTTTGAGACATGAGGTAATTTAACGGCATCTCTCGTCTCGTAACACTTTGCAGACTGTGCTGTACGCGTTCAAGTGTTTTGAAGGAGGCGTGGCTTTGGAGACGCTCTGAAGGGAGGGCGGGATCTTAAGCTTTCAAATATAGCCTGTAATTGCTAGCCTCTCTGAAACTGCCTACCCAACCTTTAAACCAGCATAAACCTGTTTACTGTTCTCCCAGAACCTCTGTAAAAACAGAAAGCTGCAGCTCCCTGACCAGGCTAGCACACTAGCAACGTGTGTTTAAATAGGGTTGGAGCTGAGCTCTGCTGGATAGTGGACCTCCAGGAGCAGGATCGGACACCCCTGCTTTAATATTTAGTTGCCCATGTCAGTGTTTCCTAATCCTTTTCCTGGAGGTACGAAACACACCTAATTCAGCTCATTAGAAAAGACCTGAAATAAATGGGTCGGATAAGAGAAACATCCAAAATGTGTAATGTTGAGGTACGTCCTGGTACAGGGTTGGAAAACACTGGTCTATGTGGATAATAGCTTACCTTCACACCATCCTTAGCTCCCTCCTGAAGATAAGGAATAATGGACTGGTTCCAGAGGTCAATAAACCAGGAGCGAAACTCTGCTAAAGATACTGGACAAGACAGGAAGAAGCAGGGACCTACGGAGACAAAAGCCATAGCTGAGACATTTTTGGAAACTTGGCTTTGATCTATGCTAAAACTAAAGCTGTGCTAAAACTGAATCATAACCTCTGAAAGGTATTATATCTCCACAACAAAATTTAAATGGTTAAATAATGTTTTTCATGAAGATCAATTTGTGATCAGATATGTAGAAAATTTAAATCTGTACCTATGAGGAAGTCTGAGGTGCTATGTTTCTCCAGGAAGGTATGGAGATGGTACCAGAGTTTAGGCACCCAGTCCAGAACCCTCAGCACCTCAGCGCTGTGAACTGTGCTTTCATCCTCCGTCTCAACCAACTTCCTGTGCAAGTAACGCACTAGGAACCCATTTGCAGGCTCCACGTTGTTGGAGAAGGTGACCATTCTTCAGACAAATGGGAAAATCACAAATTAAGTACATTTGGAATATTGATTTGGGATTTAAAATTTCTTTATGAGTATGTTATTGTAAGTTCAGGTAACATTTTATTAAGTTTAACCTTAATAGAATCTACAAGCTGGAATGAAACAGTGGTAAAGAAATGAGGAACTTACCTAAAGCTGAGATGCAGGCCATGATTTGATGACATCTTAACAGATTGATTGGTGGTTCCAATGACATACGGACTGAAATAAATATCCAAGAAAAATACTTAAAAAAAACATCAAAATCATCTTGTAAAAGAGTGAATCTCTCAAAGCCTGTCAGGAACATGTCCAGGTCATATTTTTCAAGGCAAATAAAGTATATATTAAATATAATTTTGGGAAGAAATAAGGCCATGATTTTTTGAGAGTTTCTCCCTTAACAAATGACCACTCACCATTTGTGATATTTGCATGTCAGCGCACTGTTGACCAGATCAGTGATGGAGGACGCATCACTGATATCATCCAAGATAATGACCAGTGGAATGTCCTCAGCACCACAATCACGGTCAATTTGATTGGCCAGATTAGATAGGTACAACTGGAGGTCCTGAGGGAGAGAAGACCAAAGTGAGGCTTTACAACTGCTTGCAACACAAATCAGTGTGGAACGAGCTCAGTTTCCTGTTACTCATCATTTAAAGTGCAATTTCCAGGCTTCACCTTGCAGGTCTGTTGGTGCATGTTGAAGGTGGTGATAAGGCCGGGGCAAGGGTCACGGCCGCTCCTCTCCAGCAGGTACTCAGCCAGACGGGTTGTGAGATAGGTCTTCCCGGTGCCACTGGGGCCTGACAGGACCAGCCGCCGGTGCTTCAGAAGCAGACTTATGTAGTGCTGCATCATGGGCTTGGGGATGAGTGTCTCAAACACCAGACTATCCACACCCTTCTCCTTAATACCTGGAACAAACAGCAAGATTAAGTGAAACAGAGGTGCCATGAAGATAGAGAACTAAAGAACAAGACACAAACAATTAAAAACAGGAAGGAGAAACATTTAGTACACAGAAACAGAGTAATGTCAACAGTGTCAATGACAAGATATTTTTCCTGTTTTTTTGGTTTCTATTTTAGTCGCCTCACACTGGGTAGCTCCACCCACAGTGAAATATCATTGGTCCACAATCTTGTCATAAACATAAGACCTCTGAAAAATGTTTGAATTTAAAGAGTTAATTGAATTAATATTATAATTAACAGCATGTCTGAAGTAAATGATTATTAAAGGGTTAATGAGCATTAAAGGGTTAGTTCACCCAAAAATGAAAATTATCCCACGATTTACTCACCCTCAAGTCATTCTAGGTGTATATGACTATCTTCTTTCAGACAAACACAATCTGAGACATATTAAAAAAATATTCTGGCTCTTCCAAGCTTTATAATGGTTGTACTGTAAATAGGGGGCACAAGAAATTTTAAAGAGAAATGGAGGATTTCGATATAAGAGAAGAGGAGCTTGTTGCCCGGCCATATTTGTTTGAACTGTGAGAGGTGTCTAAGTTTACGATACTCCTACATCCTGTGTCATACATTGCATCACGGGTTACTCTTGTGGCGCAAGTTGACTTGCGCAGTATGTGTAAAGTCGTCTGCCAGAAGCTAGTTATTTTAGTTTATAAAGTTTTAAATATGGATATTTTACTTACAAAAACCCATTGCTTCAATTCAGAAGGCCTTTATTAACCCCCTGGAGCTGTATGGATTATTTTTATGATGGATGGATGCATTTTTTTGGGCTTCAAAACTGTGCCCCCCATTCACTCCCATTATAAAGCTTGGAAGAACCAGAATATTTTAAATATATCTCTGATTGTGTTCGTCTGAAAGAAGAAATCCCATCATGGGATAATTTTATTTTTTGGGCAAACTATCCCTTTAATGACACACTTGCATAGGAAGTCAGAGATTCTAACTTTATGAGGTGAATGAAACAGCATAAACATAAGATCTGCTCCGAAGCCTGTGCTTTTGTCAATTAACACAGTTTTTAACTTTCAGTGAGGACTCTAAAATGACTTGACACCTCAAACTAGAGATCGACCGATATATCGATTTACCGATATTTCCCCCGATATTTAAGCATTTTACCATAATCGGATATTGTTTTTTTAATATCAGATTTACTGATAAACGCCGCCATCTTGTGGGTGGTTTGAGAATTGCGCACAGGCTTACCTGCTTTGCTGTAATTAGTAAATTTTATTTAACATAAAAGCCATTAATGCACAATAAGATGTGCTACATAAATGCCTGAAATGTAGCTAGTTTATGCAGCTTGTCTCTAAGAAATAGAGACAAGTTTACGGAGTCACGTAAGATAATACGTCATGTCCTGTCCCAGTAAAGATGTAATTTTGCATTAATTAAATAATACAGCCATGAATGAGCACATGCGCATCATTAGTCTCGTGAAGTCGTCCGCATGTAACTTTTAACAAGATTCACTTGTTCAAAACACCGTAATTATATAAACATTTAATATATAATATATATTAATTCACTAATAAACATCCAAGTAAACACAACTCTATGGAAATTCGTTATTTATTATCTTCTTGAGCAACTGCAGTTTGAATATAGTTCTGTGTAAATGCATAGATAAACAGCGCTTTGTCAGCAGATATGTCATAACCTAAAATGACAAAAACATTATTCATAATTCTGATATAACATACCAGTTGAGAAATGCAATAAAATACTTTGTTTTGTTTATTATATTCCAATATTCCACAGAATATTATTCAGTTATTTAACATTATCCAGCGAATTATTCTTCACTCTTTAGCTTATTAACCAGCTAAGACATGTTCCTGGACCAACATCTTTGTTGATCCTGGAACAACATTCCAATCAACCCATCAGATTTGAGGGACAAGTTTACCGTTTATGTCAAGTTTAGGCTTGCAACCAGGGTTAGGTGCTTCTACATCAATGTTATTCACCTTACTTTCCTCTGATTTTAGGGATAACTTATGGGTAGGATTAGGTTTAGGGGTAGGAATTCAGACTGGAATGTTGTTCCAGGATCAACAAAATATGTTGATCCAGGAACATGTCTTACTTGGCAAAATCACGGTGAACTAAACGGTCTATAAATCTACTAAAACTATAGTTTAAAATGAAGTATTACATTTCTGCAAAGTTGATATGACTCCTGTCTTTAATTTATTTTCTCCATTTGAAAACATTAGATATTCTACATTTATTTTGCTTGTTAACATAGTGTTGCTGCTGATGCTTTTTATAAATAAAATTATTTTTGTAATATGATCATGACTACTAATTTTCAACAAAAACAGTTTAGTAACAGTTTGTTTAGTTTTCTATGCAAGGAGGGAGTGATTATTATAAATAAAATGGTTTGTTCAGTTCAGTGGTGTTGTAACCGTGTCAAAAACAGAAGTATAACAGTAAATAAATATTGGTTCTTCATATCGGTTATCGAGCACATAAACACACAAATTATCAGTATCGGTTCTAAAAAAATCAATATCGATCGATCACTACTTCAAGCACCACGTTGAGCAGAGGTAGGCAGAGATGAGGTGTAAAAAAAGGTTAATTGAGATAGTGAGAGTGTGAAAATGTGAGTTTTTCACCTTTGAGGGTGACAGTGACAAGTCCAGGACCCTTTTTTAAACAGTCACCGGGCGAACTTTCAGGGGCCTCAGCTCCAAGCACTCTCCTGCTCTGATTAATACCGTAACTGTGGATAGAGTCGACAGACAGACCCATACTCGCACTGGGATCCACCTGGGAAATGTAGTCCTAATGTATGAAGACAAAGAACACATTATAAAAGCAGTACAATATGTTTGCCATTAAATATCAACAGCAATGACATCCTATCATTTGCATACTAAAATAGTATTACTTTTTTCTTACATCTCTTTGCATACTAAATTATGATCATCCTTATCTTTGCATATGTTTAAACATTCATACGCTCCAGAAAGAGCTCCCACCCTGAAAGCTGTGGCGATGTCTGTGTCCAACGTCGACCACTCAGTTTTCCCATGAATTCTCACCGAGCCGATGTAGAAATCCTGCTGCCTCACCTGCTGATTGTATATCACATCACATATTTAGGCTAATATTCATGTATATAAAGCTATTTTAATTCTGTTTTCCTGTATTCACCTCTCTGGACACTTGCTGGTCAGCTATACGGACCACCACACGTGTAAAGACCCCGTCCCTCTGAGATGACAGGCTCAGTAACTCCATAGGAGCAACATCTGCAAGATAGAAAGAATGATTTGACTCAATCTGCTGCTGACATTTCTAGGTTAGTAAGCTGCAAGCTTTCACTTTTAAGTGCCCAAAAATATCAGATGGCATAACTACTGAACTCACCAGGGTTGGAGCACTCATTGAGGCTGAGGCTGAAGGACTTGGTGAGGCTCATGGTTGGTTTGCTTTGGTTGGAGTTCAGGAGGCTGGCGAGGCCAGAGGGCTGGGAAGTGGAAGTAGAAGGTGGGCCGCAAGGGAGGACAAGGGAAGACGGAGCACTTCCTGTTTTCAGCTGGTCGTTCTCTGCCTTCAGATTCTCCACCATCATCTATAATGATAAACTGAATTAGATGTTTTCTCTTAAAGCTAGAGTACACTTCATGACTTTTGTTCAGATTTTTGCTCCGATATGCAGTCCGGATGAGCTGACATTAGTTGCTAAAAATCACAGAATCACAAATTTATAATTGGCACAGACTCCGTAGAATTGTCTTCAGACTTATTCCATCCAGTCAGAGGATATCAAAAAGCATTTGATATTTTGAGCCGATTTTAATACGCACCATAGTGTATGACGTCACTACTGAAACCGAAGCTGTTCTCTATCTACGGCTGCGTTTAACGCACAGATCAGATTTTTTGACCACGACTGGTATCCAAAATCTGTGTTTATATTAATCCCTGCCCAAAATGATTCTGCTGGTGATCGCTTTACTATGTGACATGGTTAATCCTCAGTTTTTCTCAGTTTTCCAGTCCAACTAAATAAATACAAATTCTTAAATCCAGATGCTTTTACTAGACAAGTAAAATAACATTTTTTCTTGTTTTCTGAAAAAAAAAAAAAAAAGGTGAGTTGCCACCACCCCCAGAAAACAAGAAAATATATAATTAAAAAAATGGATTTATATATATTTGGACTGGAAACAAGGCAAACATACTAAGTACGCTGTTCTTACTTACAATTTTTGTCTTGTTTCCAGTCCAAGTATCTAAAAATTCTTAGATCAAGAAGCATTTTATTGACAAGTAAAAATTATTTTCTTGTTTTTAGGAAAAATAAGTCAAAATTAAGTGAGTTTTTCCTTAAAACAAGCAAAATAATCTGTCAGTGGGGTAAGCAAAATAATCTTAATCCAAACTGAAAACAAGATTATATAGCTTATTTTTGGTTTGATATAAGATTATTTTACTTACCCCACTGGCAGATTACTTTGCTTGTTTTAAGGAAAAACTCACTTAATTTAGATTTATTTTTCCTGAAAACAAGAAAATAATTTTTACTTGTCAAGAAAATGCCTCTTGATTTAAGAACTTTAAGATATTTTGACTAAAAACAAGACAAAAAGTCTAAGTAAGAACAGCAATTTTTGCAGTGTAAAGCATTTTTTTGCAGTGTGGCCATGATTATTTGCCAGTATGGATAAGTTAAAAGCTATCATGGATGTTTGCAGCACAAAATCTGACTAAACGGATATAGACCGGGAAATATTGGTCATTTTAGTTTGTTATTGTATCTACGGCACATTAGATCTAGAATTATGAAGTGAAATAAAGTAACACTGTAAAATGTATTTAAATTCAAATGAATAAACGAGAGAGATAATTACAGTGTGCGTCAAGTGAAGCTTGTTTATTCAATCCATGGGTCAGAGGTTGAAAACCAGTTTCTATGCTGCTGAATGTGCAATTTCTTAACTATGTTTCCCACGCAGTAAAAAAAAAAAAAAAATTAGTGTGAGCCCATACAGGCATGTCTGCTTCATAATACGAAATTATAAGATATCTTTGTGGCCAAACATGTTGCTCTCGCCTTGTAGTGGCTTGGAATTCAAGGGGAATAGGATATACGTGTTTAGACGTAAATTAGATGTCCAGATATGAGATATGCATCTGATTTAAAACCACATTTGGAAGTGTCTGGTAGTGTTATGATCCTCAGTCGTTTAGTTTATGATATCTAGTTGTTCTCTGTAACCATTTACAAATTCGGCAAGTGTATGATGCATAGTGTTTTACAATCTGTTAAGATTTTAAAAGTCATGTAGTGAACTGACATACAAACGTACATTTTCGGCAATATTTTGTTGGTAAAAATGGTCTATTGTCAATAGTGTAGCAATGTATGAAGCTCACACAGAAGTCACTCTCAAACCAAGCAGCTTTCTGCTGGTCAACGGGCAAATTTGCATGACCAACTTGAATCTGCTGCAAATCTGTTGGGAAATCTTCCACCCTCATGTGAAATTCCAGACTGTGTGGATTCCTATTGCAATGACTTGATTCTTGAAAATTCCCTGAACAAAGGTAAATGTCACCTTACCAAATGATACTAAACTGGTCACTAACCTGCATGTTGTTCATGGACTCTCGTAGCTGCTCCAGCTGGTGGGCCGAGCTCAACGCCTCAAGCCGGATATCCGTCAGTTTCATCTCTTTCTCCCACAGCTCAGACCGCAGCTCCGATACCACCTTTTCATCACTCTCATTTTCCTCGTTACTTTCAAATATTCTGTTACAATGGATTTAAATGTGATAATAGCAATTTAAATGGTGTAATAATTATTGCTGCATTTCAAAAGTTAAATCGCCCTCTCTTACCGCCCTGTACTACTACATTTTTTATTAAAAACTATTAAAACTTTACTCACACAGAGGAGGTGGCTGATTGGCTGGATTGGAGGGAAGGGGGTGGGTTCTCTCCATCTTCATGGGCCAGTTTTGGTGAATTGGGGGCAGAAGAGTCTGGAGTGGCGATCTCTTCAATATCAGAGTACATCGAGCCGCCTTTAGCACCCTTCTTAATGCTGAACGCTTTGCCAAAAGAGCTTCTCAACTATAGAGAAATTGAGAGAAAGACAGAACTTCAAATTCACAAATTATACAAGTGTTTGTTTATTCTGAAAAAATATGTTTATTAATTTAGTTCAAGATTATTAATTTACACTACTGTTCAAAAGTGAAAAAAGTCTCTTCTGCTCACCAAGGCATTTATTTGATCAAAAATAGAGTAAAAACAGTAATATTGTGAAATATTATTGCAATTTAAAATAACTGTTTTCTATTTGAATATGTTGTAAATTGTAATTTATTCCTGTGATCAAAGCTGAATTTTCAGCATCATTACTCCAGTGTTCAGTGTCACATGATCCTTCAGAAATCAGTCTAATATGATGATTTTATGCTCAAGAAACATTATTATTATTATTATCAATGTTGAAAAGAGTGCTGCTAAATAAACCATGACTTTTTTTAGGATTCTTTGATGAATAGAAAATTCAAAAGAATTTTATTTTATTTTATTTTTATTTATTTTAAGCATTATTTTAAATAGTAATCTTTTGTAACATTATAAATGCCTTTATTGTTATTCTTGATCAATTTAGTGCAATCCTTGCTGAATAAAAATATTAATTTAATTAAAATACTACTACTACTACTACTACTACTACTACTACTACTACTACTACTACTACTACTACTACTACTACTACTACTACTAATAATAATAATAATGCTGACCACAAATTTAGATTGAAACTATTATTGAAAAAAAAAAAAAAAAAAAAAAAAAATGTGTTCATTTATGTCAGAAAGAGAAAATGTTATCAGCCTCTCAGAGTATATTAATTATTGTAGTGTTCAATTCAAGTACTTCATGTCACGGTACTTCAAACACGGGACAGACGCTTAAACAGCAACACAAGTGAAAAGGATGTTTTTCAACAAGAGCACTTGAAACACTCAGGTAGACTGTTGCTGTTGATAGTTATTCGTGAAGCATTCATTTCTATATGAGCTTTACAGCCTTGAAACAAATAAAATGCCGAACAGCTGTAACAGATAGTTTCAACATGCAAAGTGATCCGTCACTACATGCCAGAGTTAGTGCGAGTGTTTAGCTGTAGCTTCGTTCATGTATGTGCAACAGTATTCACTAACTGTTTTTTTTTTTTTCCTTCTTCAGCAATAGCCATATGAAACATTCACAGTATGTCCACATGTTTGGAGTATTAGTAGGCATTCTAGAGGGAATTCACTAAGAATGAATTGTGACCATTCATAGAGCAGTTCATTTGCACCACTTTATTATTGATTTTTATGTGTGATGCACTAAAGTTATTAAAGGATTAGTTCACTTTCAAATCAAATTTTTCTTGATGATTTACTCACCCCCATGTCATCCAAGATGTCCATGTCCTTCTTTCTTCAGTCGAAAATAAATTAAGGTTTATTCCCTGTTTTCATCCCTAAATGATCGCCTTTCAAGTGGTTCCGCCAAAACCGCACTTTCGTATTCTTCAAAAAGCTTACACTGTATGCCCTACGCCTTCCCTATTCTACTTACGGAATGAACGCAGTGCCAGTTCCATTTTTTCCATAAGTAGAATAGGGAATGCGTAGGGCATACAGCGTAAGCTTTTTGAAGAATACGAAAGTGCGGTTTTGGCGGAATCACTTGGAAGGCGATCATTTGTTTATATAAAGCATATACGTTTACATTTGTTTTGAAAATGACTGATTGTTTCTCTAGATAAGACCCTTATTCCTTGTCTGGTATTGTTTAAAGCCATTTGAAGCTGCAATTAAACTAATTTCAACCGTTTGGAGGCCACTATAAGGTGAATAATCCTGGAATGTTTTCATCAAAAGCCTTAATTTATTTTTGACTGAAGAAAGAAGGACATGAACATCTTGGATGACATGGGGGTGAGTAAATTATCAGGAACATTTTATTTGAAAGTGAACTAATCCTTTAATGCAATTCAGATCGTGGCGCAAATGCAACATCTTGTGGGTCCCCATTTTGTCAGTTCTTAGAACCTGAGGTGAGTCCCAATTTGCTTACTTATGCACTATTTTATGTCATTTTGTAGTCTAAATAATGTGAGTAATGCGTCCGCACTTAAAATTTCCAAAAAGGAAAAGTGCACTTCAAATACCTAAATGATGTACTAAATTTTAACCAAAAACGGACACCTCATGCACTGAACTGTCTGTTAGAGTCTAGTGTATGGATTTAGGTCATTTTGTCATTCACCATCGGTGACTAGACGGTTAAGTGCATTTGTAACATGGTTTCTAAGTGCAGAAAAAAGGATTTTTGCAAATTTTGCACTTAAATACCATGTGCTAATTGCTTAGTGAATTCACCCCTTAACTGTTGTAACATATAATAGTTTACAAATGTAGTATAAGCTGAAGTGACTGTCAGAGGAGCTGTACCAATGGAAACCTGTGGACACGGAGCTTTGTAGAGTGGTTAGAAACAACACATAATGACAAAGAACATTCTCTCAGAGAGACTTATAAACTTACCTCACAGACCTTAGAGATTTACAAAAGAAGAATACATGAAAACTGAGGTTACGCACTTGCAGATAATAATATCCACAGTAATTTATCTAAGTGACATGGCTAGTCAAAGAAAGAATGGCTCCTCTTTTTCAGCTTACCCAGCTCTTTTTCTTCTTTTTCTTGGCATCGTCTTTCAGGCTGCCCACACTGGAGTGGCTGGTAATGCTGTTCAGACTAGAGATGCTCTCGGATGAGTTTTGCCTCCTGATTCGCAACTCTGAGAGAAGGGATAAAGAACTTTTGTTTGGTAACATATTAATCATATATTGAGCTAAAACACAATTCGAAGTGCATTTGTCCTGTTCTCACCTTTGGGGGCAACATCAGGATTATTGAGGGCGACTTGGATGACGGCCTGTGCCTCCATGTTCTTGGTTTTAAGGCTCTCGATTGTTTCTCTCAGGTCCAATAACTCAGTGTCCTATGGAGAAATACGGCTTTATTTAGTCTGTGCACATCCATTTAAAGCATAAACATTAAAATTAACATTCCCCAAAGCACTGCTACTGACGCTTTTCCAAACAAATGTAGGTTAACTTCTGCTTTCGACAATGAGTTACTGCCGGCACTTGACCAATGACATTTACAGCAGACGTAGCCACAGGGATGTCTACAAAATGTCCTCCAGCTGTGCATCACTAGTATCTCTCAACATCATTTGCTTTCTCTGAATCACTGAAACAATCTCTAGGGTCGCATGAATCGATGAATCCGGGTCACTGCCTTGCAGGAAAAGCTTTCTAGACTGGCTGCCTCTTTCACAGAGGGCAATGTGCCATGAGCATCCGTGATTCACGCACTCAAAAATTTGGAGTATGGAAAAGCCAGCAACCCCCAACCTCCATTCAGTCATAATTTGACCCGAATTTGCTCTTTCACTCTCAGTGACTCTGTGTGGTAGACTTAATGTAGCTTATGGGTGCTAAAAGGACAGTTGAGGTTTGGGTAATCTGTCGGGTAATATGTAATATGATTGTTTTTGGTTTTTAAACTATGATGCTGGGTTTTGGTGTTCTAGTGTCCTTGTATGAAATCAGTAGAACTATGTTGTTTTGACATCTCACAGGTTCTACTCCCTCATAATATAAAATGCTACTGCTCTAACGGCACTGAAACACAAAGTCATTGGTTGGCTGTCGTTGAGCATCGGCCAGCCCAGTTTCTGCAGTGTGTTCAGCACTGTCAGCACTAGTTGGATCTGGGGGTGGGCGATGTGCCCGTAGACATGATTAACTGGTAGACATTTTGGACTATCGCCTCTATCGCGGTTATGCTCACGTGAAGTTGCTGTGCTGCGCCATCAAGTAATTTTAAACCACTGTAATGCAATAAGCAGCAAAAGAGAACTCATTTTGCTATATGTGTGCACTGTCTGAGTGCTGTCTGAGAGATGCCTGCACATGAAGCCGCAGCTTATAGAGCATGTGAGTACAGAACTGAGTTCTTTTTGCTGCCTTGTTGGGTCAAATACACACACTTATGTGTCAAAATGCCCGTCTTTGTGAGTAAATGTCTTAAAGGTGCCCTAGAATGTTTTTTTCACAAGATGTAATATAAGTCTAAGGTGTCCCCTGAATGTGTCTGTGAAGTTTCAGCTCAAAATACCACATAGTTTTTTTTTTTTTAATTAATTTTTTTAACTGCGTCTTTTGGGGCATCATTAAATATGCGCCGATTCAGGCTGCGGCCCCTTTAAATCCTCGCGCTCCCTGCCCCTGAGCTCGCGACTGCCTTAAACAGCATAAACAATGTTCACACAGCTAATATAAACCTCAAAATGGATCTTTACAAAATGTTCGTCATGCATGCTGCATGCATGCATCGGATCATGTGAGTATATTATTTATTTGGATGTTTACATTTGATTCTGAATGAGTTTGAGGCTGTGCTCCATGGCTAAAGCTAACATTACACACTGTTGGAGAGATTTGTAAAGAATGAAGATGTGTTTGTGCATTATGCAGACTGCAAGTGTTTAAAAATGAAAATAGCGACGGCTCTGTGAATATAGTAATAAATGATAGTAACTTTAACCACATTTAACAGTACATTAGCAACATGCTAAGGAAACATTTAGAAAGACAATTTACAAATATCACTAAAAATATCATGATATCATGGATCATGTCAGTTATTATTGCTCTATCTGCCATTTTTCGCTATTATTCTTGCTTGCTTACCTAGTCTGGTGATTCAGCTGTGCACAGATCCAGACGTTAATACTGGCTGCCCTTGACTAATGCCTTGAACATGAGCTGGCATATGCAAATATTGGGGGCGTGCATATTAATGATCCCGACTGTTACGTAACAGTCGGTGTTATGCTGAGATTCACCTGTTCTTCGGAGGTCTTTTAAACAAATGAGATTTACATAAGGAGGAGGAAACAATGGAGTTTGAGACTCACTGTATGTCATTTCCATTTACTGAACTTTTCAATTCTAGGGCACTTTTAAGTGAATGTAAACAGTTGAGAAAGAAAACGCATGTGTAAAGGTGTGTTCACACCATGTCGTAATTACCATGATGATTCTGAACTGTAAAAAGCTTTCATGTGCTTATAGAGCTTGTAATTACTTGTAAACTCATCATTTCAATTTTAATAACCACTGTACCACGTAACCACTGCAGATTTAATGTGTGTTCGCTGTGCAGACGGATCGGTGTATGACATCAGGGTGACATTGGTCTTAAAGTAACAGCAGCCTAATAAACCTGCTGTCATCTTTGTCTGTTAATAAAACAACAAAAGACAAAGAGAAAATCTCTTAATGCTCTTGACAATCACTTTTGTCTAACTTTAATAAGAATAAATGTATATTTAATTTACACAGTGAAGATATGCAGTTTTTCTTTAATACATTTGATTACTTTAATTTCTGTAGGCTAGTATTTCTTATTTCTAGTGCTTGAAGTTTTTCAGGTAGGTCTATTTCTTTGCTCTATCTTTGTCCTATTGCTTGCAATTATTTTTTTCTTCTTCTTCTTCTTCTTCTTCTTCTTCTTCTTCTTATTTTATCAATGACTGTTTACTTATCTTCAGTAAGCTTGAGTAAGCTGATGACAAGAATTATGAAATTTCAATGTTATCAAAAATTTTGATGATATAAAAACCTTATTTAACTATATTGTTATATATATTGTTATCGTGAAATAAAATGACTCATATCATGATATAAGGTTTTGGTCATATTGCCCACCCCGTCGGGGGTATTTTGTCTGATTGAGCATGCTGAATCTGCATTAGCGCTGTCGGTGAAACAGAGAACTCTGATTGGCTGTTCAGCTTTATAAATGAGTCAGTGCATGAGAATAAAAGCGAAAATGATGAAAGCAAGCTTGTAGTTTGTTGTCTGTAGTCCTTTTGGTGTGTTCAAGTGCAGCTTTTTTGCCAAGACTCAGTTGACGCGAGGGTTTCAAGGCAGAGTCGGTTTTCAATGGCGCTAGTTCTTTTATGTCGGCTTGGTGTGCCATGGCCTTAACTGTTATGAATAAGCCAGTTTTTCATAGTATATGAATTCATCGGTTGTGGAGATTGATCAGGAGTTTGTGTGTTTTTAGGATGAACATCTCACCTTCTGCTCAGCGCTGACAGAGAGGGACTGGAGTCGAGAGGTCATGAGGGCCAAACTCTGCTCAAACGCTGCCACCAGGTTAGCCTAGAAACGCAAAAAAATCTATTTAATTGCATTACATGTGACTGTCATATAATTAAGATAATATTAAAAAATAAATTGAATGTTTGGAATATTTCAGAGCTACTTTTCAAAAGTTTGGGCTCGATAAGATTTTTAAATGTTTTTGAAGAAGTCTCATGCACACAAAGGCTGCATTTATTTAATAAAAAATACAGTAAAAACAGCAATATTGTGAAGTAGTATTGCAATTTAAAATAATTTTCTATTGTAATATATGTTAAACTCTAATTTATTCCTGTGATCAAAGCTGAATTTTCAGCATCATTACTCCAGTCTTCAGTGTCACATGAAAACAGTTGTGTTGCTTAATACTTTTTTGTAGAAACCATAATTAATTTTTATTTTTTCAGGATTACTTCAATAGAAGGTACAACAGAACAGCATTTATTTGAAATAGAAATCTTTTGTATCATTATAAATGTCTTTACTATACTACAATTTAAAGCAATGATATATTAAATAAATAATACTATTATTAAACAACCTTGCTGACCCAAAACTTTTGAAGAGTAATATACATATAAAACAGTAGCAACTTTATACGTGTTTGACAGTGTATGCATACATTAGCAGACAGCTGTGAGGTCAGATTGGCCACCTTCTCCTGTGAAGATTCCAGCTCCCTCCTCAGCTTACGGATTTGCTGTGAAGAAACACACAAACTTGTAAACCAACAGATAATTTGATAAATAAAGTGCCATCAGATTTAAAGGAATAGTTTGAAAATGAGAATTCTGTCATCATTACTCATCCTCATGTTGTTCCAATCCTGTACAACTTTCTTCAGTATAACACAGGTTAGGACATGTTAGGCTGCTCTGTTCAATTCAATGATTACAAAAATGACAAGCGAGGGCTCTCATACTCAAAAAAAAAAAAAAAAAATCATAAAAGTACTCCACATGACAAGAATTCTGAAGTCATATGATAGTTATATATGAAAAACGGTACAAGTCGTTAGTCACAATTGCTACGGACATGGGTATTCATTTTTTGAGCATGACAACCCTGGTCATTGTTGACTTCTACTGTAAGGTTAAAAAAAAAAAAAAAAAAAAAAAAGCAGAAAAAGAACATTCTTCTGAACATCTTTTGTGTTCCATGGAAGAAGGATCGTTGTTACATGATATTCATAGTCATTGTGTGAGTAAATAATAACAGAATGTTCATTTTTGGGTGAACTATTCCTTTAAATGATCACATTTACTTTGACAATTCTCTAAATTGTTTTTCCTACATTAAAGTATTAAATTCAGAATGAGCCGATGAAGCTCACTGCAGCTGCTGGAAAACTGTGACAGATGATATTTAGCACTCCCAAAAGCAACTGTGTCTGTTTATATTATCTCTACTTGGAATGGGCTGATAAATTCTATACATGCAACTGAATGTAACAAAAAGACAAATGGCGAGTATATTCACATGATGCACACCAGACCAGAACAACACACACAATCAGACTCACTTCAAGCCACCAGATTTGGAATGCAAAACTTCACCAAGTATATATTTTCCAGTTTTTCAAAGTAACTTGGTAAGACACATTCCTTTTGCATCCATAGATCAAGTAGAAAGACTCATGAAATGGTAAAGGCATATTCCCACCAGGAAAATAAAATATTATCATGACATCATCAATATACTAAAACTAGACAACACCTGAAATATCATACTGATGTGAATATGCCTTCACATTATAGTTATTAAACACAGAACATGGAGGGAATTATGAGTACCAACATGTGGCAAGTGGTTAGTTACTAATTTCCTTGAACCCAGGGACAGTCTGTTATGATTGAATGAAGCATCACTTGACAAAAACACAGCAGAGAAATCTCATAACAGCATTCTGAACAGCTAATGGCAGTTTATGGCTTTCAATTAGTGCTGTGTTAGAGTTTAAATGTCCCTATTATTCCATTTTAAAGGTTTTGTTTTGAGGTCTACAATAGGTTTACATGAATCTAATGATGGCCCAGTCAGCTGTGATTGATCTGCTCTGCTCTAATTGGTCAGATGGCCAAGTCTGTTGTGATGTCAACAACTTGAACTAAACTCTTCCAGTCTCAGCTACAACTACAGTGTTTCAGGGTCAAAGTAGACATTGTTCACGGGCAACCAGTGAAGACCATAAGCTGGCATTATGCAAATTTTGGGTACACTTTATTTTAAGGTGTCTTTGTTACACTGTAATTATACATTTAACTACTGAGTAATATTAAGTAACTACATATACTTACTATAGGATTAGGGTTTGGTTTAGGGTTAGTTGCATGTAATTATGCATAATTTATAGTTATTAATATAGTAACTACATGTAACATATGTAACAATGACACTGTAAAATAAAGTGTTACCCAAATTTGTTACATTGTTATATAGGTTTGTAACAGGAAGTGAGACTGGAATTACTGATGACTCATTTCGGCAGTTCAGAATCGATTCTTTCTTTTAGGAGACTTTGAACTTTAAAACTTTGTAGACCTTTTACATTTACAAATGAAATAGCTACAGTATATTACACACTACATGAAAGGTAATATTCGAAAAAGCGTACTAGGGGCACATAAAATGCTGACATTAGCTGACTTTAGCTGTTATGATCTCTGAGAACATGTATTACAAAAACAGGTTATTAAACTCTGAATGATGGAGAGGGAAAATCCGAGAGAGAGAGACAGACACTCACCTCGCCCTGAATTCTCTCCTCTGCCTGAGAGATTGCACGGAAGAAAAGAATTGCAGATAGACAGTAAGACGCTAAATAAATGGAAGTCCATAGTGATGAAAAACAAATACAAATGGAAAAGATCTAATACAGGAACAGGGCTGCACAATTTGGTCAAATAATTTTTTTCTGCCATATATTAAAGATAAAAATGATAATAAAAACACAAAAAATGATAATAAAAACACATAAAAGTGTGTTCACACTTGTTCTCTTTAAAAGAACCAAATTGAGACCAGTTTCAGCTGATCCAAAATTTGGTGACAAAATAGTGTTCACATTTTACTTGAATTCAAAAGTATGGAAAATATTTATTTATTTAATTCAATTGTAGACTTGATTTATTTTTTATTCAATTAACTGTGCAGCCCTAGATAGGAATGCATTTTTTAATAAAGCAATAGTAAACTATTTCACTATTTATAGGACAACTGGGTTAATTAGCTGCAAGATAAGTAGTATTACTTATGAGTGAATGAGTGAATGAAATACATTTGATATTTTATTTTTGATGATTGAAGTGATTTGACTTGTTTGAGATGTTTATACTACTGTGTAAATCTGTTTTATGTACAAAAACAGGCCTGTTCTTCATTCAACCAATAGATCACATCAGCACCTGTGTCATGTGCAGCAGTTCAAGTAACAACTCCATTTTCAGTAAGGAAAGCAGAGAAAGCTTCTAGTAGTGTCCCTGCTGTGAGGGTCAAATAAATCAGCAGGAGCAGTCGACAGTTCCAGCCGAGCTGCACTCGTGAGAGTCTAGCACCGTATGACACGTGTTCGGGGGGAAAAAGTGGTGGGATACTTACCGAGGAGTAGCTGGAGGAGGCATTAGACACCAGTGAGAGCACCGAGCCATGAACTGCAGCAGGAAAAATAGAGACAGAAAGAGAAAAACACACAAAAATGTGTGATTTTAAAAGCATTAAAATAGCTAAATCACGGGATAGGTTATATTGTGGCAAATTCAGATTATTCATTGAACATATCCTGTGTTGTGTTTTAATATTTGTAGAATAACACCCAGTTTACAGAGCTATCTATTAGCACAAAAATAGTTAGAAAATTTAGTAATGTTTTGATCAAAGGCAAAATACAGTACACTTAAGTCCAAAGCATACTTCACTTTTTATGCGTACACTAGGGTCCACATACACTCATATTTTTGTTAATTTCATTATCAGCACAGTACACGCATACTGTACACGCACCGCCTGGTTTTTGTAACCACGAATACTCCGTAAGCTCAAGTCACATATCATATTGAATTTTTTCCCACTAATTAATTTATCCACAAGGTGGGCTGTTGATTTACAAAATACTTGAAGAAAAAACTGAATGAACGGAAGAGACACTGGGGCTGCGTCCGAAAACTTAGGCAGCTGACTTGTTTCCACGCTGCCTTATAAGGCAATTAATTCATAGGCAGTGTTTGCGCATGAAGGTATCTCTCTAAACTGATTTCAGACAGATTTCTGAGCTGTAACAGTTTAATAATCTAAAGCAAAATAGAGCTAGCTTTGGTGATATCAGTGTTGTCAAAAGTACCGACTTAAGTAAAATGCCAGCTTTTTCGCTAGCATTTTGAGTGGATTCTTAAACACCTCTGATTGGCCATTGTGTTCACACACTCAACAGATATGTCTGTGATTAGCTACAATGATCAATGCTTCAAAAACATTCAAAGGCAGCATTTTTACGTTTTCGGACGGAGCCTGGAAGACTATACTTTGAAAGGCTATGTGTATAACTGTGCACATGTAAATAATGAAGTCTACTTTGCGCTTTATTGCTAAAGGGGACAATGGTAATATTTTGTCCCTTCTGGGATTTGAAGTTCTCCAGATATTTCATCTCTATGCCCCATTTAGACTGAACCATATAAGCTAATGTCTCACCGTCATCGCCGGGTTCTCTGTCTCTGAAGGAGCCGGATCGGATCATGCTCTTGGGTCGCTCTGCAAGCGATAGGGTGCTGCCCAGCGGTGAGGACTGATACAGCTCAAAACTGGCCTCTTGAGTGGGAATGCTGTTGGATCTGGTCATCCTTGGCGTTCCTGAGGTGGGACTTGGTGTCACTGCACATAACAGACAGCAGAGGGAGCCAGTGTTTATATATGATATAAATCAAGGCACAATGGAGAAAGGTGTCCTGCATGTCGCCTGGTGGGATGCATCTTTTTCAATGGGTTAAAGTCACCATATAATCCAAATTGCCAATTCTTATTTTTGTATGGAATATTGCAGTATTTATTATAAATGATTTACCTGTGCACATCATTATTTTATATATTATATATATATATATATATATATATATATTTTTTTTAAATTCATATTTCCTCAAACTTTGATCAAAATAACTTCCCCTCCCTCTTGCAGCTCATCTCTTCTCTTCTCTGATGACGTGAGGGTGGGGCAACTTGTCACTCACATGAGATCGACCAATAGCAAACCACAATCATCCAATCAATTCCCCATGGACAAAATCAAGTCCCACCCTACATTTGTTCTTGTTTGAGAAGCTGTTTCACTCGGACATATGTCACAATAGAGAAGAAAAGACTATCACAACTCCTGTTTCATGTTGACTTTCAGCAAACAGGGATGCAAAACATGAACCAAAATGAACTTTATTAACTTATTATATGTAGACAGTCTTATTGTGCATAATGTCCATGTGGGCATAAAATCAAGCACATAAGCATGCAGACTGCTTCTACAAACATTTGTGAAAGAATGGGTCGCTCTCTGGAACTCAGTGAATTCAAGCGTGGTACCGTGATAGGTTGCCACCTGTGCAATAAGTCCATTCGTGAAATTTCCTCACTACTAAATATTCCACGGTCAATTGTTAGTGGTATCATAATGTGGAAGCAATTGGGAACAACAGCAATTCAGCCACAAAGTGGTAGGCCACGTAAAATCACAGAGCGGGGTCAGCGCATGCTGAGGCGCACAGTCTACAGAGTCAATAGCTACAGACCTCCAAACTTTGTGTGGCCTTCAGATTAGCTCAAGAACAGTGCGTAGAGAGCTTCATGGAATGTGTTTCCATGGCCAAGCAGCTGCATCCAAGCCTTAAATCACCAAATGCAATGCAAAGCATCAGATGCAGTGGTGTAAAGCACACCGCCACTGGACCCTAGAGCAGTGAAGACGTGTTCTCTGGAGTGATGAATCACGCTTCTCTGTCTGGTAATCTGATGGACGAGTCTCGGTTTGGCGGTTGCCAGGAGAACAGTACTTGCCTGACTGCATTGTGCCAAGTGTAAAGTTTGGTGGAGGGGGGATTATGGTGTGGGGTTGTTTTTCAGGGGTTGGGCTCGGCCCCTTAGTCCCAGTGAAAGGAACTCTTAAAGGTGCCCTAGAACCAGTTTTTACAAGATGTAATATAAGTCTAAGGTGTCCCCTGAATGTGTCTGTGAAGTTTCAGCTCAAAATACCCCATAGAATTTTTTTTTATTAATTTTTTTAACTGCCTATTCTGGGGCATCATTAACTATACACCGATTCAGGCTGCGCCCCCTTTAAATCGTGCGCTCCCTGATGATTCAGCCGTGCACAGATCCAGACGTTAATACTGGCTGCCCTTGTGTAATGCCTTGAACATGGGCTGGCATATGCAAATATTGGGGGCGTACATATTAATGATCCCAACTGTTACGTAACAGTCGGTGTTATATTGAGATTCCCTGTTCTTCAGAGGTCTTTTAAACAAATGAGATTTACATAAGGAGGAGGAAACAATGATGTTTGAGACTCACTGTATGTCATTTCCATGTACTGAACTCTTGTTATTCAACTATGCCACGGTAAATAAAATTTTTGATTCTAGGGCACCTTTAATGCTTCAGCATACCAAGACATTTTGGACAATTTCATGTTCACAACTTTGTGGGAAGTGTGCAGTGTGGGGATGGCCCCTTCCTTTTCCAACATGACTGCACACCAGTGCAAGATCCATAAAGACATGGATGAGCGAGTTTGATGTGGAGTAACTTGACTGGCCTGCACAGAGTCCTGACCTCAACCTGATAGAACACCTTTGGGATGAAGTAGAGCGGATACTGCATGCCAGGCCTTCTCGCCAAAATCAGTGCTTCTAGAAAAATGGTCAAAAATTCCCATAAACACACTCCTAAACCTTGTGGAAAGCCTTCCCAGAAGAGTTGAAGCTGTTATAGCTGCAAAGGGTGGGTCAACTCCATATTAAACCCTTCGGATTAAGAATGGGATGTCTGCTTTGAAACGATATGCATTGTGAAAAGCGCTATACAAATAAATGTGAAATGTAAATGTGAAAAATGAGAATTGAATTAAAGTTCATGTGCACATAAAGGCAGGTGTCCCAAAACTCAGTTAATGCTGTAGAAGTGTGGAGACACTTACTGATGCTCGTCAGCGGCATTTTTCCTGTCAGTATGGGTGAAGGGAACTGTGGCGGACTGCTCGTCTCCGTCAAGCTCAAGATGGTGTGAGAGTGACGTCTCTCTTTGCTGTCCTCCTCAGCCTGCGAGGAGATGTGCTGGCTGATGGGAAATGAGGGTGTGACGTCAGTTTCATGGATTTACTACCGCTTACAAACCGTTTGGCCCATCAAGAGGGGCACCATAATGAGGCGGCGGAGGTAAAGTTAAATGATCAGTACCTTAAGCCTTTCTTCGGGAGAGTATTTCTGTCCCTTTGTGAGCTGAAAAAAAAAAAAAAAAAGAAGGAGAGTGAAAAAAAGAACATTATTCAAATGACAGGACACTTATGCATGGAAATGAAGAGATCACACTCCAAAAATAGATCACAGACATTTGTAAAGCAAAATGAGCAATTAGTAATTCAGGCAGAGGGATAATTAGCTGAGATATAATCTGAGTGTTAACATAATAGGCAATTGTTCTGCTTTGAATTTTGGGTGCATGTGAACTGAGTACTAATGTGCTGTATAAATGTAAATTCTGTGATGTGGCTCTGTGGAGGAAGATTAAGAAGCACTTGACACCAAGTATTAAATTCAGTGTGTAAGTTGCCCTGCACCTCTTGTGCTAAACACATGAATGATTCCCAAATCAAGTGACTTGATTGCTGTTAATTTTGTAAGTCATCTGACAAATTATTTTTTGATATATTTAGAAACATGGTCACAAACTGCTCTGCCAAGTCTTCATTAATATCTCTCTAGTGAAGAAATGGATAAAGAAAGCGATGGATAAGAGCTGTGATGGAAAGAGATGAGTTGCTGAATAGAAACGTTATTAGAGTCACTGCAAATTAAACTAATGATACACATGACCCTCATTAGCCTTTCAGCTCTACGGCGGCCCAATAAAAGTCATGAGCAAAATTAAGGCCATGAGCTATTGTCCAGCTTTTAATCTGACCAAGCAAGCATTAAAACAATTTTGTGGTGTTTTTTTATAAAGGAGACGGCACAAAAACAGAGAGGCCATGGGTGGCAGAGAGCTGTATGAACCTTGCAGTGAAAATAACCCCGGTAACAGGAAGAGTGAGCTGCTTTTAGATGTTTCCACTGGCACGCCCAGTGATGAGCTGCTGCTTTGAACACACCACCCAATATGTTTGTTTTCTCGTGGTCATTTACATTCAAGGGCTGCTGTTTTAGGAGAGAGACAGGAAATGACCATGGTTGCGCAAAGTTTTTTTTTTTTTTTTTTTTTTGTGATGTAGATGAACTCAAAAGTCTTCTTGTTTGTTTCTATTTTTTTTTTTTGTAAACTAAATATAAAATAACATATTACATAACAGGTCAGATTATAATGCCTTAATAACATTTAGGGTAGAGTGGGGGGAAATGTATGGAAGCTTGTTTCCGCTACTAAATAAAAAAAGGTAATTGCAACTTTTTTTCTCAGAATTGCGAGTTTATATGCCATTATCATCAAATCACAATTCTGACTTTATAACTCGCAATTCTGACTTAAAGGGATCGTTCACCCAAAAAAGAAAATTCTGTCATCATTTACTCACCCTCAAGTTGTTCCAAACATATATGAATTTCTTTGTTCTGCTGTACACAAATGAAGATATTTAGAAGAATGTCAGTAACCAAACAGATCTTGCCCCCATTGACTATCATAGTATTTCTTTTTCCTGTTATGGTAGTAAACGGGGGGTGAGATCATTCTTCCAAATATCTTCCTTTGTGCTCATGATGGGTGAATTATCCCTGTAAAATCCACAAATTCTGACTTTATAACTCGCAATTGTGATTTTATATCTCACAATTCTGACTTTTTTTCTCGCAATAATAAATAAATAAAGAGTCGCAATAACCTTTTTTATTTATTTTATTTCATGGCGGAAACAAGCTTCCGTAGAAATGTCCCCCTTAAGGACTTTTTTTTTTTTTTTTTGTGAAAGAAAAGTTAAATGTGTCTAGAATAATTATCCTAGTTTTCAGTGACAATGACATACATTATAAATCAAGTGTGAAAAATGCCCCCACTCTGAGAAAGCAGTCCAGAGTACAAGCAGTTTTAGCTTAAAATTACAGACAAGCCAAAATAACAGTAGATAAATATGAATATTTGTTAATGAACCATGCTGAAAATCAGCCTATTTGAAAAATATTGTTAGCTATATATAATTATATTTTCCTTAAATACTCCCTAACTACAAGCCTTATTCTCATATCATATGTAACTGTGATGTTCTGCAAAACAACAAGCTTTAAAACACTTTTTTCTTACTGCTGAAAATTAGATCACTTACACCGTGTCTACACTGGTGTAGACACAGTGTTACTGTGAAATCCACTTTCTCTCAGTTACGTCACCAGTGTGAATACTTCCACATCACTCTTACAAGTCCATAGCAACAACAAAAATGTATCTTAATTTTATCTAGTGGTTATTTTGGGGAAAACAGTAGGGGGCATTTTACCATAAGGGGCCATTTTCCCCCACTCTACCTTATAAAACCCATTTTTTGTATTGTAATTAAAGAGACATTTTCCTATTTTTCTGTGATAAATTCAATATTAATTCCTATTTTTCTATTTAATTCCTGCAAATTTCAATTTTTTAAAATAAATTTACTACATTTTTAAAATATAATATAATATAATATAATATAATATAATTAATATAATATAATATAATATAATATAATATAATATAATATAATATAATATAATATAATATAATATAATATAATATAATATAATATAATATAATATAATATAATGGACATTAACCGCTTTTTTCCCCCATCATAATTTGGCTAGCATTACATTATATGATCATGCTCTTATTTACGCAAATGCTTTTAAACCATTCAAGCTCCACAAGACAAACGAGAACATGCTGTCTGTGAATGTCGTGTCATGTGACACACACACGACTCGTGTTCACAGAAAGACATGTGCCAGTATCGAGCTCTCTTTCATGCTTGAACAAACAGTAACTCACAGAATTATGCCAAAATGTCAGTTTTGTTGAGTAACCTCATAAGGGCTGTCTTAAATGAGTTAAATAACATCTTAAATGAACTTAAAGAGTGAGAAAATGAGATATGCGCATCAGATATGCATCATGTTCAGCAGCTGCAGCTCTTAAAGTGACAGCAGCCTAATAAACCAGTTGCTGTGATGCCTGCCATTAATGTTAATCAAAGAACAAAGCTAACAGAGAAAATTGTAGCTTTAATAAGGCTTTAATCTATATTTAATTTATAATTTATGCAGTGAAGACTGTAGAGTGTTTGATAACTTTATTTCATTTCTGTATATTTCCTGCCTGTTAGACAGAAGGAAGGCCACGGGTAAATATGACACTTATTATAATGGGTTTATGTTAGGGCTGCAGCTATCGATTCTTTTTGTAATCGATTAATCTAGCATAGGGCTGGGCGATATATCGAATGCTTTTGTCACGCGCATTTCGTCAGTAAAGCTGGTTCCCTGATTGCCGCTAAATCGCCATCACCTGTTTTCAAATGAAGTGGCATTTAATAGACAGAGCCGTAGTTCACTGATAAGCCACGCAATATCGCGTTCAATATCGACGGCGCTTCATATCGATATTGAACGCGATATTGCGTGGCTTATCAGTGATCTACGGCTCTGTCTATTAAATGCCGCTATATTTGAAAGTAGGTGATGGTGATTTAGCGGCAATCAGGGAACCGGCTTTACTGACGAATTGCGCGTGACAAAAGCATTCGATATATCGCCCAGCCCTAATCTAGCACTTAATCGATCGATTAATCGATTAATCTGATTTTTTTTTTTTACGATCAAAACAAATAATGCATAGCGAAAATGATGTGGCTGTAAAATGATCAAGCATTTGGCTTTTATTTCTAAAAAAAACAGAGGTATTGGTTCCAACTCCAACATTTGGCACCAAAACTAAGCCTATTTATTGCAATTTTTACCCATTTAGTGTTTATAAGTGCCAGTGCCAACAATTATATAACAATACAGTTAAGTCAACTTACTGTAAAACATGTATAACATGTAAAACTATGAATACAAACTTAAATAGTAAAGGCCATTTGGCCTTAGTTTTGTCTTCTTAATACAACATTACAAAAAAAGGATTGCACCTTCTGCAAATTACCCACCTGAGAACAAAAACGCATGCCGTGTGTGAGGAAGAGTGACGCCCCAGTCAGACCAGTTGCTTCATTGCAGTTTGGTATGGCAGAAATAGCCTACATACAATCATTTTCAATAGAACACTGCATTTGGCTTGCATCACTTGCATTCCGGTGCATTTTAGGTTAAGCATCCGTTCGAAAAATCGCATCACAACATCACGTCCCTGTGTTTTCAGTAAATGCATACTGTAATTATTGTTGCGTGGCTACATAAAAAGTTTAAGCATATGTGATGCATTGCCGCGATTGGTCTGACTGGTGCGTGAGAGAGACGAGGGTGCATGCGTGTGTGTGTGTGAAGGGGTTCTTTTTTTTAGGCTTTACTCTCTTAAAATTGAACGTGAATACGTTTACTACTTAAAAACATCAAAGCTAAACATCATATCTATCTTTACTCTCCGCCATCGCTCCAACTAAATTCAAAATGTCACGCGCTATGGTGTGCTTCCTGAACATGAACAACGGTCCGTGTGAATCAGATCCCTGCGCGTATAGTATATAAATAGGAATTTAACGAGGCTTCGAGGCAGAGTTTTTGCCTCGAGGAATTTTTGTAATTGAGTTAATCGAGTAACCCGATGAATCGTTTCAGCCCTAGTTTGTGAAGATTGTTTTAAGTTCACTTATATTAAAAGTTGTTTATTTTAAAGCCTAATAAATGTTAAAATTGACAGCTTTCAGTTATACTGTAATGTTGAATGTCTATAATTAATGTTTAAAAAAAAAAAATCAATTTCATAGACACATCAAAAACTCCAATGTTTTTAAAAAATGTATTAATTAATTATTGTTATTATTTTTTTAATCAATTGAAAGCAATAATTATATTATATTATATTATATTATATTATATTATATTATATTATATTATATTATATTATATTATATTATATTATATTATATTACACTGGAATAGTTTGTGTTATCTGGTGAAGTGATCACAGACATGTAACATGTAGACAGGAGGTGCAGGAATCACTGGAGATGCCCTCACCTGTCTGTCGTGAGAGTGAGTGAAACCCTGCTTCCTGTTGACCAGCCACCAAGCGTCCCTCTGTCCTCATGTCTGGGCCTTGGCTCCGTCACACCGCCACCTGCTGGAGACACGCTCATCTGTAGAGACAAGGACTCCATGCTACGATGCAGCCCAGAGAGACGGGGGTAGAGTGAGGGAGAACCACCAGCACTGCCCCCTCGACCCACGGTGGCACTGGAGAAACATTCGGAGGAGTTGACGTTAAGGATGGGAGCTGGGCTGGGGGTCAGACAACTTGAGCTGCTAATTCCTGAAAGATCTTGTAATTTGGAGAAGGGTGGCACTTTGGGAGGAAGCTGGTCCTCCACATTGATTATCCCACAGTCCAGGCTGTTGGAGTTGACTTTGTCCAGGTGAGCAGGTTTGGGCAGAGATCTGGCACTGGAAGGCCTGTGAATCCCATGCCATGATATAGAGATAAATTAAAAATCAGTCTTAAAATAATTGACATAACAGTAACTTTAATTAGTGACGAAAATAAACAACTGTAATATATAAATAAATAAATAAATAAATAGGTGATTCATAATTGGGGGGGGAAAAGATAGATAGATAGATAGATAGATAGATAGATAGATAGATAGATAGATAGATAGATAGATAGATAGATAGATAGATAGATAGATAGATAGATAGATAGATAGATAGATAGATAGATAGATAGATAGATAGATAGATAGATAGATAGATAGATAGATAGATAGATAGATAGATAGATAGATAGATAGATAGATAGATAGATAGATAGATAGAGTACATTACATAATACATTTCACATATATATATATATTTATTTATTTATTTATTTATTTATTTATTTATTTTTACAAAAATGTCACATTTGACTGCTAGCTAACTTGTGTTAGCAAATCCAAGGTTTACCCAAGTGTTTCACCCAAAAGTCCTCACACATTATACCAATTTCATAGTGAAAACCTTAAATGTATTAGCATAAATTAAAAATTTTAAGTGGTCAATTTCAAGTTGTTTATCTGTCATTGAAAGAACAAGTGCAAAACCCCAGACAATAAAAGCAGATTGAAGCTATGTAAAGGAGGTTTTTCTCACCTCTGAGAGTTGGGAGAGGGTAGCTCTGAATATTTGCCCAGGCTGGATGGTTGCCGAAGTCCCAGTAGCTTGGAAGGAGGCTCTAGCGCACTCTGTGTTGGTGTCAATGTGCCATTCTTGAGCGAGCCCCCTCCGCCACACTCAGAGTCAGACGCCACTGCCTTGGCTTTGGCCTTCTCCTTCTCACGGTCTGTCTGGTTGACTGGACCACACCCTCCTGTACTGGCCCGATGGGAGCTCTTCACACTGCCTGGTTCCTTCAGTCTGGATGGGGTGGGGACCGTTTTTAGGCCCTGCAGACCAGCATCCATGTTGCTGCTGACAGGGCGAGTGCCAGGCCGTCCTCCCGTCAGACTCAAGGTGCTAGACTTAGCAGGTCTCGGGAGACTTCGATACTGGATGTTGTTGCGTGCATTCGGAGCCATGAAGCCTTGATCACAGTTCGACACATCGAGGCTGGTCTTTCGTCCTCCACCTACACTACCAGCAGAGGGTTTCACTGGGATACCAGAGGTTTTAGGAGTTTTGTTCCCAATTGCAGAATCTCCGTTTCCACCAGTTGTTAGCACAGTGGCAGTGCCAGTGGTTGGAACAGTTTTCTTGTAACCGAAGGAATTTGCCGTGCCGGCAGAAGGACGGACAAGACCGGAGGGAGGTTTTCGGTGCTCACCACGATCTTTCCCTGCATCCGAACTGGAGCGCTGTAATCCAGATGTTTTCACTGCCATTTTGGCTTTATCCACAACTCGCTGATCATTCTTTGGAACTGCAAGCAAACACAAGTAAACACATTAAGACATGAGTAACCATAATCAAGAAGAATTATTACAAACATCAGACCAGAAGAGAAGAGCATTTGGATCTTGAAGGGTCTTTTTCACATTCCCAAACATTTCTAATGTGATCCCATTAAAACATAAAAAATAACACTGCAAATTGGAGAAGGTACAAGCAGAAAAACAAAATTTTTTTACATAAAATCAGTGACTCAACCTCAATTGTTGAGGAGAGGTGCGATATTACTTTTATAATGGTGCGTTCACACCAGACACGAATGAAGCATTAAGCGTGAGTGATTTACATTTGCAAGACACAAATAAACATCCTGCGGTACGATTCACGCGAATAAGGCGGCGCAAATTGAGCGTTTCAGGCCTTTGACGCGTGTAACACATGATTTGCACGAATCGCACAAGTTGAAAAATCTGAACTTTGGCGAAAATTCACACCGCGTTAACCAATCAGGAGCTTGCTCTAGTAGTGACGTGATTACAACGTAGCGAGCAGAGGCAGAAATCTGAAACAACAATGGAGGACAAAATCATCGTCGCTGTACGATACATCTTCATACTTTTATAGAAACAGGAATAAAAAGGATCTTGCTTGGAAGAAAGTGAGAGAGGAGGTCGGACAATCTGTTAAGTTGTAAAAAACGGTCTTTACTCAATTTGAGCTATACTATATACATATTGAGACTACAAGCTAGCTAAAGCCGGCAAATTGAGCTTATTCGCTGTATTTTACAACTACTTTCCCGCTGAGTTGTGTTTATTCAGAGGAAGTGTGCAGAACGAAGTGGAAGAGTCTGGGACACATATTTAAAGGAGAGGGAGAGCCCCTCCCATGACACAAATTCGCATCTGTTGTGAAGTGAATTTCATGTGCGAATGAAGCAAGTAAACTCAAAATGTTCAAGCATCCAACTGCGCGCAAATAGCGCAAAAATTAGTTTTGAAACACTTATTTTCTTCAAATTATTGAGTGAAATAATCTTCACTAAATGACATTTTTTGGTCTGAGGGTATTTTGCAAGGTTTCCTAGAAAAGACCTCCAATCACACCCTGCTTTAAAGTAAGCTTTTACACTTCATTTAACAACAATGTACGTGAAACACACACACACACACACACACACACACACCAACAGATGCACAAGCTGCTTCATTAGAATAATGCAGTATATGGATACAATCCATCATGAGGTAAAAGACATTACTGCTTATGCTGCTGACTTCAATTCACTCAACTGTAACATGACAGGCTGCTTGAATATTTAAGACTTTAACTTTAACAGAGGGCCCTTGAAGTCATAGAGCTCTTTAAGAAACAAACGGAGTGGGTACGGCACAACTGTTACAGTACTGACAACATGAAATGGGTGAACTTACAAAGCCCACCCTGATGGCCATCTGGATCCTCTCAGAGATATTTATAAATATGCGGCAAAAACAGGGCCAAAACCCTAGTGCAATCGTGGCTCGATCTCCGGGCGAATGGGAAAACACTCCAAACAGACTGTTCGCAAACATAAAAATTGGCTTTAGTTTAACAACGCCATCCACGGTATGCGAAAAACCTTGCGGGAGTAGCTTAAGCATTTAAACGGCTCAATTAGCAGACCGTACAACAAATAAAAATAGCGTAACAGTGAAATACGGCATGTATTTCATCTGTCACGAGGCGCTGTAATTCACACCACTGCCACCCAGGACGGCGGCCAACACAAGTAAATACAGCTGACATCAACTTGAGATGAAGATTAGATGTGAAAAGAAATGTTGAGTTGGAATAATGTAGGCCATTAGCAGACTATGACTGGATTAAATACTAGCAGGATTGTATCAAAGGATAGAAAGGAAGAAATTTTTTTTTTACACGTTTGTTTAGACTGGAGGCAAACAGTAAAAGTGAGTCAGAAACCGAAAGAGAGAGAGAATCAATGGAAACTGGAAAAAATTGGACAGGGAGGAAAAAATAGCTAATCGAAAGAGTCCAACTGTTAAGCTATTAAACTGACGGAGATACAGCTGTGAGAAGAGGAATGGAGATGTAATTTGTTTTCCTGGTACTACATCACTTTAACGGTAGGCTTGTACGACAAAATATACACATGGTCTTATTATACAAGATTGTGTCTTAGAATAACAATTTGTCAGTCCAATGTGACATAATTAAGATCCATTTCCCTGACACCCCGCATTTGACTGTTATTACTGCAAACGTCATTATAACTATTGCTCATACTTCGTGTTTGGAATTTTAAAAAATGCATACACCATTTATAATAACATGCTCAAACACAGGCGATCAACACATACATACTCGAAAGATTCATCCCCTTACACAAGCACTCATCAACATGGTAGTAAATTGTTATAGTTGTTCTATTTCTGTTGTGAAACAAAAGCAATGTCTGAAATGGCATACTAAGTGTTGGCATACTAAGTGTGTTCTATACATTTTAAAAGTTGACAGCTATGACAGTTCTGTCATGACAATTCTCATAGTGTTTGGCATGGTACTGAAGATGATGGAATAGATCTGCTACGCCGCTGCTGGTTATTGGTGCTGCTGCAGAGCAAGTTCGGGACTTGCTACTGCCAATACATACACATCACGCTGCTGTGAGCAAGTAAGACATGCTGCTGCTGTTCAATATAGCGTACATGAATTAAATGAGTAGATCTATACAGGTGGAGCTGGGGAAGGTGGAGGGTTTCTGGAAGTGCACTGCATCTGCTACAGCAAATTTTGACTAAGTATTGGAATGTTGAGCACCAAACTGATACAGCAAGAACCATTCAGCTGTGCCATATAGAGAGTGATGTGATTACAAGCAGTTTGAGTTAAATAATAACTTTACCAGCCTGCGCCATCTAGAGTTTCATGACAGAACTTTGTATTTTACATTGGCATGTGACCTACTGCATCAGTTGAATTTGGATACTAGTCTTTTTACATACTGTTTTTATTTTTTGCTATATAGCAGAGAAGGCATTACTCAAACACAGGGAAAGGCCAGAGCCAGTGTTACCACCTTGTGGACAAATTAATAAGCGCTGAAAAAACACATGTACTAGCTGAGTATATACTATGCATGGTAATGATGGGAAAAGCTTTTCAAAACTTTGAATCAATTGTTTCGCAAAATTAATCATCGTTTTGAAGCACTCATCACGGCACACGCTGGTGACGCCTGTTGGTCAAAACGTGTAAATGCAAAAAAAAAGTTTTTGTGGAGTGCTTGGTTTATTAGGCTAATTATCTAAAAATCTTCCTTTTATTATACAAATGTGTCATTAAAAATGTCTACAAATTTATAAAACCATATATACACTGGTTCATGGGTTCACACTCATCGACTCCTAGTGGTTGAACCAAGCATCGTTTACTCAAATCAAGTGACTATGGCAATCACTGCTTTGAAACAAAGGATTCGCAAAGGATTCAAAGCTTCACAAAGTGTATTTCGAAAGCGCCCATAACTGTTAGAAAAATATGTCTGTGCGCATACCAAGCTGATGATAAAATATACGCTATGTGCTTTGTATACATACCCTAACCTATATGTAAAAACTCAAATATATCTTGAGCTTAAGCATGTCTTTTTTATTAATTCACTGAGAAGACTCATTCAGATTCATTCACTGATTCATTCATTTACCCTTTATGCAAGTTACATCATCATGTCAGTAGGTGGCAATGAGTATCTTTTGTGTGTTATAAGTGGTCCAAATGAGAAAAAAAAAAAAAAAAAAAAAAAAAAAAAAGAAAGAGTTCAATAACACCTTTCATTTTCTTGTTAATTATGTATTGTCATCATCCTTTACGGCCTATAGTCACAATTC
The DNA here is from genome assembly GCF_024489055.1 of Chanodichthys erythropterus. Taxonomy (NCBI): domain Eukaryota; kingdom Metazoa; phylum Chordata; class Actinopteri; order Cypriniformes; family Xenocyprididae; genus Chanodichthys; species Chanodichthys erythropterus. Next base: position 5,866,370 of record NC_090240.1, on the reverse strand, counting down.
TCCTGTGTGCATTATCAACGAGATTGACGAGCTGAATGAACTGCACGCCCCTTCCCATTCAGTGCATCAGCAGATCCTCACAAAGTTCACAAACAAGATACAAATCTTCATTACACTATTTACTCATGCTAAATTCAGTCTTCGAATGCAGGAGAGCAGTTGTACGTTTTACAAAAGACTTCAGAAAATGAGTCAGTGCACTGAATTGATTCATCCATTTAAACGATTCAGTCTAAAACACTGATTTGTGCTTAATACAGGGCTCTTTTGCCGCAGCCTAGAAAATCCATGGGATCAACTCGTGCTGCAGCTATGGGATTGATCAGGTGGAGAGAATTACCATCACTCTGTCTGAGGAATGAAATCCCATAAATAAGATTGATCGGCTCATTTCTCTCCAAGTATATGAGAGGCTATATTTCATACACATCTCGCATGACAGGGATTGAGGTTCCCAATTATATAACTGTATTTTCAAATATGGAATATTTGAGATCCGATTCCAGTGGATGATAAATCATAAAGACAACAAGGAATAAAAGCTGGAACTAATTCTCCCTGTTACAAAATGTGGGTATAATCATGTTTCCAGTGCCATCTCGTGCCTTCATTCTGTCCAATCAAAGTGTCTGTCCACAGGGAGAAACAGATAGCGCTGACACAGACGTTTGGCTTGCCGGTCGGTAACGTCTACACGCTCACTGAAAGACTAATGACTACTTCTGTGCTCCACTGTCTCTGGGACAAACCACTTCACTCAAACATTCAGCCAGTTTTCACAGTTCTGATTACATCTGGTTTGTCTGACAACAGCACATTCATTCTTTCTTTTCTGTGGAATTGTGACATATTCAAAAGGTTTAGATAAGATGTGAGTTTAAACTAATGTGTCGATCAACAAGTACTTATAAGTTTTTTAATAAATCACTCAAAAAGACTCATAAATCTGTCTCAAACTCATGATAAATTGATTTAAATCTGGCACAGTTGCTGCAGTCTGCATTACTGAACTCTTTCATAAAAGAGCAGGAGGTGGTATAAATCTGAAAGATTATTGTGAAAATGTTGTGCTTTGGCATTATGAAAAATTATTGGAGAAAAAAAAAAACTGTTTACAAGCATTTAAGACTCTGGTGCTCCTCATTTAGGGGTCACACTCACAGTCCTCCCAGTAAAAAGTGGGCGAACACCTCAAAGTTTTATAAAGTAAAAACAATAATGTATTTTTGTTCAATAATATTCTTTATTTAAAAGGTGCCCTAGAATTAAAAATTGAATTTACCTTGGCATAGTTAAACAACAAGAGTTCAGTACATGGAAATGACATACAGTGAGTCTCAAACACCATTGTTTCCTCCTTCTTATATAAATCTCATTTGTTTAAAAGACCTCCGAAGAACAGGCGAATCTCAACATAACACAGACTGTTATGTAACAGTCGGGATCATTAATATGTACGCCCCCAATATTTGTATATACCAGCTCATGTTCAAGGCATTAGACAAGGGCAGCCAGTATTAACGTCTGGATGTGCACAGCTGAATCATCAGACTAGGTAAGCAAGCAAGAACAATAGCGAAAAATGGCAGATGGAGCAATAATAATAATTGACATGATCCATGATATCATGATATTTTTAGTGATATTTGTAAATTGTCTTTCTAAATGTTTTGTTAGCATGTTGCTAATGTACTGTTAAATGTGGTTAAAGTTACTATCGTTTATTTTCATTTCTAAACACTTGCAGTCTGTATAATTCATAAACACAACTTCATTCTTTATAAATCTCTCCAACAGTGTGTAATGTTAGCTTTAGCCACGGATCACTATCAAACTCATTCAGAATCAAATGTAAACATCCAAATAAATACCATACTTACGCGATTAGACATGCTGCATGACGAACACTTTGTAAAGATCTATTTTGAGGGTTATATTAGCTGTCTGAACTTTGTTTATGCTGTTAAAGGCAAGCGCGAGCTCCGGGGGCGGGGAGCACGAGAATTTAAAGGGGCTGCAGCCTGAATCGGCGCATATTTAATGATGCCCCAAAATAAATAGGCAGTTAAAAAAAAAAAAATCTATGGGGTATTTTGAGCTGAAACTTCACAGACACATTCAGGGGACACCTTAGACTAGAAAAGATTACATCTTTTGAAAACACGTTCTATGGCACCTTTAATATTTTGTATTTTGAGGGAATATTATGGTACTAAGTAATATTTATGCAATAACTATAATCCATTTGTTTCCTTAATTTTTTACAATACAATTAATCCACACAATTTTTACATTATTTTTCAATTAACCTCTTCACTGCTATGCTTTTTTCTGCATCGTGGCTGCACCAGAAGTTTAAAACAACATCATCACTCTGGAACAACAGAAACATATCTTGTTCCTGTTTTCTATTGTGTTCTGCAAACTATTTGGGGTGCTTCCTCAAAAGTTATATGAAAAAACCAAACAAAATTGATAATAGAGTTATTAATGTGATGTTATAGCTGTGGAGCTTCCTCCAGACTGCCCTGTGTAATTGCAAAATTGCCGAAAGGCAGAAATGACATTTAAATCTTGTTCTAGCAAGAGGTTTGGGGAAATATTGTGTAAATACAAATTATTTATTATTATTAAAGACGTTATTATTGTCTTTATATTACTGTATCACAGTTTCCACAAAAAATACAAAAAAATATGAAGCAGCACAACTGTTTTCAACATTGATAATCAGAAATGTTTTTTGAGCAGCACATCTGCATCGCCATGGTGAGCAGAAGAGACTTCTTTAAAAAAAAAAAAAAATCATGCAAAGGGGGTCCTTGGCATAAAAAAGACACCTAATTCAATTCTAATTCATAAACAGCCTACAGCGGCAAGAATAACAAGATGTCACATATTTGAACACTGTAAGTAATGAATAGCTATTAGAATAAAATATTGGTCCAAAACAGAACAAGCTTTGATTTCAAGAAATTCTAATTTTTTGGTGCTCCAGAAAACTGATTGCTTGTAGTAGCCGACATGACAGCTTCACTGAAACAGTGTAATTGTGGCAGAAAACATCTAAAGTGTGTTTTCTGAATAAAGCAGATCGAGTTGCGCAGTTCACTGGGTGCAATTGCTTAAATTTCATCAATCTGTCATTTATCCTCTTCTGTGTGCTTGAAAGCTGGACCGCATTGGACACGGCATGAATGGCAGACATATGTACGAGTGTTGATGTGCTGGCTACATGTCAACACACACTGACTGAATGAAAGACTAAACATGGCTGCCTTTCATTAAAGTGACATCATGATGTGCTTCGTGTTTCTTTTTGGATAGTTGAGTTTATTTTCCAACACATACAGTACAGCATCCAGATGGTCTCTTTCAGGTCCAGCTGCATAAACGCTGTGTTCCCCACTGTGCCTCTCGCTTTGTTGGTAATGGCAAACGGACCCCCGCAAGGTGGCATTAAACGTACAAGAAAAAAATAAAAATAAATCAACAGTTTTTTTGAAGCTCTTTTTATTTAATGCATTAACTCTGTGTGTCTGTCTATCCATCTGTCTATCAGTCTTTCTGTTTGTCTGTCTTTGTTTGTCTGTGTCTGTTTGTCTGTCTATTCATTTGTCAGTCTTTCTGTCTGTGTCTGTTAATTTGTCTGTTTTTCTGTTTGTCTCTGTCTGTCTGTCTCTTTGTCTGTCTGTCTGTCTGTCCATTTATTTGTCTGTCTGTTCGTTTCTCTGTCTCTTTGTCTGTGTCTGCCTGTATGTCTGTCTATCTGTGTCTGTCTGCTCATTTGTCTATCTGTCTTTCTGTTTGTTTGTCTGTCTATTCATTTGTCTGTCTTTCTGTCTGTGTCTGTTCGTTTGTCTCTCTGTTTGTATGTCTGTCTGTCTGTATGTCTGTCTGTTCGTTTCTCTCTGTCTGTCAATCTGTTTGTCTGTTCGTTTGTCTGTCTGTCTGTCCATTTGTTTGTCTCTGTGTTTGCTTCTCTGTCTCTTTGTCTGTCTGTATATCTGTCTATTTGTGTGTCTGTGTTTGTTTGTCTGTTTGTTTGTTTTTTTGTCTGTTCATTTGTCTGTCTGTTTGTCTGTCATTCTGTCTGTCTATCTGTCTGTCTGTCTATCTATCCATCTAGGTGCAAGGTGGCATTAAACATCCAGGAAAAAAAAAATCAACTGGTTTCTTGTAGCCCTTTTGATTTAAAGCATTAACTTTATGGTCATGAATTGCAAAGGCAACTCATCTAGGTTTTAAAACAGACAGGGTGATGCATTCACAAAAAGAGGAATAGTGGGTGGTGTTGGGTGATTTAGGGTTTAAAGCTGTTATCGTGTCCCTACCCAACCCCCCGCCCGGGTAGAGGACAACAGCTGGCGAGATCTGGTGCCAACCCTCCACTCCAGCACTGAGCCGAACAGGGTGTCTTTCTCTAGCTGCTATTCTACCCATGCCAGTGGCAGAATCAGGCTTTGTTGGAGCTCTGCATTGGATCTAATGATCCAGCACTAACTGCCATCAACTGAGTTTGCCATTGAGACAGAGGGCTGCATTCAAAGATGTAGCAGATAAGAAGAGTGTCTTTGTTTCTAGATGAGGTCAAAGCCATTGATACTGGACTCTGTAATCACTGCACGGTTTGTTGACTCAAAGGTCACCTAATACTCTTAAACGATAACATTAAAACCCAGTAGAAAAGAAAAATCACCAAAGGGATCCCTTTAATATCGTGATTGTTTTGTCTAGACCACAATGAAATTACATGGAGAGCAAATTAAGACCTTTTGAGATTGTGCTTCAAATTCGAAATCAAAAGTGATATATATACACACACACACACACACACACACACACATATGCATACATATATTTCAACAATTTTATAGCAATATATTTAGTATATCAGCAATGGTCACTTTTTTTTTTTTTTTTTTACATTTCCAAAGGAATATGTAAACTGCTTGTTCATTAGTTAATTTATGGCGGTGTTTGGGAAGATTTAGAAGGTGGAATGTCAGGAATCATGGGAGACTGATGACATGTGTTGCATGTTTTAGGGTGTGTTTCCATACCATCAGCTCTTTGTATGTCTGTGTGTGATATCACTAACCTCCTGGCACTTTCAGCATGCTCTGTGAGGTGTGCGTGATGGGTGAGGTCACGCCTACTGGAGGGTTACGGCTCTTCTTCAGTCCACTGGGTGGGTGGCCAAGCGTCTGGGGTTTCCTCAGTTCACCCTTGACTGCTGTGTCATCCTGCGATCTGCTCTTTTTCCACTTGCTGGATGACTCTGCCTTAAGGCTGCCCGTGTCGTATCCTCCCTCATTCCGGAATTGAGCCTTCCCCTCCTCACTGTACCAGGAAAGGCCACTTTCAACCAGCGAACGTTTCTCAGCATCAGTGCGCAGCTGTGGGAAGAGTCAATGGTAAAATATACAGTCAGTGACTATTTAAATAAAAAAATATATTTAAAAAAACACTAAAGTGCTGAAGTTAAGGCTGGTTCACACAGAACACATTTTTAACAGCAAAGATGCAGGTCAGTGGAATGAAAAAAGTACTAGGTCTAGAGAGGTTTTTTTTATTTTCTGGTGGTTAAAGACATCCATCTAGTGCGTTTACACTGAAAAAAACAATGAAAATGTAGCACAGTGGAATGAAAAGGCGCAATTCTGTGTGAACAGCCCCTTACAATGTTACATTTCTGAACTACTTTGCAATTTCCACAGCATATGTCATTATTTCTATTTTATCAATGTGTTTTATTCTACAAATAGGAGATTAGTAGTTTAAGTAGTAGTTTAACATAATATAGCACTCTAAAACCAGCACACGATGAGAAACATTCGCTGGTAAATGGGGAAAAAAAAGCAAAAGTATTTTAATGTCAGTTCAAACCACCAAACATGGAAGTTCTGTTTCAGAGTCCATTTCTGCTTTATGAGATGAACTGTGGTCACATTCCAATACGAGCCGTAGAGAAGAACAGAAGTGACACACGCTGAGATACATCAAAATATCAGAGCAGTGTTTCTTCTCCAGAACAGTTTGTTTACTCTTGGCTCTATATCTTACTGCGTTTCAATGTCATAGGTTAACTGGGATATATATTCGTAAAGGTGTGAGCGTTATATCAGCACATACATCTGTAACTTTTATGTTAAACATGATTTGCATTAAATAATCAGATATTCAACATATTTGGACATCTAAATACAGCTTAACTATTATACAGCTTTATTTTTTAAGTGTTTTTTAGTCAGGCAATGCAGTAGTGAAACCAACATGGTAAAAGTAAAAGTGACAGTTAACTGGAAACACTTCAAGAAGTTATTCATAAAGGTAAAAATATGCACTGGAAAATCAATTTAGGGGGCAAATATTGTCCCTTAATGGTAAAGGTGTGACTGCAGTCGAAGTGGAAGAGAGGGGGTACTCAGAAGGATGGTAATCCCTTCAGAGGGTACTCCAAGCTAAAAAGTTTGGGAACCACTGGTATAGTATATGGAAATATATTGGTTTTGTGATATATTGGTACACATTTTATAATGTGATGTTTAAAGGTGCTGTAGAATGTCTTTTTAAAATATGTAATATAAGTCTAAGGTGTCCCTTGAATGTGTCCGTGAAGTTTCAGCTCAAAATTTCCCACAGATTTTTTTTAATTAATTTTTTTAATTGTCTATTTTGGGGCATCATTAAATATGCACAGATTCAGGCTGCACGGCCCCTTTAAATCTCGTGCTCCCCTCCCCCAGAGCTTGCGCTTGCCTTAACCAGCATAAACAAAGTTCACACAGATAATGTAACCCTCAAAATGGATCTTTACAAAGTGTTCATCATGCAGCATGTCTAATCGTATAAGTATGTACTTGATTCTGAATGAGTTTGATAGTATGCTCCATGGCTAAAGCTAACAATACACACTGTTGGAGAGATCTATAAAGAATGAAGTTGTGTTTATGAATTATACAGACTGCAAGAGTTTAAAAAATGAAAATAAAAAATGTCTCTGTGAATATAGTAATAAACAATGGTAACTTTAACCACATTTAACAGTACATTAGGAACATGCTAACGAAGACAATTTACAAATATCACTAAAAATATCATGATATCATGGATCATGTCAGTTATTATTGCTCCATCTGCCATTTTTCGCTGTTGTTCTTGCTTGCTTACCTAGTCTGATGATTCAGCTGTGCACATCCAGACATTAATACTGGCTGCCCTTGTGTAATGCCTTGAACATGAACTGGCATATGCAAATATTGGGGGCGTACATATTAATGATCCCGACGGTTACGTAACAGTAGGTGTTATGTTGAGATTTTCCCGTTCTTCAGAGGTATTTTAAACAAATGAGATTTATATAAGAAGGAGGAAACAATGGAGTTTGAGACTCACTGTATGTCATTTCCATGTACTGAACTCTTGTTATTCAACTATGCCAAGATAAATTCAATTTTTAATTCTAGGGCACCTTTAATATTTTTGTTTTAAATTATCATAAAGTGTTTCCAAGAAAACCTAGATTTTAGATTGTTTTTAGATGTTTTATGTTGGGAGTCTATATATTATATTATATTACATCAGGTAGAAATCAATAGCAATGAGATTTATGAAAGAAATACAGCCTTTAAGATCGCTATATTACTGACATTATCTGCCAAAGAAACAAACAAACAAAAAAGTAATAAAACCATGGAGAAACTTAACAAGACTTAACAACTCCTTAACTTTGTGAACTTCATTTGTAATTTAAAGTAAGAGGAGCGAGTCCGTGTTCCCAAGTTTAATGGACTATGTCAGGCTTAAGGAGAAGAAGCCCTGTGGAGGGGCATACCTGCTTTATTAAATGTAAATAAGCCCTTGTGAAAGGTTGATGTCATTTGAGGAATGTCTGCTCCCTTCCTAGGAATTACGGGATACAGGCAAGCTCACATATTTGACCAATTAAACCTGTCTGAACTTTGATGTTTGTATAACTGTGATGTTGACATGTCATTTCCTTCTTCTGGCAAAGACAGCCGTGTGGGTCAGATCAAGAAAGAAGCCGAGGATTGTTCCTCACGAGTACAATAACCTGAAGAAGATGGGGAGGCTGCTATGTGAGTCTGTGGGGGGTTTAGAAGAACATTGTGATCTCTTAGATGGAGAAGATTTTGAAAGGGTCCAGCAAAATTAATGTTTAGAACGGGATGACAGCGACACAGTCCTTACAGTTTACACTGCTCATCTGACTGCTTTCTACAGAAGAGGAGACTGCTATCTTGCTGAAGAAGGCAGTTAGTGTTACCCATAATGCACTGGGAATGTTCAAATTCTTAAACATAAAATGAAATCATCATAATCTATATTATGTGTTAAAGGTGCCCTAGAATTGAAAATTTAATTTACCTTGGCATAGTTTAATAACAAGAGTTCAGTACATGGAAATGACATACAGTGAGTCTCAAACTCCATTGTTTCCTCCTCATTTAAATCTCATTTGGCGAATCTCAACATAACACTGACTGGTACGTAACAGTCGGGATCATTAATATGCACGCCCCCAATATTTGCATATGCCAGCCCATGTTCAAGGCATTACACAAGGGCAGAATTAATGATGCCTCAAAATGGGCAGATAAAAAAATTAATTTAAAAAAAAATATGGGGTATTTTGAACTGAAACTTCACAGACACATTCAGGGGACACCTTAGACTTATATTACATTGTGTGAAAAAATATTCTAGGGCACCTTTAAAATAATTTTGATTCAATATGCCTTTTTGTCTTAAAAGTGAAGTGTATAATTTCTGCTTTCAGCTCTACTGTTCAAGCTGAAACACACATTTCACACACATTTTCCTTTTTTTTTCTCCACTAGAAATTCTTGGAAATACACTACAGTAAAAATAAAGGTTTCTTGAGCATTAAATAAGCATATTAGGATGATTTCTGAAGGATCATGTAACACTGAAGACCGGTGTAATGATGCTGAAAATTCAGCTTTGATCGCAGGAATAAATTACATTTTAAAATATATTCAAATAGAAAACAGTTATTTTAAATTGTAATAATATTTCACAATATTACTATTTTTACTGTATTTTTGATCAAATAAATGCAGCTTTGGTGAGCAGAAGAGACTTTCCGACCCCAATATTTTGAAAGGTATAGTGCATCTCAATAAATTAGAATATCATGAAAAAGTTTTTTTTTCTCTGTAATTTAATTCAAAAAGTAAAACTTAAATATTATTCTAGATTTATTAGACAAAGTAAAATATTTCCAGACTTTTTTGTTTTCATTTTGATGATTACAGCTTGCTGCTCATCAAAAAATAAAAAAAATAAAAATCAGTATCTCAAATTATTAGAATATTTAATTTCAAGTTCTATTAAATTACCATTTTCAGGCTATAAATACTGGGTTTAGGTCAGTAATCCCAACAGCAGTCATAGGGAAGTTTGCTGACTTGAGAATTGTCCAGAAGACGATCATTAAGACCCTCTACGATGAGGGTAAGCCACAGAGGGTCATTGATGAAAGAGCTGGCTGTTTGCAGAGTGCTGTGCCAAAGCATATTCATGGAAAGTTGACTGGAAGGAAAAAGTGTGGTAGGAAAAGGTGTAAAATGAAAGGAATGACCGCAGGCTTGAGAAGATTGTCAGGCAAAACTGATTTAAGAACTTAGGAGAGCTTCAAAAGGAGTGGACTGAAGCTGGAGTCAGTGCATCAAGAGCCACCGCACACAGACGTCTTCAGGAAATGGACCACAACTGTCACATTCCACGTACCAAGTCACTTCTGAACCAAAGACAACGTCAGAAGCGTCTTACCTGGGCTAAGGAGAAAAAGAACTGGACCACTGATCAGTGGTCCAAAGTCCTCTTTTCAGATTAAAGTAAATGTTGCATTTAATTTGGAAATCAAGGTCCCAGAGTCTGGAGGAAGAGTGGAGAGGCACAGAAACCATGTTGCTTGAAGTCCAGTGTGAAGTTTCCACAGTCAGTGATGATTTAGGCTGCCATGTCATCTGCTGGTGTTGGTCCACTGTGTTTTCTGAGGTCCACAGTCAACACAGCATCTACCATGACATTTTAGAGCACTTCATGCTTCCTTCTGCTGACAAGCTTTATGGAGATGTTGATTTAATTTTCCAGCAGGATTTGGCACCTGCCCACACTGCTAAAGGTACCAAAAGCTGGTTCAATGACCATGGTATTACTGTGCTCGATTGGCCAGCAAACTCGCCTGACCTTAACCCCATAGAGAATCTATGGGGTATTGTGAAGAGGAAGATGAGAGACACCAGACCCAATAAGGCAGATGACCTGAAGGCCGCTATCAAAGCAACCTGGGCTTTCATTACACCTGAGCAGTGCTACAGGCTGATTGCCTCCATGCTACGCCGCATTGATGCAGTAATTCATGCAAAAGGAGGCCCAACCGAGAATTGAGTGCATAGAAATGAACATACTTTTCAGAAGCCTGACATTGCTGTTTAAAATAATCCTTTTTTTCATTATTGATCTTATTAAGAATTCTAATTTATTGAGATAGTGAATTGGTGGTTTTTTGTTAAATGTGAGCCAAAATAATCACAATTAAAAGAACCAAAGACTTAAAGTACTTCAGTCTGTGTGCACTGAATTTATTTAATACATGAGTTCCACAATTTGAGTTGAATTACTGAAATAAATTAACTTTTCCACGACATTGTAATTTATTGAGATGCACCTGTATTTTTAGGATCAACATGTACCATACCTCATAGCTTTATTTTCATTCACGACAAATTAACGAGTAAGTTCCTCAGAAGGAAACAATCATTCACGTTTGAATCGACATATAGATTTTTTTTTTTTTTTTTTTTTGCGTGAACTGTTCTTTTAAATATGGGATCTGATCTGACATCTATAATAATATTTAAAATGAATACAGACTCTGTGGCACATCTGTACAGCTATAATGTGGTAAAATGTTTCAGTGATTTTAGTTAGCCTGAATGGCTGAAACTAAACCAATAAGCAGTGTGGCCTTGAGCAAATCCAACCAACACAAACACACACAGAAGATCAAGTACATAACACTACATGGGAGTTCATCATTGAGAAAGAAACCAGAAACTCCCTGAAGACTTCTTGGCCAGAGTTGAGTCACATCACTGTCTTTGGGTGGGATAAACTATGTTGTCTGTGCTCTGTGGTGATAGATTTCAGATGAGTATTGACTGAGTCAGTGTGCACCCTTTCACTCTAAAGCGGTTAGCGGTTTGTAACACATTCATCCCATTAGCGGTAAGTACTGTGTGCTCAGGCTCGACTCATCCAGTATCATGTGTCAGAAATTAGCCAACATTGATGCAATGAACATCGAAGCAGAAACACAGATCGTGAGAGCAATATTTCAATCCAATTAGAAGTGAATTACCACGATGGCAGAGTTTCGCCGGGAGCCAATGGGAGTAGTTGGCAGGGAGTTGAGGGAGGAGCCTGCGTTGAACTCCTCTGAGCTGAGGTTGTCAGAACCGTCACTCAAACCGCTGCTGATGGAGCTGCTTTCATCCCAACTGCAAAGAAAACATAAGAAATGACATCACTGTAAAGATCCAGGTCATAATTAGGTCATGGTGAATTATTAATGATGTATGCAAAGCAGTTAAATGAATAATTCATTGCTTAAAAGAAACATATATTGGGAAACATGTTTTTTTTCTTGACCTTTTAGAAGAAATACTTTGATCTACTCTAACACAACTCTCACCAGTCCATTCAAAATATTTATGAAAACTAAAGTGCAAAAACAGGCCATTCAGAAATCATTATAATAACTACCATTACAATCATGTGCACAACACCATAGCTGTGCACGTTTACATATCATTAAGTAATTAGTATTTAACTATTTAGTATTCAGCAGCTCTGCCTGCCATGTGAAGTACGCCACTACACGCATGTCAGCCAATCATAACAGAGGTCATTTACATAGAGGTCTTAAAGGTACAGTGGGAAAATAGACAGGATAATTTTAAGATCAAACAGAGGATGGAAAATGGTCATGGAATATAAATCATGTCTGGTTTTGTTGTGATTAATATTAACTACCCTTATAAGTGGCCTTTCAGGAAAAGTAATAATATGAATAAGGATGTCATTATTAGGACATGGCGTTTTTACACTGACACATCGCAATGTTAATCAGAATTTGGTCACATTCTGATCATGTGTGCATCATGTAGATACATTAACCTGACTAGATTAAGCCAATATTTCAGTTTCAGAATAAGTCAGCTGGTATATGCCTGTATTAATCTGAATCCTTTGTCATGTAAACAAATTTTTCACATAATCTACTGTAATTGGAATAGACATTTATATCTGTGCACATCCAAATGACAGTAATTGTGTTGAAGAGTTTTCAAAAGCTAAGCATGATCCATATTCCTGCATTCAGCTGCATGATTTCAGATTAACTAATTACTCTGGATTTAGGGTTATCAAAAGTACAGACTTCAGTACCAATTTTTAAAATGCAACGATAGCAGTATTTCCCTCTAGCATTTTGAGCAGATTCTTAAACACCTCTGATTGGCCACTGTGTTCATACGCTCAACAGATATGTCTTTGATTGGCTACAAATGATCAACGCTTCACTGTGCGCTTACACAGATACACATGGGAGCATTTAAAAGCAGACGTCTATCAGCGGATCCATTAGGGAACGTTAAAGAGTGTCAAAGATGTCTATTTACAACATGTTTATGAAGCATTGAGCGTTGTAGCCAAATTTACAACATGTTTTTGAAGCGTTGATCATTGTAGCCAATCAAAGACATATCTTTTGAGCGTATGAACACAGTAGCCAATCAGAGGTGTTTGCTGGAAATGCTGGCATCGTCACATTTTTTTTTTTTTTTTAATTTCCATACCGACTTGATACCAAAGTCAGTACTTTTGACAACCTATAGATGTTTTTAATACTTTCAAATGTAATTCAATCAGAATCTCATTAAAAATTCACAAGGATATCTGTTTTTGTCTGGTCCTGGTGTATCAGGAAGCAAATGCTCCAAAATGAAAGGTGCCTTTGAGATAAGAACACATCTTGTTATACAGGACCTGATAAACCCTGAGAAAGTGATAAGGCCATCCTCACATCACTGAGCATATATGCTGAAAAAAGACAGCTGAAGCCATTCCAATCAGAAGCAACAACTGATAAACTTGTTGTGTCACAAAGGAACCTGACCGGTTCCTAAAAGATACAGTTTGTGTTATGTAACTGTTGCCTTTATATCAGAGCAAAACACACAATCACAGGGGCTTCTCATCTTTGTAATTCTGTTTGCCCAGGTGTGGAGATGTTTTGAATTGTATGGAAAGACATGTGGCCTCAAAGTGTTTAATGTTGTTTAATGTCTAATGCCACTAGCTATAACTATAGCATTCAAATTTGCATTTTAAAAGAAGACTTGGAAAGAAAAAAATATTTTCTATTAATATTACATCTCTTAAAAATTGGCACTAAAACAAAACAAAAACACAAAACAAAATAAAACAAAAACACAAAACAAAATAAAACAAATAACAAAACAAGAAAAAAAAAACAGAAAGCAAAAACACAAAGTAAAGCAAAACAAAATAAAAACCAAGCAAAGCAAACAAAAACAAACAAAAACATAAAACACCACAAAACAGAATAAAAAAAAGAAAACTAAATAAAACAATTAAAAGCTAAAGTTAAAAAAAAAAGTTTTATTCTTAAACTTATTCTAATTATTCTTCAGTGCCATTAACAACAGCTTTGAGATGTCATAATGGCCTTTGAACCTAATCCACAAAACACAATATAGTTTCCACACTTTCCCTCCATTTCCACCTCCAGTCTCCATTTTCCAGATGCTTTAAATTCCTCAGATGTCCCAGTGACACCTAAAGACTGGATTAAGTAGCAGCATATTGTGAGAAGCCTGTTATTATAAGATATCTAAGCACGTTCAGCTGTTTTGTGAGACGGCCAGCCCTGAGGTAAAACACTGACAGTCTCTTTATGAGCGATAATGATCAGGGTTCAGGTTTCAGGGCTGTTTGGAACACCTCAAGCATCAAGCTCTGTGATTACGCTCAAAATCCAGACCTCTCCAGACCTGAGATGACAGCACTCCAGCCATGTTTTTAAGGATGAACTAGATGTCTCGTGTTTACCTCTATAGCTAGGAATATTTGTGAGATGCGACGTCTCATTTGGCAGCTGTTTTTTTTTTTTTTTTGCTTTGATGCACTGCAAGCGTGCCATATGTGCAACTTAAAACACTACATTCTTTCCTCTAACCTGTCAACTCGACTGCTATGATGTAGGAGTTGAATCACAGGGAACATCTCATCTGTATGATCTAGATTTATTTTACGAAAGTGTCATTTTAAAAGAGCAATACGGCAAGGAGAGCCTCCCTGCAGAATTTCTGCCGCAGGTGAAGTGGAAAAGGAGGGCAAAGAGACCTTGAAAACCTCAGCTTACCTACAGCATCCCACAGACACAGGGCTCTCTTCAAAGGCATACCAAAGACACCATGCGGTTTTCGATAAACCCAGACTAAAAATGGTTGTTTGATGTTGTTCTGTGAAAGGGGAAAATGCAGATAAGCACAGCAACCTTTCGGAGATGCTGCAGACCCCTGGCCAGGCCTGTTCATAGAGTCAGTGGGTGTGAATTTAGGATTTTTTTTTTTTTTTTTTTTAAACCAGATGGACTTCATAAGGCTTTAGTTCTGGTAAAAAAAAAAAAGAAAAAAAAAAGCTAATGAGCAGCAGAATCTAAGTGGCTTAAACAGCACTGATAACGCAACATACTGTCACATAACATTATGTGCCCTCAGATTAAAGGATTATAAAAAGGCTAATTGAAGCATAGGATTCATATTCAGCTTTAAAGTCAACATTAAACTGCGTTCACAACCTATTTTACTTCCATAATGTGATGTAGTGTATGTCTGAGTGAAACAGAAAATGGTGTAAGACTATTCAGGCTTTTTTCCCTTTGTAAAAATATGCCTAGGTGATTTTTTTTTTTTATTTAACCCTCTGGCCCTCTTTGGACATTTTTTGACAGTTCTTCGTTGGAATAAGATGACACTTGGTGACTTTTGTCGCATTAGCAATATGAACACACACACACACACAAAAATAATAAAATAAAATAAAGGACATGAATCGGACATATTAAAGGGTCGTAAAAAAAATAGTCACTCTTACTTTTTTTCGGTCAGAAATGACCGACATAGGAAATCAATGGGAAAAAAAAAAAAAAAAAAAAGAAAACTCAGAGAATCTTTTGTTGGTACAAACTACAGACACTGCAGAAAAAAAAAGTGCACAGCACTGAAGGGGAGACACTCTAAAATGCCAAGAGTGCAAAATAGACACAATGTGTGACAAAATGCCCTTCTGTGTTCAGGTTTGACTATAGTAAAATGAATGCAAAAACTGACACTTCAAATCAACATTTCAAACAAAAAAAATCTAAACCTTGACAAAAAGTAGAATTTTATTTCTTTTTTTACCAAATGGCACCAATCTACCTTCAAAAAATGGATTTTAAATGCCTTGTCTCTATTCTAACATGGAATACGCTTTAATTGAAAAATAATTAAAAAATATGTTAAAAAATATATTATTTTCAAAGGGAAAAAATAGCTCATAAAAATTTTAGAAATATTGCATAGTATCATAAAATAGCCTCATAATTTTATATAATAATCACAAAATATTATTGAACAAAAATATATTACATTGGTTTTCCTGAAAAACAAAAAAAGTTACTTTTCAAGGCTTCGGTCACTTTTGACCATAAAGAAGGCAAGTGTGACTCCTAATTTTTATCATAATAGTGAGATATATAGTGATATAGTAACAAGACTTTTTCAGGGCGAAAGCTAATGGTTAGGACATGTTGCAGGCTGGATCCAAATCTAGATTACATGCATGGGCACCAAAGCCCAAAATGTTTAAGCACAAGCTTACTGCTGCACAATAGCTTCGACTTTAATCATAACGTCATTTTAGAGCCATCCTGAATCAACATAAAATTCCACATCTAATACACATTTTCAGCAAACAATTACAAACTGCATTCTGTCCATTTTAAAGAAAAAAGAAAACGGGTAGAAATGCACATGTGCAATCATTCTCAAGGCTAAATAAAACAAAAAGACACCGCTGAGCTAATTATGTTAGCGCTGTTAGAGCAGTCTTTCTCCAACTGACACACAACTCCAACACACTCCTCTATCTGTCCTCCCTTCCGAGAACAGGGCTCTCAAAAAACACAATAACATTGTGTCAAGGCTGCACCGTAATTGCAGAGAGCTCGAGCCACGCCAGCTAGAGAGGAAAAAAAAAAAAAGTGTGATTTGAAGATAAAGCGTCCTCCTACCCATCCCCTCCACCCTTAACCAAACATTAACTTTAATTGCATAGATGCAAGGCAAGCAGATAACAGCAATAGTGTGTTTCTAAAGGCGGCATCCAAGTGCTATTTGAAGGTTTTAAGGTAGTAAGAATGAGTTTTCTCATGGCATCTGTCCACAAATATATATCAAACAGACAAAATACATATTGACAACACAAACGGACAGCAATGAACAGTGTTTTTTATGTGGTATTCCTCAGGTGTATATCTTGGATACTTAAATATTTTCAAAAAACAACATTTAAAGCCAGGAAATGTTTGTTAAACCCAAAAATGTATAGATTTGGTTTAAAAATAATAGAAATCACACAAACAATTACCTGATGTAGGTCCAGGTGGTGTTTTAAATATTTATAATATATTCAATATTAAGTTTTGTCTATATAAATTTAACCAACATTGGAAAACTCCCTGTGCACTTTTTCTATTGCAGAGTAAAATATTCTACATATATGTCAAGAGATATATATCAAATTTTACTAAAAGGCTGAAAAAATATAGTCCAGCCCTGCATTTGACTCCACATTTCTACTAGACAACAACTGATTATGACGCCAGTAGCATATGGCCTTTATCCTTAACACATACAGAAGCATATATCAATTGCCTACATGGTCTGCATAATTCGTGCTTTGCCCATCCCAATTTCCCCAGCTTAGCAAAATACTGGAATGCCAAATGACAGGTGGCAGATCCTCTTTCATCATGCCAACTGGTCACACAGAATCCAGAGGGAGTGACGGCTAAGAGCGACAATGACACGCGTGTCCAACACTTAAAACTACCATATAAACCATGCTCTTTATCAATCATTTGGACTCACACAAAACCAAAAAGACACAAGGCGTTCTGACGACACATGAAAATGTGTTCAAGTAGATGTGAAAATGATCGCTGTTCCATGAAATGCACCTTTGTTGAAGCAATGTTACAGTTGTCCCCTCAGGCAAGAACAAAGACATGGTTAAAGCCAATATACTGCCAAAGTTGGCTCAGGTGTACTGTAGACTTGGCTGCCTTTGAGAATTTTTTTTTTTTTATTATTATTAAGATTGCAATCTGTATAGTAGATAGTGTGTAACATGGAAGTACACTATTTACAAAACTTTGATGTGGTTTAAAAATAAATGGTTTTTTTTGATGTCCTGGGGTAACATGCTATATTCCATTTCTAAATATTTCACACATAAATTTATTAATTCTTTTTTTTTTTTTTTTTTTTTTTTGGGATAGCCATTAATTAGAATATTAGTACTTTTAAAAATTAACTTGTCAAACTCCAGAACTGATTAAATTGGACTAGTAAAGGCAAAAACATAAGACTAATATTAAAAATATTAACCTAAATTCAAGATATGCTAATATAAAAATAGTAATATAAACTAAATATAAAGCAATTTTAAAAAAGATGTGCAGTATACGTGAACTAGCCAAACAATAATGTCCGTTTGTCTGCATGCTTTTTCCTTCCTGATGTAAAGGCCACTATCAGTCACCTGTGTCTTTGTTCATAATATCCCTATAATATCCTACTTATTTCAGACCTCATTAAGGTGATTTTGAATTTAATAAGCATTCGGATTGTCATTTGTCTATGCTGTAGCAGGTACATTTTATGCGTGTTTGAAGAGTGGGCGGAGAAATGGCTGCGACTGGTGGCACAGATGGTCTACAATACGGGGTGTAGGACCACCTAACCAGCTAAGCTTTGGAGAACAGATTGGCCTGACAAGGCTGGACCAAGACAGCTTATCAAATGCATGCTGCTTATGAAAGATGCATGAATTATAATTCAGTTTTGACAACATCGATAACGTTTCTTCAACATCTTCACATGCTAAATTGATGGTTTGTCAGATGACCTTTAAATGACACAGACACCTTCTCCATGTTCTTCTGTATGGTGAACATATGGAGACAGGTCACAGAGGGTCTCTGTCTGCCAAAAGCTCTCCATAGCCCAACAGTGTTACACTGAGTGCTATTCTCACCGGGACCAGTCATTTATCTGATCGGCCAGCTTTTCATGTGAAAACAGAAATGTATTTCCTCCCTGAAATATTTCCATTGCATGTATTAAAATGAAAAACAACACGGCTATGCAAGCCTACCAAAGCAAATAAGCCTGTACAAAAGGGATTAGTGAGGATTATATATCAAGTTAGAGCAACTTCCCAATAATGACACTATATTCCATCTGTCCAGATTATGGCAGATGTGTGTAAGTTCTGAGAGGTGCTTGAAACGTCTGAAAGAGGGGGAGTTTTTAAACTACAGATAATCTTTCCGCAGATGCAGTGATAGCTATCTGAGATTTTTTTTTTTTTTTACATACATATTTTCGAAATCAACTAAACACTGCATTGTCTGGATGAATAGCCAACAAATGAACAAGCTAGCCTAAATAACTTTAACTCACTTATTACTCAAACTACTACATGGGATAAATGCATTCGTCCGCTTTAAAGAATCACTATTTAAAAAAATACACTACTGTTTCAAAGTTTGGCGTTGGTATGATTTTTTTTTTTTCTCTATCTATGTCACAAAGGCATAAATTACAGTAAAAACAGTAATTTTGTTAAATATATTAGAATTTAAGAAGGTATCCTAAGAGCTATTTGTGGGTTTTAGGGTAGCAAGAATGTGTTTTCTCATGGCATCTGTCCACACATATATCAAACAGACAAAAGTACATATTGACAACACAAACGGACAACAATGAACAGTGTTTTTATGTGGTGTTCCTCAAGTGTATATCTTGGGTCCTCAAATATTTCCAAATAACGCAGACAGGAAATGTTTGTTAAACCCAAAAATGTATAGATTTGGTTTAAAAATAATAGTATAATAATAATTACACATAAACAGTAACCTGACTTAGGTTGAGGTGGTGTATCATATGGACTTTATCTTCAACACATACAGAAGCATATATCAATTACCTACATGGTCTGCATAATTTGTGCTTTGGCCATCCCAAAATAAAGAATTTTTATTTTGAATCACTATTAAAAGAATAAAAAAAAAAACACACACTACTGTTTCAAAGTTTGGGGTTGGTACGATTTTTTTGGTATTTATTAGACAAAAAATAAAATAAATGAATACAGTAAAAACAGTATTTTTGTGAAATATTAGAATTTAGAATAATTGTTTTCTATTGTAATATACTGCAAAATGTAATTTATTCCTGTAAACAAAGGTTAATTTTCAGCATCATTACTCCAGTCTTCAGTGTCATAAGATCCTTCAGAAATCATTCTAATATGATGATTTAATGCTCAAGAAATATTTCTTACACTTATTGAAGCTGAAAACAGTTGTGCTGCTTCATATTTACGTGGATATTTTTCAGGATTGTTTGATTAATTGAAAGTAAATTACACAAATTGATTGTTTTACATTTTGAAGAAATCCTTAAGGAAACCTTATTAAGTCCTTATTTTCATTTTAAAATGTAGATAAACTCACATGTCAATCTCACTAACTGTCTAGTAGGTTGTTGGATGACTAGTCGACCATTCTTACTCATCCCTATTTGTATACAGAACACTCACCAGCATGACGCTGTGCTTCTCTGCAACACAAATATGAGTAAACTGGACAGTCTGGCCTACATCTTCTCACTGGATTTCCTGTAGGCCCCTACAGACTGTCCGTTCCATTACTCACAGTCTCTTGAACTCTGAACTCACCCAAATCATGTGAACCAGACTCGAAGGTATTAAGCAACATTTTGTACAGCGCAGAAGGCCAGGAAAAGTAAAAAATATTGAGCAAGCAGAACTCTGGAGACTCAATCCAGATTTATGGTCTGTGAGTAATTCATTAATGCTGTTCTGAACCACGATTCCACCTGTAATCATTTTCTGCTACTCTGTCTATAACACATTCTCTCTCAAAGTGTTTCAATTTGAGGGCTACCATGATTAAGGCTTGTTTTGATCCATAATTAATTGCTGATTGGGATTTTAATGGCCATTTTCCCAGGCACAGATTAAGCTTAATGAAACTGCTCAGAGGGGATTCTCTTTTTAAAATCCCTAGCGGTTTTGGACTAGGCTTAATCTGGGACTTATGAAAGAAACTAAGCTATTCGTGTGGACATCTTTTCCACTGTATAATTACTTAAGAATCAAGGCCATTCTTTAGATTTGAGCATCCTGACACAAAAACATTTTTTTTTAATTATTATTATTATTATTTCTATTTTACTGAGAATCTATTAAATATGTGATACAATTATAGTAGTTTAGGTGTCGATTAATATGGATTTTTAAATGGCTGATGCTTATGCCAATATTGCCACAGCAGGGGGCCACAATGATGCCCACAATTTTAAAGAGGCCATATTAGGGCCTTTTACAAAGTCTTGATTTTGTTTTTTGGGTTCATAAGAAAAGGTTTCCATGCTCAAATTTTAAAAAAAACGCATTCTTTTTCACATATTTCTCTTCCCAGTCTGTCAGAAACACTCTGTTTAATTCCGGTCTCTATGAAGTCCATTTTTTCGAAAGGCAGAATGTGCTCTGATTGGTTGGATGGACCAGTGTGTTGTGATTGGTCAACCATTTCGAGTGCGTTTTGGAAATGTCCCACCCCTTACCATAACTGCGCGTTTCAACACACTACTAACTAACTTAATTTTGTGTATGTCTTAGGCGAAATCTTTTTCAAATAAGGAATATTGAGACGTGGTCGTTCCCGGAAGAAAACTCAAGACTTGGAGGGACTTTGTGCTTTGTAACTTTGCAGACCTGTTCATGCTCAAACATTACACAGAAAGTTGAGCATTTAAAAAAAAAAAAAAGATTAATAGGTCCTTTTTAACAATGGCAAATGCAAAAATGCAAGGGGAAAAACTGAGAAGGGAAGGTCAGGAAAAGTAGCGGCTCCTCATTTTATTCCACCTTCTGTTTCAGAACTGTATCACAACCTGGAGGACATCTCAAACAATGAGCTCCATCATAAGTATTACATGTTCTCAAAGTTTGAGTTTCCCATGGCTCCCCTCCAGTGTTGTCGGTTGATTTAACGGACATATTCCCGTTTGAATCCAGGATGCTGAGGGAAATGTTTTGGTTTGAAAGTGGGGGACTGGTAAAGGGGAGGACAGAGAGGTAGAGTGAATGAAGCGCGCTCCTCCCAGACCCTGGCCTAACTCATAGCAGCTGTGGCCACTGTTAAACCCAGCGTGGCCTCTTCCTCCTCCTCCTTCCAGCTGCTGAAGACCAACTGCACGCACTCCACCATAACAATACGCAGGCATGGATTCAAAAACTAATCCTTCTGTAGCTTACCACGGGTGCAGAGACACAAGGAACCAGTGCTGCTGAGGTTGACAAGAATTATGAGCAGCAATGGTCTAAAAACTCTGGCTTATTCAAATAAAAATCATTTGAATGTTTTGCAGCGGATATTGGAACATTTAGTTCAGCCAAATGCATAGAAATGGCACATTCTTGACAGCATAATTGAGTTTTGTCAATCAATACTTAGTTTGATATTTCCATTAAAACTCGCAGAGCAACTCAAAGAGCAGATTAGCTGAAATAATGCAGATATAAACATAATACATAATAAATTAAATAATACATTAAATAGAATTTTACACTATTTTTACCCAAAAATCAATAAAAAAAAAAAAAAAAAAAAAAAAAAAAAATCACTATATTTAGGATATTGGACAAGATAATTTCAAAATGTGACACTGAAGACTAGAGTGTTGATGCTGAAAGTCATTAAAACTAAAAAAAAAAAAAAGAGTTAAGATATTCAAAGTTTAAGTAAGCAGAACTGGCAGATTTCAATACTTTACTCATACATTACTCCTAACTTGAAATTTCAGAGTATTTTTATGTTAAAACTGAAATGTGGTATTTATTCTAGCTTTCGAGTGTCATGGCAAAGCATGCTGGGAAACAGAAATCCCAGCCCAGTTTCAGGTAAATTTAAGTTTGTCTAAATTAAAATAATTAAGTTCATAAAACTCAAAACAATGAAACAATTCAGATTACTTAAAATGTGTCAGTTTCATGAACTGAAAAGATTCATTCTAAATACTCATAAAAGTTCATTTGATTTAATTTGTTTAATTTGAGTTTGCCCCACTCAAACTAATTCATTACAGTTTACAGTGAATAAATTACATTAGAAAACATTCAAATAGAAAACAGTTCATTTAAAAATTGTAATAATACTTTAAAAATACTATTTTATTATTATTTTTTGGATAGTTTGACGGTAGTGTGTAAATTTATACACGTGTGATATTATACGTACCTTTAAAAACACCTCAAAATCCTTTCAAGGCTAGACTGATACATCAATCTACTTTAAAGGTAGAACTGGGTGACAAACGAACAAATCCGCAGTAATCAGATGTCATGTCACATGTCTTATATGGTCTACATTCAGAATTTAATCACAACACATGGTGTGCAGTTACTAGGAGTGTAAAAACATATTGATGCATTTCCTTCTTTATCATATAAATGAAAATAATTACTAACTGCATGCTAAAAAAATTAATCCGAAAATGGTGTCCAAATTGAAGATTAAGATTAAATGATTGCATCATTTAGGAAAACACTGCCAGAGCAAGTATTTCCCTGAAAACAGGATATTGTGGCTCCTGTTCTTGACCTGATGTTGGAGATGATCAGACCAGCATGTTGTCTGCAACAATAGCAAGCAGGACAAAAGCTTTGTAGTAACTTTATTTGCTTTAATGGGGTAGAACATCCTTTCCCACCCCCTGTAGCTACAAACACTTCACTGCAGGAAGCTGTGGAGCTCATCCACGGCAGCAGTAAAACTCAACTGCTCAAGAATAGGACCTGATTTAAGCAGGTTTGAGTGACTCATCCTGCACCCACAAAGCCAGTTTGTGTCAAACAGGTTTGGTTTGACTTCTCAGGCATGACTGACAAGTCCAGACCAAGCAATTCTTTCTTACGCAGCAACTAATCTCTTTATACTGGCATAACAGACTGGTACTTTGCATAGCACAAAAATAACTAGTCATAACAGAAACAATAACTCTCATTCCTGTATAAATGACACTCTCTGCCAACTCCCTGACACTATATCACCTTCTGGCAGTACCACTGTTTGATTTTAAACGGCCCAACAACTTAAACAAACAGATAAAGCGGTTGAACCTGCCAACTTTGGAGAAACTCACTCATGATAAAATTGATAAGGCCGACAGTTGAGAAACTGGTCTTTGTCAAAGACACAAAGAAAACTTGTGCACTGCATTAATGTCTAAACGTACAGAGCAGTAATGGCTTGATCTCTTTGTTCCTAATGACTTTACATAAGGGGTCGATTTAAGGGGTCAGCCATCCAGAAAGAGCAAAAACAGGGCTGTGCATTGCAAGGTCAAAATCAATAAGGGCAGCAGGGAAAGAGGGGGCGCCGTCTGTTAGCTTCATGGGGAGAGGTCAGATTTTAAGTTAGTTAATGCTGCCTTCGCTTGCTATCGAAATTATCGTAAATAAGAGTTTCCTAGTTGAAAATTGGACATGAACGCCCTCTCAAGTTGTACTTACCACGAGGGAATTTCTGAGATAATTTTGATACCCAAGATGGGTGAGCCACAAACTAGTTGTCAATGAATGGGACGCCAAATATAATTTTGGCTTTAATAAGATCTTCCCAATCAATAGGAAAGGATAAACCTGGTGTCCTCTATGATTTCTGTTCTTTCTGACAACAAAACACTTGAATGCGAAGAGTTCATAATCATGACTTCAGAAGTGGAAAGTAGGAAATTTCCGATAAAACGTGAAGGCAGCATAAGAGCACCTCAGATGATCTCTGCAGTGTATCCTGACTGATGGGGGCAGACATAGGGTCAAAAAATGTTGTCTATTTAGTTTTTTTTTTTTTTCTCCAATCCCCTTCTTGTGGCCTGATGTGTCAGACTGAACAGCAGGAACACATTCCAGGTCATTAATAGTGAGACCAAAATATAGTGGCCAATAGTGTGCAATTTTATATATAGGGTAGAACGGGGCTAAAGGCACCGCGGGACAAAAAGCGCCTTTGATTTTATTTTCCTATAAAACCACTAGATGGCACAAAAACTTGCCGCAGCACTTTCCTAAATGTCCACTTTCCAAAATGCACGTGCAAATTTGTCTGATCCTTGACGCGATCGCGGGCAGCAACGCAAAGTTGATTCTGAGGTAGTTTGATCTAATATTTGAGGTTTTCTAAAATGTTGTTGATTTAAGTAGCAAATGAGAATCTATTAAATTAATGTTTGTATTTTCAGACAAAGGTCTTCTTAATGATTTTCAGTTTTGTTCATGATAATTTAAGCAACAGTTTTTTCAATAATGGAAGAATATGTAAAAGTATGGTATTTGGGGTAAAAAGCGCCCCCGCTGTTGGGGCAAAAGGCACAATAATTAACATGATAATGAATAGCTGGCTGACTTTTCCATTTGTTGATACGACATGGTTAGATTCAGATGGTAAATATATATCAAATTGGGTATCCATCTTAGAGATAATATCCATATTTAATGAAACAATCATAATAAAAATATTTATTGTTACAACTGTAAATCTATATTAAATATTATGGGATCTCCTTCAATGCTTTCAGAATTTTACCTTTTAAAGTAATTTTTGTTTCTGTATTTTTAAAATATATTTTTATATTAACATAGGTCTATATTAATGACAGTATATTTATTGAACAAAAAAATATTTACTTATATTTATTTATCAAAATAAACAGAAAATAGTACAAACTTTGCTAATTAGTGATTCTTTTCAACAAGTATTAACCTAGACATTACTGAAACATTATTTCAGCTAAAGTATTTGCATGAATACTGTGTGCCTTTTACCCCATGCTGGGTGGCAAGATGCCCCACTGTGGGACAATGTTTTCCTGAACAGAAACAGTGTTGAATCGTTTTTATGCGATGTGAGGTGTAGAGAAATTGACTTTCAGAAATAAAACCCAACCATGCAAATATTCACTGAAGAAACTTGTGACTTGATGTTCCATTTACATCCTTTATCTCTGTACAGGGTGAATTCAGGGTCATTGGGACACTTTTTGCCATTAAGATGCCATTAATTCACCCCTATGTGATTTATGGAAGGGAAAAAAAAAAAAAAAAACTATCGCTTGTTATTGGCCTACTATACCCTTTGTGAAAATGATGCTTTACCAGTTAGCCTATATGACAGCAGACACGCCCCCCTTTTGAATTCGAATTCAAAAAGAACGTTCGAGCACACATCTATAACGCCCTAAAATTCTATCTAGATGGATAGGCAGCTCACGATTTGAGACGCAGCCACCATACAGTTAATATAAATGTGGAGCACTGGTTTACAGCACCCCACTCGCATCCTCTTATGTAGGTCAGTGAGGAATGCAGCCCACTATAGTACGACACACAGCCTACTGTATATAACGAAACACAGTGAAACAAGCAGAGCACGTCCTCTACAGTGAATAACCTCGGCTTCAGGCAATCCACAAACAGTCATCAAACAATAGGAGAATACTTCCTCCTGACGCGAGATATCCGCCTGTAACCCCCTCCGCAATGCACCGATACACACCTCCATTCATTCACATTCAACGCCTCCGCCTGCTGCACTCACAAACCAGCGGTGACACGCAACTATTCACACCGCACACTTTAACACAACTCGCGGACACAAATACATGAATGTCTCTCACATAGTAGGCTATGCGCGTATCCGTGAGGAATTTAAAGCGCGGTTTAAAAAAAAAAAAAAAAACAATCAATTACGGTCTCCCACGAGAGCTATTAGGCAACAAATTGGGCTACACATTAAATTTAATTAGTACAAAATCATTTTGACGAGTAATGTTTCTTTGGGCCGAATTGTTAGCCTATCAATTTATATTTAATCAGTCAGTGATGGTGCTCAATAGTGTTTAAACCGCACTGACACAGCAAATAAAGAACATCACGTTGAGATTGAGATTCACAAGTAGTCAGCACACGTTCGCGTTACCTTGAGAGATGATAGTGCATTGTCCGTCCTGCTCTCTGACCCTGAAGCTGCAGCATTTTCCCGTTGAGAACCCGCCCGCTCATTATGTCTCGCTCCGCTTTGTTCCGGCTAACATACTACATACAGTATAACATCCCGCGGTTGCTTTCTG
Organism: Chanodichthys erythropterus; assembly: GCF_024489055.1. Classification (NCBI taxonomy): domain Eukaryota; kingdom Metazoa; phylum Chordata; class Actinopteri; order Cypriniformes; family Xenocyprididae; genus Chanodichthys; species Chanodichthys erythropterus. Next base: position 5,839,749 of record NC_090240.1, on the reverse strand, counting down.
TGGCTCTTTGGACGTTTGAATGAGAAGCGGCTCCCTCCGCAGAGCTCCTGGCTCACATTGAGAGAGAGAAAGAGAGAGATAGAGGGGAGGAGAGGAAAGGAAACACCCCCAAATGTCCACCCCCTTCCCTTCCCTTCTCTTGTCTTTCTCTCCTCAGCGCAGCCAGCTGTGAGTCTCTCACTCAGACTGACTCAATAACCAAACCGCTAATGCCAGATACAATTACTGTATGAAGCATCATTCAGGTCTTCAGAGATTTCTCTGTAAAATGTGATTTATACTAGTTAGTAACAGGACTGAATCAAAAGAGTTTAATATGACTGAATTAACTAAATTGCAATTAAAGATTTGACTGAATCAATTGATATGGGTCAAACTGAAATTAATACAACTGATTTGAACAAATTTGACTGCAACTGATATGACTGAATAAACTGAATTTAAAATAATTTAATTTATAAATTTGCCCCTATTTGGGCATGAGCAAAAACATGCCATTTTTGTGTGTCCCTTTAAATGCAAATGAGCTGTGGCTGCTTTCCAGAAGAGGGCAAAGCTTTAACAGCTCTTGTTTTGGTTGCTCAACAACAAAGCTGGAGAATCTCATGCAGCCAAAATGACAATTGTCAGTAATGGTGTTCAGCCTTACATTGTTACTAAACGTTTCTGAATGGTTAGTGGATACATTTATGTAGTTGCTGTGGAGTTGATTCAACTCATCGACTAGCATATGCCGTCATGTTGATCTTTTATGCAAATCCAGCATTGACCTTTGTTTGTGAAGCAGTCTGGTGGAAACATGCAGATTAAGGGGGCGGTAATATTATAATAAGATATCCTTCCTATGTCACAAGGGGAGCGAAATCTGAACGGCTAATTTTTTCACATGCTTGCAGATGCACTGGGGACCCAATTATATCACTTAAGCATGGAAAAAGTCAGATTTTCATGATATGTTCCCTTTAAACACATTACATTACATAAAATATAATACCAATATCAAATGTGCAACTACAAGCCATGTGACAAAATTATATACACACACTAAAATGTAACGCAATAACATTATATAATCATATCATGTATGATTCAGTCCTCTACTAGTTCTCAAAACAATAGAGTGATTCAATAACAACTGCATGGATATTGATATTGATTGAGCAAGTAACATGCCTTCATGCTATTTTTGGTTTAAGACAATTTTATTCACAATCTTATACAGATTTCTTGTTAAAAAGGTACTTTTGTTTTTATATATAAAGTTTTCACTTAGCTACAGTGCAAATTATGGGTCCAGGATAAAAACAGACATAAATCAACATGAATTTCCATATTTAAAAATGTGTATGAGGTGTAGCTTTAAAACAATCTTTAAATTTTAAAGTTTATTAAAATGTGTCATTTTCATATCACTCAGAGGCTTGATGTGTGTTTACATATTCTGTAAGGTAAGTACAGTCAAACCAACACTATCTCACGACCAATTCATACGTATTTTACGAGGTGGCTAATTCGTATGACCTCACTCACAATTTGTCTAAACCCCAGTGACGGGTAGGTTTAGGGGTTGGGTTTTGGGGTAGGTCATTCGAATGAATTCATATGAATTTGTCAACTCGTAAAATAAGTATGAATTAGCAAAAACACATATGGATTTGTACGAGTAAGGTTGTATGAATTAGCTACAGTACCTCGTAAAATTGCCGTGAGATCGGGTTGGTCAAACTGTTGGGAATGGGTCAATGACAAACCCATGCTGACTGATCACTAGTCTAATTATCTGTGGGATGTGTCTCACTCAATGTCAGTGGGGGTTACGGGGTTACTTTTTAAATCAGAACAAGCTCCAGGTAAATTAACTTCAACTGCCATATCCTGCCAACCATTTTAAGAGACAACGAATACACCAAACTGTGAAAATTACATTGGCAGGCTTGGCTTTAGAAAAAGAAAGTTTATTACTGAAAAGACATAACAGTAGAGAGAGGGACCTTTCTCTTAACAAGAACAAACTGCACAGCCCTGTAAAGAGGACAGCAGTGAAAAGACACTCTTCTTCTGTATAGTCAATAGACTGCTTTTCTAAATGAACAGTCTGCTTGAAGAAAGCCAAGACTCTGTTGGAACCACTGAGACGATATCATGAATAAACCTTTAAGAACAGAGGATAGCCCAGAAAGAAAGGGACAAAGAGGGTCTTCTTCCATTGCGCGCACACACACACACACCCCAAGCATCAAGCAGTCACACACATCGCTGGTGGCCCTGGTGTTGTTTAGCGCCTAGCCAGGTGTGGGTGTGTGTCTGATTTAAGGATGTGACAGACATGCTTGATTGGTCCTTTGGCAGCGTGCATAAAGACAGCAGCTGCAGGTGTGCCAGTCTCTTGCCCGCGGTGTTGCCTGGCACCAGGAGACGACAGGGAGAAAGGGCAAGAAACAAAAGGGACACTAATGAGCAAAGAGTCTCGTATAATGAATGATTTCCCTCCCCTGCTTCACTGATCTCCCTCTGAGATGGGGTGCTGTGGTCAGAGCATTGAGTCACCGTATCCAACACAGCTGTAATCGAGTCGTTGCGGTTTTATTGCACCCCGTAAATGTTTGTGGAGAACAGTGTGTCTGGTTTTAGCAATTACGGATGACCTGAGTGACTAATGAAGTTGTGTAATTCCAATAAAACGCCAGTATGTAAATGTACCAGTACGTAACTTGGCACAGACACTGTACTGTACTTAAAAGAGAAGTGTGTGATTTTGATGATGAAATGTTTTAGGAAAAAAAGCATCACTATGACTTTTGCTCATACTTGGTGTTAGTGATTTCAACAAGTACCTAAGAAGTATTAAAACGGTCATGTAAAATGTCCCACGTTTGTGCTATACAGACATGAATGATACAAATTTGCAATGTGTAGGAGAGAGGTGTGCTTATATATCTCTAAGAAATCAGATTAATGTTGCTGGCTGTCGATCAATAAAATAGGCAAAAAAATTAGTTACATAGAAGCAAGGACCCGATTCACATCTAGTGACCAGAATATCAGAGACTTGCATGTGGAGACTTTTGACCAGTAAACACCTTTTTTTTCCCCCAGACCTGTAGCTGTCTGTGTTTCCATCACAGTCTAAAGTACAGTGAAGATTAAGTCCAGTGACGTAGGACTGCGCACGACTTTCTAGTTCCTGCTGGATTTTGTCCTCCATATATAAGCTTAATAAAGGCTGAACCTCGTCGTCTGTCCATTAGTTGTATTTTTTTAAACTCCATCATTGATTCGAATAGCAAACAACTCTTACTGCACGCGCCACAACAGACTTTTAAAAATGGTGGTTGAAATAAAATGCTGCGTTAACTAATCGAAATGCTGCATGAACTCAACCAATCAGCATGTTCAGCACCCAAGTCCCACCTCCGAAAGTTCCTGAACTTTGAAAAAGTACTACTCAAGCAGGTACTTTCTGAGGGGGGATTAATACTTAAAACTTCATTAAGACCCTGGTTCCTGCAGTCGAAATACACCAAGTACCACCCCAAGGTTCCTGGGGAAAATTCAGAAGTAGCACACCTCTAACCTCTAACAGTCTTTCCATACCCCCTACTTCTCTCAGAATCTGTCCTCTAAGCAGTCCTAGTGGTTGACTTAATTGGCAACTGTGGCGATTGTTACGGCCCCTTCCTCAACATAATGGCTGGGCACCAACATGAGACTTTGATTTCCCTGGGAAACTGTCAGTGTACAAGAGATGAAAGAGCAACTGAGGAACACTGGGGAGACCTGGGAGTCCTCATCCACCTTATCTAAAACTCATGAGCAACCACTCCCTGTCTTATTCACTCCCTTCTTGTAAGAGCCGATGCCCTTGGCAACATAAGAGTATGAAAGACTTAAGGAGCAAACAATCATATAGACTTGCAAGGACGACTACAATATGGTTAAATAAATGAGTATGCCTGACTTGAAAGTATGAGAGTGGATGGACTGATTCCATGTGTGAGTGTGCGGGTGAACGGACCAACTCCCACCAATCCACATGTTGGCTTTCAGTGTGCGAGTTAACATTTCTCTGCTGCCAGTCTACCCTCTGCAGTGCACAATGAGATCCATTGTAGGAGGGCAAAGTGCTGCCTGATGAAGAGCAGACTATATTATATTAACACATTTCCTTAGATACACCCAAAATCTTTGACTTTTCTGGAACACCCCAAATGGAAGTTCATCATTTGAAAAATCCAAACCATTCGGCCCATAACTCCACCTCAAGCAAACTTGGCCACTTGTGTTCTGATAAAGCACACTGAAAATATGGCCTCTGCATATTTGTGTCTCTCCTCCCATGGGATCTGTATAGTCTCAGAATAATGGGCTCAAGAACTTGGTTCTTGGTTAGATAGAGTTTCCACGTCTACATTAGGTGTGTATGATCAACAGTCAATGTTTTCTTTGGAGCCTCTGAGTCCTCCAGTGTGGCCCAAAACCCAAGAGCATAACCAACGTCCAGATATTTTTAAAGCTGACTTCCTTCACTGTATGATGTGGCCATTAACCCTCCCTGTCCACTAATAGCATCTGTTTAATTACATCAGCAGTAAAGGGAGCATCATACCCCTTGGTAAGAATTAGTTCCTTCTTTCTGTCAAACATCACATAATGTTTCATCTTAAAACACATCTTGATATGGCATGACAATTTCAGCTATAAAGGAATAACTGCAGTAGATATATTTCCTCAAGTAGTAAAATACATTAAGCAAAGCATGTAACTTCTATGAGGAAAATTGCGTGAATGCTACGGCCCAGACTGCTGCGATTGCCAACTTCCATCTGACATAATTAAACAGTTGCATGAAATAAAATCTCATAAAGTTGTTTTACAAAAGAAAGACAACACAGCTTCAAAGTTAGCTCATATATTGGAGATAGAGCACAGCTGAACATATTCCACAGCACTGAAGAGGAATTCATAGAAAATAGCTTTAACAAGAAGCTATTTCACCCTAATTCACAACTTTCCATTGTAAATGACAGTAAAACTGACCTCTACTCTACTAAGTCTATTGCCACTGTCTATGCTGTGGTTAGACAGAAGAGCCAAATCCAGGGCTACTCCAGAACACTCCAATCTCTTTAGCAGGAGCCGCTGAACTTTGTCTGGTTGACTGCTCTGCTTTGTTGGGCGTTTCTGGTCCCACTTAGTACTTTTATGAGAGAAAGAGGAGCTGATGTGACTGAGTGGCTCTCCCACAGGGTATTTTAAAGAAGGGTGAGTGCTGGACTAGCCTTAGCAGGTGGACAGAAAGAGAGAAAAGGAATGATGCATGACGGCTTACAGGAGAATATCAGAGTCCCAGCAGGAGGAAGGGGAACCTCTAGGTTTCATATGCATTTCAGACCCCTTAAGATCTCATTGTTTGACCCTGAATGTGTCAAAAGTGGGATTGTGAATTTGTTTGTCTTCTTTCTCAAATCCTTCTTGAAAACGTAAGCATGCAACATTTTTTGCAATTTTGAAAGTTGTGTCGGAAGGAAAGTTGCACGTTTCAGTCTGTTCCTCGTACGAAGTTATTGCATGCTGAAATATATAGTTGTGTGAATCTTGACAGCCCCTGCTTTCATTGTATGGAAAAACAGCATGAATACAGTGAAAAATATCTACTTTTGTGTTTCACAGAAGAAAGTGATGGCACTTAGTCTAAACTCTGGAAAAACACATCTACGAATCTTAAAGGAGTTCCTCTCCAATTTCACTTCAACTCTCCTTTGCTCAATATTGTTTTGCGTGGCCCCTCTGCACGATTATTCACCTGGCCCACCCAGACAGCTTGGACAGAGAAGTGGTCCTGAGTGGGACTAGTTGAATAAGAGTAATCCTTTTGATGTTGTTATAGCCTTCAAAACTTCAGTTGACTATGTGGCCATTCCTCCCCACTTTGGCCTCCTCATATTTTAACAGAGCCGTGAAATTCCCCAGAGCAAACTGTTAAGCTGAGGAGTGACAGGAGCTGATAGATTGGGTTTCTTCTCTGAGTCCAGTAAGGTTGAGATACAGAAAGTGTGCAATCCCAAAGTCCAGCTGAAGTATTCACAGACAGTTTATTTCACAGCCTAAGTTACACGTCTAACAGATACCTTCACCAAAGAGAGCACCGCAGACGTCAACACTATTTCTGTGTGAAAAAAAATAAAAAAAAAATAAAAAAAACAACACTTGATCATTTTTGTTCCATCGGCAGCTCTTCAAGAGAGGAAGCCCTTGCTTCTATTATGACATACAGTATTTTAATTTAGAGCAAGTGAAAGGAAATGTGGCACTTGTACAAGAGTTAGGGATAAAATTGTGTCTTTAACCACTTAGTTTGTTATGATTGCAAAGGTCAGAGCATTTACATGGATGGGCGTCCATCTCAAATTGGGCCAAGATAGAGGCCAAGTCACTTTATTAACTTCATTCTCAGTTCTTCACGTCATCACCATTGTGTCTAGTCCTTCAAAGCAATTTGGTCTCACATTAAGATTTTGCTGGCATGTCGAGAGATTTGCAGACTACCCCAGCCCCCCTTAAAGCACCAGCTTTCAGGACATTCAGTTGTGCCAGCTTCTCTAATCACTCTTGACCCCTTCCATTCAGATCACACTCCTTTGGTGAGCTGAGAGGGGATTAGAGACCTTCCGGATCATTCAGCTCCAGAATACATGCGCATTTATTTTACAATCTTAGAAAAAGAACCATGAACAGTTGAGGAGGAGGGAGGTGGTGGGGGGCAGGGGGGTTTGCACAGTCCCAGCAGGAGGGAGTCTCTGCAATAGAGGCAGTCAGGCAGGCAAACTCATATTACTTTTACTCTAACAGGGTGTCATGGCTGATGCCAGAGATGGTGTCCAATCTAGAAATGTTTCTGGGCCAGAAAAATTGCCTCAGCACAAGCCCCTTAGGGACAGCTCACCCAAAAATGAAAATTCGGTCATAATATACTCACCTGTCATGAAGTTTGTTCACATGACATACAAGAACCAATTAGGTTGGATGTTAGTAGATGTTTGAGGTGCTGGTCTCTAACCAGGGCTTGTTAATGTCAGTGACCATGGAGCAGGATACTGTCCTTACTACATAAAACAAAAATAACTTAGTCAGGCTGTCATGGCACAAATTCTGCAGTTCCCTATGCTTGTTTCTTCCAAGCAGATGTATCTTTGAAATGTAACGTTGTGATTACAGCACACAAAATGCATCTATTCCAGCATTTCACTTCTTCTTTTGCTTTAATATTTGACTTATTTCTGTGTATCTATAGTTTTGGGACAAATGAGCACTATCAGAGTATCTGAGACTCGGCGAATGGAGAAGGAATCATTGGTATATATAACGTGGCAACCTTGAGGAGCCCATAATGATGATTCTGGAAAAAAAAAAAAAAAAAAGCCTTCTGGGTAATGAATAAAGCAGCATGGTGATGCAATAGCCACAGTATACTACAGACAGAGAGAAACATGCTTTAGAGCCATTTAAACACAGCTGTTGATAGACCAACCAGACGGTAATAATATAGTAGAGCCTGCGCTCTGCTGTTCTTTTCCATTTGGGACTTTTTCACTTTCATGTTTCCCTAAAGGTCAATTTCTTTAGGAGTAACACCAAATCTCCTTGAACAACCTGTCACAATTTTTTTTCTCCCAAAAGTCTGGCCCAAATTCAAAAAATCTCTATGGGAGCATATATGATTGACAGCATTCCTGGCTAATGACAGCATTTCCATCACTCAATCCCCTTGTCTCACAAGTCAGGACATGTTCTAGACGAAATGGGGGGTTGTCAAGCTTCATCCACACGAAGCATTAGCCTCCCACTAGTCTTTACTGACCGACAACCTTCAGCCTATGTGGAGGAGTGGTGGGTTTGTAAGGGTCACTTGACTCCTTTCCAGAATTCACCTGAGATCGTGGGAGAGATGTCAGAGGAGTCATGCCTCAGGGCATGATGCGAGGTCAACACCACTGTATCAGCAACATGCCAGCATAGCTAAACGCTCTGGGAGAGAATGGGAAAACAAACCGGAGAAAGACAAAGGAATCGGCATTTTACTGCATTTGAGGGCGTTGATGAAACCACTAGATTCATATACTATTCTGAAGTACTTACTGTTATTTTATTAGCTCTGCTTCAAATACTAGTTTCACTGCCTATATAGGCAGCATCCTAACCACCATGGAACCTCATTAGTGACTGATTTAGGATACTCTACATCAGCAGCAACTAAAAAAAACAACAACACCATTTTAATTGAAGGAGGGACTTGGCATGTGGATAATCACCTAGCAATAACCCAAAACACCCTAGTAACTACCCAGAACACCTTAGATCAGGGATGGGTAACTTTGGTGCTGGAAGGCCGCTGTCCTGCAGAGTTTAACTCCAACCCTAAAAAAAAAAAAAAAAAAAAAAAAAAACCACCTGTCTGGAGCTTTCTAGTAACCCTGAAGACATTAATTAGCTTGGTCAGGTGTGTTTCATTAGGGTTAGAGCTATACTCTGCAGGACAGCGACACTCGAGAACCAAAGTTGCCCATCCCTGACTTAGATACTCCAAAGCAATGTGCCAACAACCACTTAGATTAACTTAGCAACCACACTGCAATGCCCTGGCAACCACCCATATTTCCATAGCACAGTGGTTCTTGACCTTTTTTGACACCAAGGACCCCCATTGTCCAGTACAATGAACAATATTCAAAGGCCCATTAGGCCTTGTTTTGTTTTCAAATCTTATGGACACTCCTAGTTTTTGTTTTCACTTTTCAACCAATATAACAATTAAGACTCCTTTCCAGAATTCTCCTGAGATGGTGGGAGAGATGTCAGAGGAGTTGTGCCTCAGGGCATGATGTGAGGTCAACACCACTGTATCAGCAACATGCCAGCACAGCTAAATGCTCTGGGAGAGGACAGGAAAACAAACCAGTGAAAGAGACAAGAAATCTGCATTTTACTTCATTTGAGGGACAGTAGGAGATGAAACCACTAGATTCATACAGCATAAGTGTTTCTGAAGTACACAACATGAAGAAAAGACCGTTATTTTATTAATAGCTATTTTTAAAAGCTATTTTATTAGCTTCAAAAACAAGCTTTGCTGCCTACATAGGCAGCATCATAACCACCACGGAACCTCATTAGTGACTGATTTGGGACACTCCACACTGGCAGCAACTCCACAAAAATAGTGCTTTGTATGATAAATTCAACTCAGAATTGTTTGCAATAGAGTTTGCTGTTAGTATGTTGCTAAGATAAAGGGACAATACCTGTATAATAATAAATATTTGCCAAAAGAATCAATTTTTAAAATCAATTCTTTACTGTATAGATTGGAATGTAAGTTATCACCACCATCTTGGTCTTATTTTTGCTATGCATTATAGGATTGCCTATATCACAAAAGATTTACACTGCCTTACAATTTGGTTAAGACAAGGTATCTCAAAAGAAAGTATAAGATGCCTAGCTTATGGAACAGCCTTTGCATCAGGAGCATGACTATGATGTGAGAATGCTAACTCGGTAGGCAGCTCACTAGGCATTGGGACAAAGCGGTACAATGGGAAAATGTGACTGAGCAGCACCACACTGTGAAATCATCATATAGTAGCGAAAAGGGAAACCAACAAAAAAAGGGGACAGTGGGACAAAGAGAAATACAGAGGTGGAAGCAGACAGCGCAGATATAATATTATGACATGCCGACTGGGTCTGAACAACAGCCAGGGGCACACGGCTCACAGGTCAACTCCTCACCACAGATAAGAGCTTTGTTTGACTGCTCGTCACCACCTCTCCTCTACCTCCATCTCTCCACGCTCTCATCTGTCACTCCAAACCATAGACTGACTATTTCTCAAGCCAGTGGACAAGGCACAATAAAAGAGTAAAGCAATTGTGCTTTTCCATACAGTGTCTAGACAATGGTTTTTGAAATTTTTGGCATCTGAAATTCATTACTGGTTTTTATTACTAAGGCAAGCTTTAATGTTAGCCTACTAATGCTATAGGGTTAGCACAATAGTACAAATTATGTCCAAGAGTTCGTACATAACATTGTATGAATAAATGTGAATTTATAGAAAATTAGATTTTTAAAAATCATTTTAATTAAAGGGGGATAGTGGATAGCCACCTAGCAATCACCCAGAACACCCTAACAACCACTCAGGAAATACTTGTAACTCCATAGCAACGTGCGCCTCTTGATCTAAGTGGTTGTTAGCATTAGCAATTGTTATAGGGGCTTCCTTGTTAGCACACCCACCTCCCATTCCAGAAATGTCGGTTCGAAATGTGCTTGGAGAAGTGTGAGAAGAACCGGAGGGGTTACATTAGCATCATGTTGACACGCATGACAACAGTCAAATGATGTGGCCAGATGGGGTATTTTGCTCAAGGGCTCCAGACAAAGGAAAGGAGGCAGAGAATCAGCCTTATGCAAGTTTGATTGCCAGGATATATATAGTCACTCTTTGTAAACAAATGTTCAATGAGGTACCGAAAATTCTATGCCTGGTCATTTACGCCGTCATCACCCGGGTGTTGACTACTTTATTAAATTTCTGTACCTGTAAACTACTGTTAGACCTGCCTGAAAAGCACTGTAACTTTGTTGTATTATATTTAATTGTGCTATTGCTCGTAGTTTGATTATTTATTTTTTTATTACTGACTGTTTACTTGTCTTTACAAATATAGGCTGTTAAAATTATATTAGTTAAGCTAGTAGTTTTAGTTGTGGTATCGAAATTGGAATAGAGGATTTGTGAACTTTCTCTAGCATCTAAAGTATTGGTATTATATAAAATATCATAGAGGTGGCAAAAAATACACATAGTACACATTGTCCACGACTGGATATTTGCATCCTTGCAGGAGAAAATCTCCTCTGAGATATTGGAAGAGGTAAAGCAAGAAATCCACATAGCACTTTTGGTTTAAAAGGTTTATTTGAATAGAGATGCTCCGCTGAGCTAGAACACCATCAGGGCATTCTGAAGCCACTAATGACAAAAGCATTCACAGCATGAGGAGTTTTAGTCTGGAAAACCAAGCCCGGATATTTGCTGCGGCTTCCGAGGTGGCGAGAAAAGTTGGAATAAAGAGGAAAAAAGTGCCGGGTTTGGTGAACAACGTCTGTAAAGTGTGTTTAAAAGTATTTTTGTTTCCACGACAAGTGGCAAAATGACTGACGTAAAATCTTTTGCAAATAATAAGTTTCAACTTTGCTGGAATATCTACATAGTGATGACAGATACTTCAATATGAATACAGCAGATGGGAGGAATATCAAACTTTCCAATATTACGTTTTCTGATACATAGCCAAAAACACAATCAAATGATAATGCAGTGTCAACGCTGGAAGAGTGACATGTGGGTTAATTGGAGAATTAATTAGCTTTTCTATCTTCAGAGAAAACAAATGACTAAGAACTAGGCCAAAATGTTAATAATTAATTCATAAATATGTTGTTAATGAGTACAATTTATGTATCAAATACTGTTATCTTAACAAAAGCTTGATGTTTCCCCAGTGTTGACACAAAGTAAAAGCACAGCTTTGTATTAAGACAATGGTCGGAAAGTATATTTATATAAATAATTACATTCAGATGATATAGGCCTATCTGAACTAAGGCCCGTCCTTTGTTCAGACCAATGGGAATTCAACTGTATATTACATGGCACATTTACTATCACTGGATCTGGTTCCTGGTCTTTGTTATTTTTGCTCTCAAAAAGCAGTATAGAAATTTTCATTAAATTTTCATGGGTTTCAAAGTGATTTCCCTCTCACTTGAACACAACATCATAATGACAGGAAAGAGAATTGATTTCACGGTGACACGAGCAAAGCAGTCAAGACCCCTGGGCCGGTACACAAAGACTGTCTGAGAGGAGCGGAATAAAAACAAAGGTCATTTCAATCACTGGGTATAATATTAAATAAAAGAAAATAATTTAGTATTTTTTTTAAATGTTTATTTCTAAATTTTATATTATTTTTGAATATTGAATTTAATTATACATTTAAAAAATAAAAAATAAAACTACCATTCAAAAGTTTGGGTCAGTAAGTTTTTTTTTTTTTTTTTTTTTTTTTTTAGGAAACAGCTACTTTTATTCAGTAAGGACACAATGTGACAGTTAAGTCCTTTACAAAAAAAGATTTAAACTTTAAATAAATACTTTATTAAACCAGAAGTTATTTTAAAATTTTAATAATTATATCAATAGAATTACTGTTTTTACTGTATTTTTGATTAAAAAAGTCGGTTCGTGAACATAAAAACATTTTCACGCTCGTTTTTAAAAATCGTATATATATATATATTTGTTAGAAAAAGTTTCATTTTATATATATATATATATATATATATATATATATATATATATATATATATATATATATATATATATATATATATATATATATATATATATATATATATATTTTTTTTTTTTTTTTTTTTATAGAATTGGTTGCTTTTTTCCAACGAAATACACATTATTTATGCCCCAATTTACATATTACAGAAGTATGCACTCAATAAGATGAGTACATCATATAAATTTAGATCACAGATTTTGTAAATTACACAAATTTAACATTTTCCTCCAGCACACCCACAAACGTCCCCTCCACATCTCCACAGGGGTAAAGAGCGCTGGCTAAAGAGGGCACGCGACAGACAAAAGCTCTCCAAGCTTATGATCACTTTGATGACAACAATGAAGCTATTCTCCTGCAGACCGCTACCCCTGCCCATCTCACGCCTTTTAGTGTTAAATTAGTGTGTGCTCATCCTATGTCTGTGGGACAGTTGTTGCCATGGAAAATGTGTGTCCTTCCCAGTGCCCCCGGGAACCTGTGTCCATTCTATTTTGATTGGTGATGGCGTGGGAGAGAGGAGATAAGGTTTGTCACCCAGTGATCCACCTTCAGCTTTACCTCCATAAAACGTGAGGTCACCACTGGCCTCATAACAGAGAACTTTTACTTTTCTGTAACGCTATTGTACTGTCATGTTGTACACTCAAAAAAATTAATTGTTGGATTTACTTTAAAAAAATAAGTCAATATTGAGTAATTTGTACAAAAAAAAAACTATTTAGTTGAATGAACAAAAATTCAAGTACAGCTGACAAAAATACAAATCATTTGAATGTCACCGTTACATAATATTTATATGTATAGTTTACTTAATTTTATGTTGATTACATAAGGTGAACACATTTTTTTTTTTTTTTTTTGAATAATCATTTAAATAGAAAGGAGACCTAAATGCGCATCTCTTCGGAGGCGCGTGTATGACTGTTTCTATAGAAACCGGTGATTATAACGGCCGCTGAAGTGACGTGATGACTTTACCAGTCGGCGATTGGCTCTTGGCTTTAGAAGGCGGGACTTATTCCGCCATATTGCGCGTTAGGCCGGGTTCACACCGCAAGCGGCAGCAGAGCAGAAGCAGCGCGTATTTTTTCGGCGTCCATGTTAACAGATGAGAGCGTTCACACCGCACGCAGAGGCTGCGCGGCAGCGCGGAGCAGGAGCAGAGCAGAAGCAGCAGTGCCGCGATCGTTTCGCCGCTGGGTCTATTTTTGCTGCTCTGCTAACGCTCAATTAAAGTGAAAGTACCTTTGATGGACAAAATAAAAGTGATTTCACACAAAAAAGTACTCAAAATGCACAGAATAAGCATATCTAGTGTGTTTTAACAAGAACTGAAGTATGTCAGGAGAGAAAATTAATATTAAATATTTATAGAAGATTTACTCATTTAAATGTGTTTTTAATTATTCAGTTTGGGTTAAAGTATGGTTTATTATAGAAAACTAAACTAAACTAGCCAGAAAATATGATATATAAACATTATTTTAGTTATTACACAGACAGCCATATAGGCTCTTGCATACCCAAATCAAACCCGAGTTTGCTGTCTTTTTCGCCGAGTTTGCAGTCTTGTAAACATGTTCATGCGTCAGATGATGTAAAACACAAAGCTTACCTCATTCGTTTGCAGCAATGGATGACAGGAGGCTTTTATTTATTTATTTTTATTTAGGCTTTATGTTTATATGTGAGTGTTGTACACCTTGCATGTTAACAAACTTTCAAGACTATCAAGTTTAACAATGACCAATTATAAAAACACATTCATAGCTGTCTTTGTAAAGAAATGCTCACTTTATATGCAGCTTCGAGCCGCTGCTGTGACGCTGTACAAACGCTTCCAGTGTGAACACTCGCGCGTCTCTGCAGATGCAGTTCCCGCTCACGCGCTGCTAACGCGCTGCTTCCGCTCTGCTGCCGCTTGCGGTGTGAACCCGGCGTTACACTTTCTCCCATTCAAAACAATACGAGTGACATGTCTATAGTCCTTGACACAGCCTAAACACAGGTGACACTCTTCTGCATAATGGTAACCACAAAATTCAAAAACATTACAGAAACTACTCTAAATGTCCAATATAACTGATCATTAAACACTAACATAAACTAACAACATCTTTCCCTTTACTGAAAAACACATAAAATAACACTTTAATCCCTAATGCAGTCCCTTGCAAGGCATGCTGGGAACTACGGATCCACTGCAGAGTTAGTTATGTCAACAATAGTGTGAGCGTTTCACACAGCAATGTTAAGTTGACTGAACAAACACCAAGTAAAGCTGACAATACTCAATTTTAGTAGAAACAACGCAGTTAAATTACGTTTATGTAGTTACATGAGTTTTTTAAGTAATGTGAACAAGGGTGGTTTGAGTGAAACTAACAACAGTGAAAGTTCATTTTTTTGAGTGTATGAAGTAAGAACTGGACCAAAAAAAAAAAAAAAAAATATCGGTAACACTTTATAATAACTGCACACTATTAAGCATTAGTTAAGCATTAGTTAATAGTTATTTCATCACTTATAAAGCATTAATAGACATTAGTAAGTAGTTTATAAATACAGCTATAATTGCTTTATTCTTGATTTATAAGCATATCTATAATGTGTTTAATAATTGTATTTTCATACTTTATTAATAATCAATGTATCATTTCTAAATTAAGTATTACATTATTTACAAACCAGTTATTTAGGAGTTCAGTAGTTCATTTAGTAAGTGTAAGTAAATGATTAATAAACTATTTAAACATTCATTTATACATATTATTTAGACACATAGTAATAGTTACTTAGTGTGTTAGTAAATGCTTTATTAACACACATTCCTACTGCAATTCATGATTAATTCAGGTAGTTATAAAACATTTAGAAGTAGTCAGTTAACTTTTTGTGAGCTCATCTAAAGTGAGGACTATTTATGCTTTGTAAAGCTTTTATAAATGAGATTTAACGGTTCAGTGATCTTCTGCACTGCTGTTCTCTAATGTTTTAAAGTTACTGAGTACCGAGGTAGTTTTGACATTAGGAATATGTTAATAAAGCATTTATTAACACACTGAGTAACTAATACTATACGTCTAAATAATAAGATGCATACATGTACATTTAAATATTGTATTAATCATTTACTTACACTTCCTAAATGATCTTATGAACCACTGACAACTCCTAAATAACTGGTTTGTGAATAATGTAATACATAATTTAGAAATGATAAATTGATCATTAATAAAGTATGAAAATACAATTATTAAACACATTATAGATATGCTTATAAATCAAGAACAAAGCATTTATAGCTGTATTTATAAATGGCTTACTACTGTCTATTAATGTTTTATAAATGATGAATTAACTATTTACTAATGCTTAACTAATGCTTCATAGCGTGAGTTATTCTAAAGTGTTACCAAAATATCTGACAATGAAATTTGTGAAGATAAAAATAAACCAAACCTCAATCATGTATTAATTATGCTTTTAAAAATAAAGGCAAGACACTAAAAGTAAACGTTTTTTTTTTTTTTTTTACACATGCACACTGGTCTTGTTAATAATTTTGTGATTTGGGGCTATTTTGCTTTCATAAGAGGTTTTCTTTCTGACTAGTGGAAAGAAAACATTCAAGACATTTTATTGCACTTTATCCGTTTGCTTCTGTAGCACTTTCATACACCAACCTTTACAGGTTTTTTGCTATCTACACTCACCGGCCACTTTATTAGTCACACTGCTTATTAACCCAAATATCTAATCAGCCAATCACATGGCAGCAACTCAATGCATTTAGGCATGTGGACCATCTGCTGAAGTTCAAACTGAGCATCAGAATGGGGAAGAAATGTGATTTAAGTGACTTGTTTGAATGTATCATGGTTGTTGGTGTGAGACGGGCTGGTCTGAGTATTTCAGAGACTGCTGATCTACTGGGATTTTCACTCACAACCATTTCTAGGGTTTACAGAGAATGGTCTGAAAAAGAGAAAATATCCTGCGAGCAGCAGTTCTGTGGGTGAAAACGGCAAACTGAGGCTACAATTAACACAGGACACCAACACTGGACAATAGAAGATTGGAAAAACGTTGCGTCTGACATTCAGACGGAGGCTCATAATTTGGCATAAAGCACATGAAAGTATGGATTATCCTGCCATCATTCATGCTGCTGCTGGTGTAATGGTGTGGGGGATATTTTTCCTTGGCACACTTTGAACCCCTTAGTACCAATTGAGCATCATTTAAACACCACAATCTACCAGAGTATTGTTGCTGACCATGTCCATCCCTTTATGACCACAGTGTATCATCTTCTGATCTACTTCCAGCAGGATAACACCTTCACAAAGCTCAAATCATCTCAAACTGGTTTACTGAACATGACAATGAGTTCACTAATGACCTCCAGCACCTTAAAGAAGAATCTGAAAGCAAAAGGAGGTCCAACCCAGTACTAACAAGGTGAGTGTATATTCTGAAGGCTTTACAGAAGGGTTTGTTCATATATCATTTTATATATAATTGATTTGTATAACATTTTTTTCATAGAAAACATGATGTTGTACAGTATTTTCTGAGTTATGAAAAGAGAATCCCCTTGGTAAAAACCTTTAACTCTAATATGACACCTAAATGAACCAAGAATTTTGAACCTGGATTTATCCCATGTTTAGTTTTCTGTTCTGGAAATCTTTGCAAATAATGCCTAATTTACATATTTAAACATTGTAACTTGTAGTACAAAACAATTGTCTTAAAGGATTAGTTCACTTTCAAATAAAATTTTCCTGATAATTTACTCATCCCCATGTCATCCAAGATGTTCATGTCTTTCTTTCTTCGCTCGAACACAGATAATTCAGGATTATTCTCCATATAGTGGACTTCAATGGCCTCCAGACGGTTGAAGGTCAAAATTACAGTTTCAGTGCAGCTTCAAAGGGCTTTAAACGATACCAGACAAGGAATAAGGGTCTTATCTAGTGCAACAATCGGTCATTTTCTACAAAAATACAAATGTATGTGCTTTATAAACACAAATGATCACCTTGCGCGTGTTTCCGCTTTCCGTATTCTTCAAAACGCTTTGTCCTATGCCTTCCCTATGCTACTTATGGAAAAAAAAAACGAACCTGACGCGGTGTACATTCTGTAAGTAGAATAGGGAAGGTGTAGGACATACAGTGTAAGCTTTTTGAAGAAAGTGGAAGCACGTGCAAGGCGATCATTTGTGTTTAAATTATCAAGAAAATTTTATTTGAAAATGGACTAATCCTTTAATGTGCTGTGACTAATCATCCTAATGATATCCATTAGATAAAATGTTACTCTATTGACTCTATGTGGTGACTTGCTTTAATCTTTCACAATAAAAATAAAAGTCAGTATGCATACTACCATGCATCCATCACATGTACGCGTTTATATCGGGTTCATGCATTAATAATCAAGTGTTTGCATGCTGTGGTGTATTATTAACATTCAGGAGTGAATTCTCCCAGACGACAGAGCAGTGCTGGAAAAGGAGCTGAAGTCAGAAACGTGCAGGTTACACCCAGAAAACACACACAAACACACCATAGCTGACTGCTGCATGACCCCCAGAGACCGTCCTGCAGTATCAGAGGTCCCGCGCTGTGTCAGGGCAGAAACACACACACACAGGGTGGAGGTACATTATGCGTGCTGGCTCAAATTAGCAGCGCATGTCTGATCGTCGTATTGAGTCAGGGAAACCTTGAATGATTCCAGCTGTTGAAATGACCTCATACCCACCGGCTCTAAGATAGCACAGGACCTAATGACTCATCCCGGTTACGCCTTTTCACTATCAACCCTAATTACCCCCTACGACTAACTGCTCCCACTCACTAAATTAACTCTGACAATGGCACATTACAATCAAAATCACCAGCGAACAACATCAGAATGCCATCATTAGACCTCAATTAACCTCTGGGCGGGAAACATGTTGAAACACAGCAGAGATTCAAATGTCATTTGTGAACAAATCGGCTGATTCAAAAAGAATGAAAAACATAAATCACCAGATAAAGTCAGTGACAGCTAAATCTCTGAAGAAAATGGAAGTGGTGCTTTCCTGTGGAAAACTATACATATTGATGCTAGGATTTTACGACAATGACAATATATTTTTATTGCTTATATATAAAAGCAATAAGAAGATATAAAGTCTGTGCAGTTGTGACATTATGCCAAGTGCACTTACACATGTTGTCCTGTAGAGGGAGTAGGAGGCAAGTTAACAGAGCCTGACCTTTATAAAGCCTTTGACTGGGCTGCAACCTCATTAACCACAATGCCGAGCTTCTTCATGAATTTCCACAGCATCACTACAGGACTACACGCCGATGAGCTTCTCTTCTTGAACTCTTTGAGAAATGAGGCTAGGATGTATGACACCCACAGACAAGACTCAGAGCCAATAGTACTGTGAATATCCTTGTTTGTCTTCATGCATATTCTTCACATAGAAGAACAGCCTCCACATTACCACAACAACAGCATCACTGCTGATATGTTTGGGCCCAAATCAGATCTTCCACTACAGACGCATGAACTCACTCCCTGATATGTGCGAATATGTGCAGTCATGCAGAAAACACACATGCGTACAGACACACAGATGATGTGTAATCAGCTCAAGCTCTGGGGAGTCTGTGGAGTTCAACTGTCTATTCATCTGATCCGTCGTGCCACAGGCAAACACAACGCCTGGAAGCTGTAATTCTCTCTTTATCCATGAGGTGATGTTTGCCTCCATCTTTCCCGGTTGTGACTCATGTCACGCCTCAGTACTCTAAAAACATTCTAGTTCACTGTGTCATTGTTTTTAAATCAGTAACAACACTGGTTTGGGTTGATTTTCAGTAATACAGTTCAAGTTAAATACAAATGTAATAGATAAACTTGAAAAGATGCCTTAGACAACAGTAGACTTATATATATATATATATATGTGTGTGTGTGTGTGTGTGTGTGTGTGTGTGTGTGTGTGTGTGTGTGTGTGTGTGTGTGTGTGTGTGTGTGTGTGTGTGTGTGTGTGTGTGTGTGTGTGTGTGTGTGTGTGTGTGTGTGTGTGTGCGTGTGTTGAATAGGCTTTTATTTTTAATTTTTATTTAATTTTAATTTAAGTTTTAGTATTTATTAGTAGCCAAGAAATTTCTAAAGTGTTTTATTTATATTTATACATATATATTATATTATATTATATAATATAATATATACACACACACTACCGCTTTTTAAAAGAAGTTTCGTCTGCTCACCAAGGGTGCAATATTTTATAAAAATACAGTAAAAACAGTAATATTGTGAAATATTATTACAATTAAAAATGACTGTTTTCTATTTGAATATATTTTAAAATGTAATTTATTCTTGTGTTGGCAAAGCTGAATTTTCAGCATCATTACTCCAGTCTTCAGTGTCACATGATCCTTCAGAAATCATTCTAATATGACAATTTACTGCTCAAGAAACATTTATTGTTTACAATTGTACAAAATATTTGTGTACAATATTTTTTTCAGGATTCTTTGATGAATAGAAAGTTCAAAAGAACAGTGCGTATCTGAAATCTAATCTTTTGTAACATTATAAATGTCTTTACTGTCACTTTTGATTGATTGATTGCTGAATAAAAGTATTAATTTCTTTAACTTCTTTTAAAAAAAAAAAAATCTTACTGACCCCAAACTTTTGAACGGTAGTGTAAAATGTTACAAAAGCTTTGTATTTTAGACAAATGCAAAATGCAAATATTTCTTGAGGAAATAATCATCATATTAGAATGATTTCTGAAGGACCATGTGACACTGAAGACTGAAGTAATGATGCTGAAAATTCAGCTTTGCCAACACGAGAATAAATTACTTTGTAAAATATATTCAAATAGAAAACAGTTATTTTAAATTGTAATAATTTTTCACAATATTACTGTTTTTACTGTATTTTTAATTAAATAAATTAAGCCTTGGTGAGCAGACAAAACTTATTTTAAAAACATAAAAAATCTTACCGATCCCAAACTTTTGAGCAGTAGTGTGTGTCTGTATATTATATTATTGGTTCAAAATCCCGGGTCCACTAATAAATAAACATGAACATAAAGATTAAGAACATAAACCAAGATTAAGATTAAAGATTATATTGAATTATCCAACACAATCTCAAGGCAATTCGTAACTATTTTACATTTTGCCGAAATGGTGGCTAATTGAATTTGTAACATTTCATTCATATGATTTATTTTCATACGATCTGCTTACATTGATGGTTAGGTTTAGGACTAAAATTGCACGTTTTCGAATGAATCCCATCATATGAATTCATACAAAATTGCCATCTTGTAAAATACTAGCATTTTCTCTTGATCTGGTTGAATTGTCTCTAGAAAACATATCCCATGGTCTCATAGTCTGTTACTTGTTTTTGCTTGATTTACACTGCTTTGTGTTTCCACAAATGGAAAGATCTTTATTTAGATGTGCTCTTTAAAGTTTAGCAGCTGCTAGACTTTATTAATGTGTCACTTTGAGTGTTATTATTACTAAACTTCTCATTCTTTCTTGGTCCTTCCTTTATTATTTTTTTTATTATTATATTATGGTTGTACAATACATTGATCACAAAAATTCAATGTTAAACATTAAACATGTTAAACATAAAACATCAAATATTATCTGATTGGATGTCATTGTACTATATCATTGTGCACAGATACTGGAAATATCACTGAGTTTGAACAACACAGTTCAGGGCTTTTCATGGACTGATTTTTTTGCACTTTTCATGCTCTTTAAGGGGGTGGTTTGTTATGTTTTCACTTTAGTTAAAGTGTAATGTTGCTGTTTGAGCATAAACAACATCTGCAAAGTTACGACACTCAAAGTTCAATGCAAAGGGAGATGCTTTCTTTTACAGAAATTGTTTTTTAAGGACTACAACAAAGAGAAGCTTTAGATAAGAGGAAGAGTTGTTGTAGTAGAGTGTTACTGCCATGTCGTCATGTTACACCAGACTGCTTCACAAAAGGAGGGTAAATTCAACGCTGGATTTGCACAAACGATTAACATGACGGCACATGCTAGTCGATGAGTTGAATCAACTACACAGCAACTTCATAAATGTATCCACTAACTGTTCAGAAATGTCCAGTTTCATTCTAAAAGTTGTAACTTCTTCCTGAGTCTCTCCATCAGTGTCTGACTCCGGTTTGAACAATGTAAGGCTGAACACAATCACTGACAATCCTCATTTTGGCTGCGTGAGATTCTTCAGCTTTGTTGCGCTTTAGTTGCTCAACAACAAGCTGTTAAAGCTCCGCCCTCTTCTGGAAAGTGGGCCGGGAGCAGCAGCTCATTTGCATTTAAAGGGACACACACAAAAATGGCGTGTTTTTGCTCACACCCAAAGAGGGGAAAATGTGACAAGCTATAATAAATGATCTGTGGGGGATTTTGAACTGAAACTTCACACATTCTGGGGACACCAGAGACTTATATTACATCTTGTGAAAAGGGGCATAATACATCCCCTTTAAAGACCATGAAATGGTGGCTAGATTTATATCTAAGTGCAAGATGAATGATTTTGTTCCATTTTCTCAAAATATATAATTTTGAATGTACTGAAGGTTCAATTTGTCAACTTTTAGGAGCTAACAGACATGGACAAAAAGCCACAAAAACACCAGAGTGAATGAATGACAGACTAAAGTTTAAAGTTGACTAACACTTGCTCACTACCATGTAATTTCAGAACTTTTGTGACTCAAGCGGTCATAGTAAGTCAAGATGATTTATTCCACACTATAGTGTACAAAGCTTGTCATGGTGGAAAGGGGTTTCGATCTCTGAAGGTGCTGGGATTTATGGTGTTTCAAAGTAGCGTGAAGCGTTTGAATGATGATTCAGAGGGATGAGTTGGCTGGGGGGGTCACTGACGCATATTTACTTTCCTTTTCAGCCGTATCTTTTCCTTTTTACAGCCTTCTCTTCTCTGTGGGTCTCCTTATGGATCACAGACCCCCTAACTGACTAATAACAATCGCTTCAGGTTACCACGACAACTCACAGTCCCTCTGCTCTGTGACTTTTGACCCCACTGGGATCTTGGGTTTCTACCTGCTGCACAGGACATCCTGTATGAGGTATGGCTGACTGTCTGTTTGTGTGGATGGAGGTGAAAGCCTGTCCGGCGACTACATGACCCCTCAGGAGGAGGAAAAGGGAAACAGGAAATTTAGGATTATGTCTAGACAACTAATACGGCAGAAAAATTAGCAGCATATGCGGTTGGCTGAAGAACCTCAAAGTTTGAGTTTGACTGTGTGAGATTTGGTACTTAATGTTAAGAAAATACAATATTAAAAAAAAGCCACTGACAGCTAGTTTGTCCTGAATAGATGTTTAATACATCACATCTGGTTAGCAAAATATCTGTAATCTGACAGTACAGAATAGTCAATGATTAAGTCATATTTTATTTTAAGTGTTTCTAACATGTGCAATGCATGAGAATCAACCAGTCAGAACGTTTAGCATTATGACATGACAGTCCGTGTTTGATATAATCAATTGCATGTAATGACCCCATAATTATTCATTTCATTTGATAACCATATCCGCCATCATTATGCAAATTTCACAGAGTTAAAGAGCAGAATATTAAGCACTTATAATACGGGGCTGTTGAATGCTTGAATCTGATTGGTTGACGGACATTCTAAGGTGTGCAGTTATTTTCAGGGAAACGCACGGCTAAAGTCTTGACCGCATTACAGTTTCATATCACTTTGCCAAATTATTTCAGTTATTTCAAAGGTCCTTACAGCCTACAACAGCAAGAGAAGCAAAATCCACAATGACACTGACCAAGCAAATAAATATAGTAATCAATAGGATAAAAACTACAAATTATCAAAAATCATGTTTCATTAAGTACGGAAAGCACATACTCTCTTTCCCCAGCTCTCTCACACACACATACAGTACGGACACACACTTGCACAGAAACGTGTTGTCAGTGCTGCTCTGATGATTTTATCAGTAAAATAGTTTAACAACTTAAAGCTACATGACATTTCTCGAGGTAATAACAGCGCTGATCTTGAAGCAGATAAACGTACGGTTTCGCTAAAAGTAGAGACGCTGGTGCCGAACACTGTTGAGAGATGCACAGACTCATGTAATTCACACACGCTTAATCTCTCTCTCTCTAATAACTGCATTAATAACTGCATTAGTCAGCTATAAATGGCTCAAGCCTCCATTACTAGCTTTAAAATGACGTTTTGCAATTAGCAAAGGAGGCGTGGGATGAGATGTGTAAGAAAAACAAAAGCATTTTAAGGACAGAAACCTGGAAAATTTCTTGAAATAAAACATCTGAACTAGTGATTGACCCGATGTATCGGTTTACCGATATTTTTCCCGATATTTAAGCATTTTTCCATAATCGGGTATCGGTTTTGTAATATCGGATTCGCCGATTTACGGCGCCATCTTGTGGCCGTTTTGAGACTTCCTCCGTCTGAGGAGATCAGTCAACAACAACTCAGTGCACAGGTAAAGTATATGTTCTACTTGGTTTGCTTTAATTAATCAACTTTATTTAACATAACAGACATGCACAAATGAGATCTGAGACATAAATTCCTGATATAGTTAATTTATGCAGCTTGTTTCTAAACAACTGAGACGAACTCATTGAGTCACGTAGTGTAATTCGCCATGTCCTGCCCCAATAAAGACGTAACTTTACATGAATTAAATAAAACAGACGTGAATGAGTGCATGTTGAAAATAAAAGCGCTGAATTTAATTCTCTATCTGTTGTATTTGCTCACCATTAGTCTAGAAGAAAAAGTTTGTTCATATTGCTTAGCAACTGACGGATGATCAGGAGGCTTAAGCACGGCCACTGAATGAAACTTTTGACAAGATTATCTTGTTTAAACACCCTAGATTATATTATCATTTACTACATAACAATTATTTCGCTAATACACATATAAATATAGCCTACCGCTTTGTGGAAATTAATTATTTATTATCTCCATGCGCGATCGCGGTTGATTAAGTTATAGTCAAACAGCACTTTGTCAGTTGGCATTTCATGATTTAACGTTAGATTAAATTTAGATCATAAAATGCCAACTGACAAGTGCTGTTTAACTCTATTAGATTATATAATCATTTGATTTACTACATAACCATTATTTAGTTAATACAAATCTAAATAAATGCAGCTCTGTGGAAATTTAGTATCTCCACACGCGATCGCGGTTGAGTAGCCCAATTTATAGTTTTGTGTAAATGCATAGATAAGTTACAGCACTTTGTCAGAAAGCATTTCATGATCTAGACCGACAAAACATAATAATTAATAACACTAGTTGGAAAATGCAATGATGTATGCTGTTTTGTTTGTTACTTTCCTGACAATGTTATATATTCCAGCTAATATTATTCAGTAAAGTTTTTTTTTTTTTTTTTTATGCAAGGAGGGAGTGATTGTTATAAATAAAATGGTTTGTTCAGCTCATTTGTGTTGTAATAATTGTCAAAAATAGAAGTATAACAGTAAATAAATATCGGTTCTGCATATCGGTTATCGGGTACATAAACATGCAAATAATCGGTATCGGTTATAAAAAAACAATATCGGTCGATCACTAATCTGAACAATGTCTTGAAGTGTGATAGCCATACTATAAGCGGGATAATTATTAGAAAATAATGCACACTCCACTCTGCATTGTGGCCACATTACCACCTCAGGTGAGCATTATAATTCTGTCGTCAATTATTCCTTACATATTTCCACAAATTTTAAGTCATGACAGTTACAGAACTTGTGTGCTATTCACAAATGAATTGAGAATGCTTTTTATATTCCAATTAAAATTGAGTAGCATTAGATTCTAGAAGTCAATATTAATACATTTTATAAACATACACTCTAAAAAATGCTGGGTTAAAAACAACCCAAAATGGGTTGAAAATGGACAAACCCAGTGGTTGGGTTAAATGTTTGTCCAGTGTGCTGGGCAGTTTTATTTAACTCAACTATTGTTTAAAAATTACTATATGGCTGGATCAAAATTAACCCAAAAGAGGTTGGAAATTAAAAATATATGTTCATTTATTAAACATTATTAACAAAATGTTCATTTCCAACATATTTTGGGTTCATTTAAAGCAAGCAATACATTATTTTTTAAACAATAGTTGAGTTAAATAAAACTACCCAGCAGGTTGGGCAAACATTCAAACCAATCACTGGGTTTACCCATTTTCAACCCAATTTTTTTTTTTTTTTTTTTTTTTTTTTTTTTTGAGTGTAGTGAACCAGTTCTTAAAATACATTTTGCCAAACTCTGCTGTTCATCTTCATAATCTCCATAAGGGCAGTACAGACTCAGAGATAAAGATAACAGAGAGTGAATGAAAGGGGGTGGTGTGACATGTATTATACATGACGTAAAAAATGAATGATCAACCCGAGGGGCAACCGTCAACCAGGAGACTCTATCCGCCTGAGAGAGAGAAGGAAAAAGGCAAAGAGAAGGGAAAGAAACCGAGAGAGACATCCTGTGTCTCATCCTAAAATACATTAGTCATCCTCCTTACAGCAACCAAATCTCTTAATTACGCCCTAAAACTTCAGACATGATGGATGACCACACTGCGGGAATCGTGGGATATTTTTACCTCCCTGATAGCAGTGATTTTTCTGCAAGAAGACAAGCTTCCAGCCAAGCCTTGTTTAGTTTCACCTGGCTCTAGCCTCACCTACGGTTACAATCATTGTGATTTACTTTATGTTACTGAACAAAGATGAAAAAAAATAAAATAAAAAGACTTCAGTGAATGTGATCTGAATGCAGGTCACAGCACATGCTGAAGGCTCTGGGCCTTTTTGTGATCAGCATGTGGCACGTCATAAATCATTTAGCATTATTGACATTGTGCAGGTAGTCGACACAAGGTTGTCAGAGGGAGGAACTCATGGCTAATGAAGCTCTTAAAGAGTTTCGTCCTCTTGTGGGAATCAGTTACTTGATCCTGGGGGAGGGAGGTGCAGAAGTGCAGTATCCATAATTAACATTTTTCACCTAAATACTTGATAACATGGAGAAAATTCCCAGAATGTTCTGTAGTATAAACCACTATGCACTTTTGTCGAATGGAAAAAAAAGCCACAGCTTGGACATTCTTTGAAACATATTCGTTTGTGTTCCACAGAAGAAAAAGTCATACGGGTTTAGAACGCGTGAGTAAATCATATGTGGACATTTTCATGTTTGGGTGAACTGGCCATTTCATTTGGACACATACAGTACATGATTGTATCTGCTTTTACCTACAATACATTCAGTACTAAACCTCATGAACCAAATATTGAATAAAATGAGACTTGGAACATCCGTCTCAATGTAAAACTCTGTTCAGTGGAATAGGATGTTCGGTTTTTGCCCTGAGGGGAAGCTTAGTCCAGAATAGATTGATTTCCTGCTGGGCAGGAAGCTTTGTCATGGTAACCATGGAGATCAGCCAGTTAAAGCTAAAGCTATCTGACTGCTATTTGTGGGGCTGTCAACAAAATGTCAAAATTAACATTAATGAAGCATGCACTTTGCTTCATTAATCTGGAATTTTACATAAAGACGAAAGATTTCCCTCATGAAGACTTGTTTTTGTTCTGAACAAACCTCAAAATAATCTTGCCCTTTTGTCCCTCATATAAAGCACCACTGTTAACGCTCATTCACACTAAACGCAGTAACTTCATTAGCATAAGATAACAATAACGATATTAGCAACCAAACCAACAGACGATAAAGTTATTATAAGCGTGAGCTGTAATTTTGTCATGTTTGAGCTCTTTAAAGATACTGTAGGAGGATTGTGATTGGTGATTGGTGCGTTTCCCATAGAATGACGTAACTCACTGCTTCACTACCATAGTACGATGAATAGTTGAGCAAATCAACTAGCTAGTCACGACTGTTTCTTGAACCTGTATTGTCACAAACCTGTCATTCAGCCACGTTGGTGAATGATGTCACACAGGTGGTGGAGTAATAACTTCTTTAATTAATACGTTTGAGATTGAATTAAAGCTAAAAACCCGATTCCATAAAAGTTGGGACACTGTACAAATTGTGAATAAAAAAGTAATGCAATAATTTACAAATCTCATAAACTTATATTTTATTCACAATAGAACATAGATAACAAATATTGGCTCATTTTGGATTTCATGAGAGCTACACATTCCAAAAAAGTTAAGGTAGCAATAAGAGGCTGGAAAAGTTAAATGTACATATAAGGAACAGCTGGAGGACCAATTTGCAACTTATTAGGTCAATTGTCAATATGATTGGGTATAAAAAGAGCCTCTCAGAGTGGCAGTGTCTCTCAGAAGTCAAGATGGGCAGAGGATCACCAATTCCCCCAATGCTGTGGCGAAAAATAGTGGAGCAATATCAGAAAGGAGTTTCTCAGAGAAAAATTGCAAAGAGTTTGAAGTTATCATCATCCAAAGATTAGAGAATCTGGAACAATCTCTGTGCGTAAGGGTCAAGGCTGGAAAACCATACTGGATGCCTGTGATCTTCGGGCCCTTAGACGGCACTGCATCACATACAGGAATGCTACTGTAATGGAAATCACAACATGGGCGGTGTGCCATTCACCGCTGCCGGCTAAAACTCTATAGGTCAAAAAAGAAGCCATATCTAAACATGATCCAGAAGCGCAGGCGTTTTCTCTGGACCAAGGCTCATTTAAAAGGGACTGTGGCAAAGTGGAAAACTGTTCTGTGGTCAGACGAATCAAAATTTGAAGTTCTTTTTGGAAAACTGGGACGGCATGTCATGCGGACTAAAGAGGACAAGGACAACCCAAGTTGTTATCAGTGCTCAGATTAGAAGCCTGCATCTCTGATGGTATGGGGTTGCATGAGTGCGTGTGGCATGGGCAGCTTACACATCTGGAAAGGCACCATCAATGCCAAAAGGTATATCCAAGTTCTAGAACAACACTTTCAGGGAAGACCTTGCATTTTCCAACATGACAATGCCAGACCACATACTGCATCAATTACAACATCATGGCTGCGTATAAGAAGGATCCGGGTACTGAAATGGCCAGCCTGCAGTTCAGATCTTTCACCCATAGAAAACATTTGGCGCATCATAAAGAGGAAGATGTGACAAAGAAGACCCAAGACAGTTGAGCAACTAGAAGCTTGTATTAGACAAGAATGGGACAACATTCCTATTCTTAAACATGAGCAACTTGTCTCCTCAGTCCCCAGATGTTTGCAGACTGTTATAAAAAGAAGAGGGGATGCCACACAGTGGTAAACATGGCCTTGTCCCAACTTTTTTGAGATGTGTTGATGCCATGAAATTTAAAATCAACTTATTTTTCCCTTAAAATGATACATTTTCTCAGTTGAAACATTTGCTATGTCATCTATGTTGTATTCTGAATAAAATATTGAAATTTGAAACTTCCACATCATTGCATTCAGTTTTTATTCACAATTTGTACAGCGTCCCAACTTTTTTGGAATCGGGTTTGTAGATTTTTAGCTATAAATTACGGACATGACATCTGAGGACTAATTGTCATTTTTCTCAGTTATTTTGCTTTATTTCCAGATTCAATCATAGGCTCGATCTTATGTACTACACCACGCACACATGCACACTCTTCAGAAAGGGCGCTTTAAATCTCTCGACAAACTAAAAGACGTAAATTACATTTATTCGATATAAAAGATATAGATTGCACTGAATGTCAGCTTGCTTATTTTGCTCGAGATAAGGATTTATTAAGTCCACATGTCATGTGAACAAGAAACTATGCTTCTAACCACAGGTGGAGAGCTGTCGTTCCAACCACACAACTTTGCGATGCTGTTTGCGAAAGTTTGGAACTGTGGTTTCGGGAAACGCTGATATTATGTTGATAACGGTGGAACTTGTGACCATAGTTGGCTAATGATGCTTTTAGGAAAGTGATTCCAACAATATCGTTCTTCTGTCTCATTGATATAGTTACGGTGTGGACCGATTTTTCACAAAATTAGAACAATTATTAAAACTTTATATACTGAAAAAAAAAAAAAAGAAATTAAAAAAATTTATTTTTAAAATTTATTATTAAATTTATTATTAAAAAAAACAATTATTTTTTATCGGATATTGCTAGTACATTTCACAAATAACTACAGAGAAATTATAATGAACATTGAAAAAAAAATTACATTTTGCAGTAAAATGTATTCCAATAGTCTTTGCTTTACTTTAAAATGTTTTTTTTTTTACAGTGTAGTTCGTGTGATTTGCCCTTAAAGGCCCGGTCACATTGACTTTTGTTTGGCAAATTTTAACAGGCAAAATACAGTCATTTGGAATCCACAAGATCTGGAATGCACGTCCTGATTTTGCGGAGTTAGATGTGCTCCTGGGTCAACATATTTTGTTGATCCTGGAATAACATTCCTATCTGAAATTTAGTTCTAACCCTATCACTACCCATAAACCTAACCCTACCCATAATTTATCACTAAAATCATAGGGAAATAATGGGTGACTAACACTGAAACCCTGGTTGTAAGCCTAAACTTGACATTAAACTGTAAACATATCCCTCAGATCTGATGGGTCGATTGAACAACATTCCAGTATCAACAAAGATGTCGATCCAGGAACATGTTGCAATTGATGAAATCAGGTTCTGCATCTGAAATTTTGAGTGAGAGAGAATTTTCCCATGTAGATTTCGCATTGGATTCAAATTTCAGACGATTAGTATGAGAGTGTCTTGCACTGTGCTTCATACATCACTACACTATTGACAAGAGACCTTTGTTTTAGCTAACTTTCCCTAATGTGACCACACTTTAATATAGTGTTTTTTGGACTCTACCATGATGATAATACCACAATATTCTTTAAAATACCTGAATAGCCACAAAAATGGATATGAATATGCTAATCATACATTATTATAATCTGTATTACCATCTGATACATCAATGTACCGTCCATTTCTGAAAGGGCCATTAATCATTCTTCCTGATAAACACTTTCTCATCCAAATTTAATTCAGTTGTAAGTTAGAGCTGCATAATTCTGGATAAATTGAGAATCACATTTTTTTTTTTTTTTTTTTTTTTTAAACAGATCAAGATTTTCCCCCAATTCTAAACAGACAACTAAACAAAATAGTATGTTACTTACTAGAGGTTCTGAGTAAATGGGAATTGTTGCAGTCTTTTTTAAAATGTTTAATTATTCTGAAAGAATTATTTTTAAAAAATGGTTTGAATGAATGATTCAATGACTCACTCATAAATACTCCACTTGTTTCATTACTGAATGAATCAGTGTTTTTGAATGAATCATTTGAATGAATGATTCAATGACAAATATGTTTTAGAAGTCACTTGTCACCATCTACTGGTGTTTGAGCATCAAGTTACTATGAAAAGGTGATGTACTCTATTTTGATTGCTTCCGTAGACATCAGTGTTTATATCTGAACTATAAACTTTCATCCCAATACTTCTGTGATAATATGAATACTTATAACACAGAAATAATGATACTATGTGGCTGAAAAGACTGTCAAAGATTGTGAAGCTGTTTCATACCTATACATGACAACTGCTCTCTCTGTCTGATCAACACAGATCTGAACGTTCCGGTGTGATTTTATCAAAGGTTTATTAGACACAGGCAAATCGATGTCATCCAGAAACAAGATTTTGTGGGTGTTATAATCTTATAATGATTAATCGTGCAGCTCTAGTGGAAGTAATTGAAAAACCACTGCATGTCCATTACCGAGATGCTGTTTTGATCCATAAATTAAATGGTGAACAGTGTGCATTTACTGAAAATTACAGTTAATTGAAACATGGGCCCTTGATATGTTTGTCACAACAATGGCTGTTTCCACTTAAAACCACTGACCTAAATACACACACACACTCCCACACTCTCTCCTACAAGCTGTCTTTGTCTAGTTCAAAACCAACACACGGCTCTGACGATGGCTTTGTGGGTCGGAGTTGCTATAGCAACAGGCGAGAGCTGCACACGGTGGCGCCAGAATTCCCTGGCCTGCTTCAGTGAGCATGGGTACATATGAGGGACCCCCTGCTGGATATCTAAAACACGTCCCCCCACGACACTTCATATGTGCCTAAATTATAGCTGCAGCCATATTTGCTATTATCTGCCTGAACAGCCCATGTTTTGTGGAGTATTTCTAACACATGAAATGAAAATGAGGCAAGAGAAATTCCAGAATATGACATCTTTATGTCCCCCAAATGCCTGGGGTTAGTTTAGCATGAACTTTCTGGTCTTTATTTGAGAGGAACGCTTATGTGTGCAGTCCTTTGTCATGGACACACACTGGAGCCCGTGTAGAGCTCTAGGGGTGGCAGAGTTATGACCCCTGTCCAGCGCATGGGGAACTGTCGTTCTAGGCCACTATGAGGCTATTGAGCACTATGTAACAGGAACCCAATATAAACAACATCTTATAAGGGTCACAAATCTCTCTGTCACACCTCTCAGCTCTGTTTCAAACCCTAGTGAACCGCCTCATGAAAGGGAACTTCATAAACAACTGATTTGGAATAGACTACATAGGCCGCAACTCTGTATGCCACATAAATAGTGACTGTCTCATGAAACTCATAATTGATTTAATTCGGTATTTGGTTTGATACTAGCATGACGCTAAGCTAATAATGTGATAATGTATATTATTGCATAAAACTTAAAAAGCACTCAGTATTGGGTGAAATCCACCATTTAAAATTATATTTCAGTATTTTCAAGCAGAACTTTTCTGAAGAGAATGAATATTTATGTTTAGAATCAACTTTTTCACCATCTTGGATAAGTTTTTAAATTCGACATGAAATGGAAGTTGCAATAGTTTTTTTCTCTCTCTCTATTATGATGTATAGAATTTAAAGGGCTTCTTGAACAAGAACAAATGAGGGCGGGACTTGATTTTGTCTGTGTGGAATTGATTGGATGGTTGTGGTTGTGCTATTGGTGGATCTCATGTGAGTGACAGTTTGCCCCACCCTCACGTCATCAAAGAAGAGAAAACATGTTGTTGCAAGAGGGAGGGGAAGTTACTTTGATTAGCCTAAAGATTACGAGGGCACATGAATTTATCAAATTTGTCAAATTTATTTATTCTCCATTCATTTTATCCAATCAAAAATCCAATTGAGATTTGGGAACCTCTCTGATTGGTGGATCTCACATCGGTTCATAAATACACACAATTCTACCGTTATATTTTGCATTACAACATGACACAAAAGATTGTGATTTCTGTTTTCTGCCTTTTTTCCTGCACAATGATTAATTCCTAAATCATCAGGTATATCAGCGAGAGAGCGACTCGAGACAACTCTCATGGAAAGAATGCGTGTTGCAATCATAGGTGGAGGGTGAACCAACTCAGGGTAGGGCTAAGGAGAAGCGCTTCCCCTTTAAAAACATGCATTTCCTTGTAAAACACTCCTGATGAATTAATGGTTATTAAAGCGCCTGCATTCATAAAACACTTAATTTAAACAGAAAAGCAAGCATACTGTATACAGGATTTGGCATTGCAGAAAGCGTGCAAAGAGAGCTTACTTTATAATCACTAAAATGCTGTCACTCATCTTAGATCATTGCGATCTCAAAGTTGTGCTATAATAAATGAAGCTGTCTACACAGCATTTAGGAGTGTTGGCACCCACCGGCAAAAACATAAATCGGTGACTATGGATATTGCCTACTTGTTGGAACAGGTTGTTTATGGCTTAATGCTGTCTGGCTAGGGATCTCACTAGATTTCAGAACAGCTCTTTCTCTGTGACATTTGAATGAATTCCACTCACACTGTGACTGAGAGGTCGATTTTAGATGGTTATCTACCCCCTGCATATTTTGGGGGTCTAATAACATTGCAAATAGAATAGTCAAACTGCTGCTTTGTGCAAAAATGCATGTAAATTTTAGGATCTAATAATAGACCGGGGAAATGTTCATGAATTGCAATCTCTGTTTGTAGATATCGCTGCTGGGCGGAAACCTTGTATGTCCAAAATGGCTACTCTATTTTTTTTCAAAATAATCAAACGCTGTGTTGTCGGAGTTGATATTGTGGCTTTATATATAGTCAGACACTTTCATGTGTCAGTATATTATTAACATTTTTACCAAAATCGAGCTCAAATGGAGTTACAAGGTTTTTGACCAGCGACTGTCAGACATACATGTTTTATCCATCATTAGAATGGCAGTAAGTGCAACTTACAGGTTATGAAGTTCACTCTAAAAAAATGTTGGGTTAAAAACGACCCATTTGGGTTGAAAATGGACAAACCCAGCAATTGGGTTGTTTTATCATAGCAGTTGGGTTAAATGTTTGCCCAACGTGCTGGGCAGTTTTATTTAACTCAACTATTGTTTAAAAATGACTATATGACTGGTTTAAAATGAACCCAAAATATGTTGGAAATTAAAAATCAGACACATAATTACCAGAGGCAACAATAATAATCAAAAGGTGAACATGTATTAATAAGCAATTTAATAAATGTTTATTGTTTATTATTCATTAAACGTATTAATAAATGTTAATTTATTAAACATATTAATACATGTTAATTTCAACCTAATTTGGGTTCATTTTAAGCAAGAAACAGTAATGTTAAACAATAGTTGGGTTAAATAAAACTACACAGCAGGTTGGGCAAACATTTAACCCACCACTGGGTTAAAACAACCCATTCACTGGGTTTGTCCATTTTCAACCCAGCAGTGTTTACTGTAGCTTTATGGGCACAACATTTTCAAAATTGAAAGTGAAGTGATGAAATGTGTCTTGAGCACCAAATAATCATATTAGAATGAATTCTGAATGATCATGTGACACTGAAGACTGGAGTAATGATGCTGAAAATTCAGGAATAAATTACATAAAATATATTACAATAGAAAACAGTTATTTTAAATTGTAACGCACTCAGAACACCAGTTTTGCCAACTCTGAGCAGTTTCATGTTCATTAATCCTGATTCCCATCATCCACTGCATTCACCTCATTACAGTAAAATGCTGAGCTGACAGAAGAAGACTAAAGGAAGATTATATGAAACAGAAGTATTCAAAAATCACTCAGTTTCCACGGCAACACACACACATCTGGGGAGGAGCTATCAGAAGGGGTTTAGATAACCGCGCTCCTGCACAGCTTAGAGAAATGTGTCACAATTTAAGCTCTACATGTGCTGCACTGCTTTCTGAACATGTACATTCAAATGTAAGGGGGTTTTATTCTGAGACGCTGCATATGATTTACATATCTCAAAGTAAGCATTAGAACAGGCTGTTTATGTCTAATAAATCACTTCTATCCTTAATCAAATGTAAATACACACATTTTAAAGATCTATTAAAATGGCATAATATAACTTTGCATGTTGGTACAGTAAGTGTTGATCTGGTGTTCAGCTGTAATGAGCTGATGACATTCATGACCCGTCTCTGCACTCAGTCACCTTGGCAACTCAGGACAGATCTCAGCATGCCTCCCAGAGGGACAGCGGAGCACAAATTAATACAAATCAG
Source organism: Chanodichthys erythropterus (assembly GCF_024489055.1). Classification (NCBI taxonomy): domain Eukaryota; kingdom Metazoa; phylum Chordata; class Actinopteri; order Cypriniformes; family Xenocyprididae; genus Chanodichthys; species Chanodichthys erythropterus. The sequence continues at coordinate 5,804,612 of NC_090240.1, read as the reverse complement.
CTGGTCATCGAAAACTAGTTAACCAGACAAACACAAATATAAATCACTAGAGTAGATCAGACTGTCCGTCGAACATCTGGCACTGACAGAACTGAAGACAGTGAGGGAAAATGCACAAAAATACTGCCACATAAACGTTATTTAGGGAAGAAAATCTCAATTCAGCTTGGCTAGGACAAGAAACAAGACATTTTCTTCATGGGATTGAATGTAACAACATTTCGGAACCAAGTGGGACATTATCTCTATATGTTGTCCAAACCAGCATCAGGATTTTTGTCTAGCTTTTTAGATCCCCATGGAAGTACAGAAGAGGAAGAGTTGTTGTAATAGAGTGTTGTTGCCATGCCGTCATTTTACGCTGGACTGCTTCACAAACGAGGGTCAGTTCAACACTGGATTTGCACAAAAGATTAACATTACGGCACATGCTAGTCGATGAGAATCAACTCCACAGCAACTACATAAAATGTATCCACTAACCGTTCAGATATTTCCAGTTTCATTCTAAAAGTTGTAACTTCTTCCTGAGTCTCTCCATCAGTGTCCGACTCCGGTTTGAACACCATTATTGACAATCGTCATTTTGGCTGTGTGAGATTTTCCAGCTTTGTTGTTGTTGATCAACTGAATCACAAGCTGTTAAAGCTCCGCCCTCTTCTGGAAAGTGGGCCGGGCGCAGCAGCTCATTTGCATTTAAAGGGACACACACAAAAACAGCGTGTTTTTGCTCACACCCAATGAGAGGCAAATTTGACAAGCTATAATAAATAAGATGTGTGGTATATTTTGAGCAGAAACTTTACAGACACATTTTAGGGACACCAGATACTTATATTACAACTTGTAGAAACTGCATAATAGGTCCCCTTTAAGCAATAACATCAAGATCTGGAAAAACACATGAATGCTCATTGTCTTCATCCAAGCAAGATTATGAGTGTTATTTTAGATTGTGATCAACTGAAGCAGAATACTCATTCGATCTGAAGTGGTGTCAAACTCAAGGTGAAGTACTTTCAGATGTTTATGCTGGATCATGAACTTTCCCACTTCACAGTGGCTCAGTGGCAGTTGATGGCGATTCCCGGTCAGACTAAACCAACAGCGCAGGTTAAGAGAGGGCAACATCAAAGCTTGGCTGACAGCTTAAGCAAACACATCTCATTTCCTCTGTAATTTCCTCACTTTGTGTTCACACATAAACACACATACACACATTCAACACTACATCTCCAACAATGAGCAGTCTCCTACACACAGCTGCAGCTGGCAGAAAGACGGCTGAGTTCAGCAACATCAGGTGTCGTGACACTGAAAATGAGAGCCGGCTCTCCAAGGGGCCCTCGGGGGACACAGACAGCTCTGATGGGGACCTGAAGATGGCACATATGGCTCCAAAAGAGACCCTCATCTGACTGTGACATGATTGCTTTGTGGGGGGCCTCAGGCTGACAATAAATCAGCCAACGAAATCATTCAACATTTGACTCGTAGCAGATTGATAGCCCTTAATCATTGCTTAAAAGACCTCAGTTACTAAATACTATTAAAACCATCTATCAATCCATCTATCAATCCATCTATCAATCCATCTATCAATCCATCTATCTATCCATCTATCTATCCATCTATCTATCCATCTATCTATCCATCCACCTATCAATCTATCTATCGATTGATCGATAGATAGAAAATCATTAAAAAAAAAAAAAAAACACTACTTTCAAAGGTTTGGGGTTCGTAAGATTTTTGATTGTTGAATGAAGTCTCTTATACTTAAAAAGGCTGCAATTATTTGAACAAAAATACAGTAAAAACTAACATTGTTACAGTGTATTGTGTAAATATTATTACAATTTAAAAATAAATGTTTTCTATTTTAATATTTTAAAATGTAATTTATTCCTGTGATCAAAACTGAATTTTCAGCATCATTACTCCAGTCTTCAGTAGAAAATAGAAATATTTTGTAACATTATAAACATTGTCATTTTTGATCAGTTTAATTTATTTTTGTTGAATAAAAGTATTCAAATATTAAAAAAAAAAAAAAGAAAAACCTCATAGTGACCCCAAACTTTTAAATGGTATTTTACAGTAATATATAATCTAAATAACTATTATATTTATATAATCTAAATAAATATTCTCTTTCTCTCTCTCTCTATATATATATATATATATATATATATATATATATATATATATATATATATATATATATATATATATATATATATATATATATATATATATATATATATATATATATATATATATATATAGAAAATACTCTCTTAGACTTAAATGGATCTTAAAAGGACTGGAAGGCCAAGAAAACTTTCAAAATCTGATGAGAAGTAGTCCAGGAGGTCACACTAAATATATTTCTGTAATATCAGCAAACAGTAAAAAATTGATAAACACTCACCCATTGGCTAGGTCATCATCATCATCATCGACGTCTACATCAACGTCATCATCATCGTCATCTTCTGGTTGGCTCTTGCCCGTCAGGTTGCCGTCGCTGAGGTAACCAGACTTGAGGTCAGTCATGTCATCGTCTGCGGCATCCAGGCCCTCAATGAGTTGGATGCGCTGCAGGTGGCTGATCTGCGTCGACGCTCGGATGGGCAGGGAGTGGGTGGTGACCCCGGAGGAGGGGGCGTCACCAGCTTGCAGGCGAGGGCTGGACTGGCCTTGGCGCCAGGAGAGAGGGGAGGAGCGGTTGGACAAACTGCGGGCATTAGTCTCATCACTGTCGTAGCACATGCTGCTCTCAATACAGCTGAAACACAACAACAAACAAGGTTGATAATTTTATTTTCTGAATATATGCACAATGTTGGACCAGTGTTTTATTATATCAAGGGAACAAATTAGTAAATCTTGTGCACGATTTAGCCTACTTTTTTTCTTGCATGACATGATTGGGGCTCTGTAGTTGTAGTTGTTGTTGTAGTTTTCATGGTTTTAGTTTTAGTTAACTATGATATCCCTTTGTTGGAGTGATGATTGATACTACACTGTAAACTCGAATAAGTTGGGCTAACTCAAAAAAATTGAGGTAATCAGTTACATCAAATTTTTTGAGTTATGATGCTCCCAATTTTAAGTAAGCAGAACTATCAAGTTTTGAGTTTGTAGTACTCATGCATGTTAATTGCTCCTAACTTGAAGTACTGAGTTAGCTAACTCATACATTTTGATAAAAATCAACAAAGTATTTAGTTAACTTTTTTATTTTGAGTTCTTGCAAATCAAATGAGTTATTTACTTCACTGTAAACCGTAAGAAAATACAAAAAAATGCCAACTTGCTAATTTGTTAACATGTTAACAATAGCATGGTATAGCACTTACTGAATGAGTACAGCAACTTAAAACATGTAACGTACCTGCTCTCAAACCACACAGCATACGCCACTTGTCACCATAATGGTAACTCTCCAAAAACCCAAATTAACAAACTCTTCTAAATTAGCATAACAAACATTAATCGCTACTAAATCTCCCTTACCATTAATCTTGTGCAAGAAAAAAAAAAAACATTACATAACACTTAATTTTAGTATTTACTCTCCCTTTGAGTGCCATGGGCAAAGCATGCTGGGAAATCCCAGCCAAGTTTCAGTTAAACTTAAGTTAGTCTAAATTAAAAGAAATGAGTTCATACAACTCAAAACAGTTCAGTTTACTTGAAATATGTCAGTGCTCTGAACTCAAAAGAAAAAGAAAGTTCCAAAATATTCAAAGCAGTTAATTTAACTGAACTAATTTTTTCAGTTTAAGTTTGTCCTACTCAAACCAATTAAGAATTTTGAGCATTAGGGTTTGCAGTGTAGGTGCCATCATATTACCAAAATTTCGCGAATTTTTTGGGCAAAAAAGGTCCATTGCCTATTGTCAATAGTGTATCGATGAAGGAAGCACAGCTCACACAGCTTTCACTTTCAAACCAATCCGTTTTCTGTAAAATTTGAGTGGGATTTGCTCTCACAAAATTCCCAATAGCATGGATTCCCTTTGAAATGACTGGCTTTCGTCCATGAAAACAATGGTAAATGTGACTACACCTTTGAAGAGTTTGAAAAAGACAGTTTTTCTTAAGCAAAATCAATGGTTAAATGTTGTTCGTATTGGAATTACTATTTCTGACTAGCATGTCTGACTAAATGTTTATTGTCAAACTTGTAACTTAAATCATAATTTTATAAAACTCCAATCCTTGTCGTTATAAATGATGCAAGTGACATACAAAAGCACTAAAAGTATCTGACGTGACTCGTTTTCTCAGTTCATCCACCACTGGCAGGTGTGCAAAAAGCTAATTTTGGACTCTGGCTAGACAGGTTTCAGCCTGGAATTAATGTGAGAAAACCTCTTTAATTCCACAGAGACATTTCAGAGAGTTCAGGCAAACTCATTCGTCATACCAGCTGTAACTGTCAGCTTATCACGCACACTCATTTCATCAGCACATCACAAGACTCATCTCAGTCTTACACATTTTGTGGATGTGTGTTTATGTAGTCTCTAGTAAGTGATCTATCATCCATGGGGACACAGGAGAATTTGAAGGTAAAACATGTATGAGGATGTCTAATTTCCTCAATGCCTGGTTTACACGCCGCTCAAGGAAGTCAATCGCGCACACACTGACCCCTTGGGTGCCTTTTTTTCTGATTTTTAAATAGTAGGTCACAGTTTGGGCAGCTAGAGGAATTGGCTGACCTTCTGCTGATTCAAGACCCACCCATCCCCGTCCTCACTAAAGCCCTCATCTGGATAAACTCATATCCTCCTGAGTTGTGTGTCTGTCCTGCAATGATTTTAATGCTCTTATTTAGTTTCCAGGTGTCCAGGTTTGGTTTTAATACTTTTAAGCCCAGCGGATGGATGGAGATTATTTCCCGCTGTCCTTGAGCTCAACTTTCAAAGTATAAAAACCAATGGGATAAAGTTCTCTCAAATTTAATGGAATGTTTCTGGTTCAAATAAGTTCAATCTGAGGCACTCTGTCAATTACCATTGGACATCATTTCAACTAATTCTGTAGTACAAAAATGTGGGTTATTCGAGCTGGAAACATGTCTTTTCTCGATGGGATCACTATCAAACTTTTAGTTATGCAGCATAATTCATTTGGGTGAATTTTTCATGGCCAGACTAACACACGTTATTAAGCAGGCTACAAATACTTTATTTATAACAGTTGGATTCACTAAAGTTTGTGGAATTAAATATGTATTATATATTCAAAGACTTGTTTAAATAATATAAATGTGTATTATCTGAATGCCGACAGTATATGTGATAGCATTATAGTGTTTGCCTTTCTATTACTAAAAATATTTGTTATCATAGTTTAATGTCTTTGTTTAACATTTCTATTAAATAATTTATAAGACAGAACTGTTAAACAAAGACAGTAAACTAATGAAGTCGGAGAACAGGAGTTCCAGTGCATCAGCACTCAGCCACTAACATTCTCAGCACTTTCAAAACAAAATAAAAGTCCAACTTTGCATACCTCTCGAACAAGCAGAAACATGTATCGTCAATGCTGATAATTAAAAATGTATATCGGCTTTTGCGATATATCAGTGGACCACTACCTATATGTTAACTACCTTTGAGAATGCTATTGTTATGATTTGCACCAAAACACCACAATAACGGTCCAAAAAACAGGCAAGGGTCGTAAACAGTCAGTCTAAATCGTTGAATTCAGGGCAAATAGAGTAATCTGGCAGTAATACCAGGCAGAACATAAAAAAAAAAAAAAAAACAAGATATGGGAATCCAGAGAACAATGGCTAAGCGGTGCAGACATAACCCAGAAAAACAGAGAATCAATGAACAATAATCGGAAATCGAGACATTAAATGGACAAACCTAACAATGCAAATGACAAACACCTGAAAATAATCATGGCCGATGAACCCAGGCAATGAACTATGGGAAATTAAGTCTGTGTGAGAATACCAATAGTCACGAGCACTCTGTGGCAGCTATATATGCTTAATTATATAGTCATAATTGGCATGTAGCCTACATTTATGCTTTTTTATGCACTTAATATATACATTTTTAATAGAGTATGCATTCCCTGGGAATCAAACACATGAAACATGACATATACGTAGGTAGTGCCTGTTCATGCTACAAAAAAGCAACCGTTTGATCTACAGCTCACGTACTTCAGTTTGAGAACCACAGGTGTGTGTGTGTGTGTGTGGGGGGGGGGGGGGGCATTTAATTCCCCCCCCCCATTAAATAACATTAAAACCATGCATGTATTTCTGACAGGCAAAATGCCGTAAAAGGTCAAATACATGACATCCAATCAAATTACCTTGGGCCAGATTTACTAACAACTTGCGCCAGCGCAAACCTCTGTTTGCGTTAAAAAAACTACTGTTACGATTTACTAATTTACTAATTAGTAACGCAATTTACTAATGTTTGCACTCATCAATTTACTGGTATTTGCGCCATTATTTAAAGGCCAAAAAAAATAAAAGCAGGTCTTAACCCATCTTGCTACATGGCTGCAATTGTTGTTGCTAGGAGGAGACACTACAGATTTCTTTGGAATGCCAGAGGAAGACGTTATCAATTGCCAAGCCATGTTAGCTTGTGTGTGTACGTGTTTGTCAGATTTCATGTAACAAGTTGCGCCTGTGTCAATCCGCACCTGATTAGCATCAGCTCTGCTTTTTTGTGACCCAAAGCTAATTTGCACTGCTTTTGGTAGATTACATTGGACATTATGTAAATGGTTTGACTGCACTGCTGTTCTCGACAATGTATCTTTGTAAAAGTGGGATTTAACACTTACTAGCATGAAGAACAAATATACACAGACTGTGCATAAAGATTGATTTAACACTCTCTTCGATACACAAACATATACACTGTGTAAGTTTTTGTTTTTTATAGATTGCAAGAATGTAATTTTTTTTCAAATATCCACATGATTATCAAATCATTTGAACAAACTGAGTCAATGATTCAATGACCCATTCATAGGCCCTGTTTATACCTGGTATTAAGATGTATTTTGGTTGATTGGATCGAGCGGACAAGGCTAAATACAGGTATATACAGGGTGTAAAACATTTTGAGCTTGTTCACTATCGAGCTTCATTTTGAGATTGACCTAATGAGTACACATTTTAGGAAGAGCTCTAGCCAGACGGGATTTAAACTTTGTCAGCCGAAGACCCAAGTTTAGTTCGAAGATGAAAAATGTACCAAGCACAATGTTCTCTCACCATTCCTGATTTCAAACACACACTAAGCGTTAAAGGGATAGTTCACCCAAAAATGAAATTTTTATGTTTATCTGCTTACCCCCAGGGCATCCAAGATGTAGAGGACTTTATTTCTTCAGTCGAACGCAAATTATGATTTTTAACTGCAACTGCTGCCGTCTGTCAGTCAAATAATAGCAGTGATTGGGAACTTGAACAATAAGAGTCGAAAAAACTTCCATAGACAAATCCAAATTAAACCCTGCGGGTCGTGACGGCACATTGATGTCCTAAGACACGAAACGATCGGTTTGTGCGAGAAACCGAACAGTATTTATATAATTTTTTACCTCTAATACACCACTATGTCCAACTTCGTTCAACTTCCGGTTAGCGAGATCTGATCACGCTCTGACAACGGAAGTGATGTCTCGCGCTCATTGAAGTATATGGGCGATAGATCACTTCCGTCACCAGAGCGCGTTTTTTGACCTCACTAACAGGAAGCTGAACGAAGTTGGACATAGTGGTGTATTAGAGGTAAAAATGATATAAATAATGTTCGGTTTCTCGCACAAACCGATCGTTTCGTGTCTTAGGACATTAATGTGTCGTCACGAGCCGCAGGTTTTAATTTTGTCTAAGCAAATTTTATTTACTGTTATAGTTGAAGTTCCCATCTACTGCTATTATTTGACTGACATACGGCAGCGGTTGCAGTTAAAAATCATAATTTGCGTTCAACTGAAGAAAAAAAGTCACCTACATCTTGGATGCACTGGGGGTAAGCAGATAAACATCAAATTTTCATTTTTGGGTGAACTATCCCTTTAAGCTGGTCTTGCGTCGGGCAGAGCTGAAACGAAAGCTCTCTGTATGTTTTTTTTTTTTTCTGTTGTCTCTGGATGCATGATGTAAACGTATATGTAAGATGCACAAAATTATTTCATCCATTAAATCGAAAGATCAGAAAAAAAAACAAAAAACCAAAAAAAAAACCATACATTTACCCACCCATAGACCCTCCCCTCAAAGAAATCAGGACCGAAGTGGTTAAAAGTCGACACAAGAGACAGATTAAAACACCAGGTGTAAAAGGGAATGTGTCTCCTTCGTCTACTTGTGATCCCATCGAACATAATGCATCTTAATACTAAGTGGAAAAAGGACCAAAAATACAGCCACTTGCTTAGTTTCTGAATTAATGAATGAATGACTCAATGACTCACTCACTAAGACAGTGACTTGCGCCACCTACTGGTGGTTTTAGTTTAATATTTAAAAGCGTCACTTTGTTTTTACCATCAATACATATTTCTCTATTGAACATTTTTTAGTTAAAATTTATAAATGTAAAAAGAAAATGCACTGGAAAATCAATTTAAGGTGGGAAAATATAGTCCCTTCATGGAAAAGGTGGAAGAGAGGGGGTCCACAGAAGGATGTTAAATCTAAAATGTTTAGGAACCACTGGTCTACAGGAATGCAAGCGACACAGCATCTCACTTGTATTGAACTCAAAGCATTCCATTAATACCCATGATGCACTGCACATTTGCGGTTATCACAGATTTCTGCAGACATTTTCTACAAAGAGCAAAGGGCTGAGGAAAATGTCCTCAGAAAAGAAGACAATGCGTTTCAGTGCATTGACGTGAATGTGAATTGTCCTTTGAAAATGCCAGCCGCATCTGTTTGTGCTGAATAATAATGACTGCTAAATGACAGTGATTATCGTTCCTTTTATCCTTCAACGCGCTCTTCTGAGAACACTTCAATCAGAGGAAGAGAAAATATGACAAATCAAGAAAGTAGCCATTGTTATGCATCATAAAGCACTGTAAGGCCACACAAAACAGAAGCTAGTCTATTATAGAGTTTGGGCTCAGCACATTACCGACTTTTTCTCTACAGGGGCATTAGTGTTTATGTGCATTAAATCAGCCTAATTATGTTAAGGTTTTAATAGAATGACTTTACGGCTGCTGAGGCAGAGTAATTTTATAGGAGGCAGCATTAAAATCACTCAGACACACTCAGACTAAGTGAAAGATAGAGTGCTGAGATACACTACGCTTATAGTTCATCTGTTTAACTGGAGGCTGAATTCACATCGCCCGTATGAGCACTACGGCTCAATGCGTCAGATCACCTGTGTCCACCACTAAGTCTGACAGCTGTTACACAATATATGTTGTGTTTAGTTTGCAGGGCTGAACTCTCTCCAGGCCTGTTGGTTTAGAATAACGCACCCTTAACAGCTTCCTTGAGCATTGCATCAGACTTCCTCTGGTTGAAGGAGTCCTTATTGCTTCTTTAGACCACACTCTAGCAGAGACATTGCCAGTAGCTCTGATATCAATACACTAACACAACATACTGTGTGCGGTCTAGCAATTGGGGCTTTCTGATGAGAGGCTAATCCGTCTTTTTTGCTGTGGTTTTTGTATGTGTGTTTGTGGACCTTGGAAACAGGAAACAACAGGGGGAGGTGCTGATGTGAGAAGGACAGAGAAACATCTGCTGCTCGGTTTCACGACTGCTGACTGCCTTTGGTGATGTTTGGACTTGGACACATGTAAAATTACTCTGAATGACATTTGTATATGACATTAAGGGATGACATTTGATTTTTTTTTTTTTTTGGAATACACTGACATTAAAATAAAATTCTGGCGAATAGCAAAAAACGTATAATTATTGCAGTAATAGTTATTATACTACTTTGTCTAATTTTTGACAATTTGGCAACCCCTATTTTATTTTTAAAACCTGATTTGTGTTATTTCCTAGCAAAAAAAAATAAATAAATAAATAAAATAAGAAAAGTAAAACAATAAATGGAGGGAAAAAGAACAAAACAATAAAACACAAAACAAAATAATAAAACACACACACACACACACACACACACACACACACACACACACACACACACACACACACACACACACACACACACACACACACACACACACACACACACACACACACACACACACACACACACACACACACCACACAATAAATACTAATAAGTAAATATATAATACATAAATAAATAAACAAACTTCTGGCCAATACCTATAACCTTACAATTGTTACAATAATAGATATATTATTGTGTCTATTTTTTTTTACATTTTAGTAACTCTTATTGTAGTTTTGAAACTTGATTTGTGTGATTTCCTAGCATACAATTAACAAAAAAAAGAAAAAAAAAGAAAATAATAAATGAGAAAATACACCAAAAAACAATAAAACACCACACACTAAATAAATAAATAAATAAATAAATAAATAAATAAATAAATAAATAAATAAATAAATAAATAAATAAATAAATAAATAAATAAATAAATAAATAAATAAATAAATAAATAAATTCTGGCCAATACCGATAAGCTTATAATTATTACAATAATAGTTATTATAATATTTTGTCGTATTTTTTACATTTTAGCAACTCTTATTTTAGTTTTGAAACTTGATTTGTGTGATTTCCTAATATACAATTAACCAAAAAGAAAAAAAAAAGAAAATAATAAAATGAGAAAATACACCAAAACACAATAAAACACCACACACTAAATAAATAAATAAATAAATAAATAAATAAATAAATAAATAAATAAATAAATAAATAAATAAATAAATAAATAAATAAATAAATAAATAAATAAATAAATAAATAAATAAATTCTGGCCAATACCGATAAGCTTATAATTATTACAATAATAGTTATTATAATATTTTGTCGTATTTTTTACATTTTAGCAACTCTTATTTTAGTTTTGAAACTTGATTTGTGTGATTTCCTAATATACAATTAACCAAAAAGAAAAAAAAAAGAAAATAATAAAATGAGAAAATACACCAAAACACAATAAAACACCACACACTAAATAAATAAATAAATAAATAAATAAATAAATAAATAAATAAATAAATAAATAAATAAATAAATTCTGGCCAATACCGATAAGCTTATAATTATTACAATAATAGTTATTATACTATTTTTTTTTTTTTTTTTTTATTGACATTTTGGGTAACTTATTTTAGTTACCTGATTTGTGTGATTTCTTAGCAAAAAAAAAACAAAACAATAAAACACACACAATCAAAAAAAAAAAAAAAAAAAAAAAACTAAACAAAACAAATTAAACAAAAAGCAAAACAAAAGAATTAATCAAAACAAAACACATTTCTGGCCTATAAACTTGTTACACTAATAGTTATTATACTATTGTCTTATTTTTAACATTTTAGCAACTCTTATTTTAGTTTTAAATCCTGATTTGTGTGATTTCCTAGCATACTATTAACCAAAAAATAAAATAAATGAAAAAAAAAAACACACCAAAACACAAAACATAACATAACACAAAATACACAACACAATAAAACACTGCACAAACCAATAAAACACAAATACAAAATAATTTAAAAAAACCAAACAAAAAAAAACACAAAACTCTGGACAATACCGATAAGATTATAACTATTACAATAATAGTTATTGTACCATGTTGTCTTTGTGTGTGTGTGTGTGTGTGCGTGCATGCGCGTCATTTTTGCAACTCTTATTTTAGTTTTAAAACCCGATTTGTGTGATTTGCTAGCACACAATTAACCAAAAATAAAAAAGAAAATAAATTAAAAAAAACCCACCAAAACACAAAAAAACCCCACAGTAAAACAGAACACAAAACGAAATGAAACAAAACACAACAAAACACTAAACAACAAAACAAAATAAAAAATAAATAAAATTAATTTAAACAAAAAACAAACAAACAGTCCATCACCAATTAAAGCAGAGCTGGACTAGAAGTGTGAGCTCCTGTACCTGTGGCTGAGCTGCGACCCCCGTAAGCTGGACATGGTATCTTCCAGGTTCTGCCGGAGGTCGAGGACATTCTGAACGGTGCGTTTCCTCTGGGACTCAGGATCTGCAGAAAAGAGCAGGGAGGAGAGGATGAGCGGCCGGTTAATGCAGGCATTTAGCAGTGATGTGGCCATGCATACACAAACACACCCATGTGCATTAAGATTTACTGCTTCGTGGAGAACGGCCAACAGAAACATTAGAGTAGATCTATGCATGATATCGAGTCATGTTCTCCCGATCCACTCACACGTACAGTATCTCAGTTTTCAGGAACAACACACAAACGGCTTTCTCTCACACTGTAAGAGTGCAGAGCAACAGAGCAGTGGAATATGACGATTCAGCAAGCGGGCAGCTTTTCAGGCAGTACTCGAATGAATTAAACATTACATTTCCAGTCTGCCAAGATGCCAAAAGCACTTTGAGCTACTGTACTAGCAAGCTCACTTAAACAGGACATTAGTATTTATATAAAAGGTCTCCTTTCAATTTAATTGCTTTCTTTATTTAGGCAAATGTGCTTATACAGATTTATTTGACATTGAAGCTGTAAAACTGAGGGGAAATGCATCATACGTCTTAACTCGACACATGTTGAGGAGGACTGTTTTAAAACTGCTGACAGTAAAAGTGCTGTATTTCGTCTAATCAGCCTCCTACCCTAAAAAAACAGTGCTGTTCTAGTGTCAGATCATAAAACCACATAGCAAAGGATTACAAAGAGGTTCCCCTCTGTCTATCAGTTCATCAGTTTGGCTTCATACAAACAGACTCGAATGAAATAAAATACTAGCATATTACTTATCACATACTGCCTATAATTTATGTTAAAATTATGTGAAACAGAATGAAATATGTAATGATAAATGTTTTATACATTAGCATGCTATATTGTTGTCAAATGACTCATTATGTATAATCTGGCAAGTCCACTCATCATTTTGGAATTACAAATGGCATTGTCTTAAAGGGGTCCCCGATTATGATTTCACATTTTTAACATTAGTTAATGTATAATGTTGCTGTTTGAGCATAAACAACATCTGCAAAGTTACGATGCTCAAAGTTCAATGCAAAGGGAGATATTTCCTTGTAAAGAATTCTCTGATTCAGGACTACAACAAACGGCTGGTAGGGACTACAACAAGCTTCTTCCGAGTTAGTGACATCACTAACCCTAAAATTTACATTTGCTCCCGGGAACACAGAACAAGTGGTTGAGGCCATGTTGGGCTGCTTTAGAGAAAAGGAAGAGTTGTTGTAGTAGAGTGTTGTTACCATACCGTCATTTTACGCTGAACTGCTTCACAAACTAGTAAATTCAATGCTGGATTTGCACAAAAGATTAACATGACGGCACATGCTAGTTGACGAGTTGAATCAACTCCACAGCAAATAAATTTATCCAATAACCATTCAGAAATGTCCAGTTGCATTCTAAAAGTTGTAACTTCTTCCCGAGTCTCTCCATCAGTGTCCAACTTTGGTTTGAACAATGTAAGGCTGAACACCGTTACTGAAAATCATAATTTTGGCTGCGTGAGATTCTCCAGCTTTGTTGTTGAGCAACTGAAGTGGACTCTTCTGGAAATGGGGCTGGGAGCAGCAGCTCATTTGAATTTAAAGGGATGCACACAAAAAAATGGCGTGTTTTTGCTCACACTCAAAGAGGGGCAAATTTGACAAGCTATAATAAATTATCTTGTTGAAGGAACATTATAGGTCCACTTTAATTTTCGACCAGTCAAACAATGAGAAAAAAAAGATTTTTTAAAAATGCAGATTGTATTGCTAATATTTAGTGCATTGCATTGTGGTATAAAGCTACAATATAGTAGTCAAAATTTGAAGTGAAACAAAAAAGGTAATCAAAGTCGTCCTAAGAACTAAGTTGTCTTAAGAAGAAGGTTTTAGGACAACTTTTATGAAAGGTTTTGATCCACTTAAAATGTTGACTACTGTATATAGAGTGAAATGTATATATATATTAGAATAGAATGAACAATATAGAATATAGAGCATGATCTATGCATTTCCACATGATACTAACAATAAACTATGCTTCTGACCACAGGTGGAGAACTGTATCCAACCACACAAATCTGTGATGTTGTTTGCAAATGTTCATTAAAAATTATGGTGTCAGGAAACACAAAATCATATTAGTAATGATGGAACTTGCAACTATAGTTGTCTAATGATGCTTTGGGCAAATGTACCCCATTGGAACTAGAGATGCACCAAAATTTTGGAAACAGAAAATATTCTGCCAAAATAGCCACACAAACAGGAAAAAAAAAAAAAAAAAAGTTTTTACCAAAATGGTTTGCCGAAATTATTAACATAGTTAGCGCTTCTCTGATGACACATTTTAACATTGTCAGTGTCTATTTCATGCACACAATGTGGATACATGTCAGCAGTGTGGACGGACCTCACCTTGACCAAAAATTATGCTAGAGTGTGACGTGTATGTTCAGTTTGGTCTCTGTTTTCTCTGTTCCTGTTTGCCTGAGCTAGTTAGTTTCCCTGGCTGTTAGTTTCCACACACCTGTTTCTGTTCTCCTTGATTATGTTCCCTGTGTATTTAAGCCTTGATTTCTTTCTGTTTAGTGTCCAGTATTGTCTAAGTAAACGTGGTTGTGTTATTTATCTGCGATCTCTTGAATGTTCCTCGTTTATTAAAGACTGTTTTTGTTCTTTATTTCTTTTGCCGTGCGCTTCATTACAGCCACCCGTGACAGAGCTGCAATTGGTAAAATTAGTTTGGCTGAAATATCGAGAGGAGGCTCATTGCCAAAGAACTTTACTACGACTCGTTTATCACCTGAGAGCTACATCATTAATTGGAATTACTTTATGCACAATACTCATCCAACAGCTCGATAATTTGGTGGAATTAATCTCTACCTATCCCTGCCACCTCACATCCCACCCAAAACCTCATCACTCACACCATCTTGTATGTTTCCCCTGGGGTGTGTTAATCCTGAAGCTTGACCAGTCAGCACAGCAGGACCCCATGCCAAACCCTCTGTAATGACATCCAGACTGGCATTACTCAAAGTCCTAGTCTTAATTCACTTTAATCTCCACCATAGAAAAATGATTGTGTGTGTTTGTGAGGGTGTGTGTAGTGGATCAGTACAACACATGGAGGTGGCCCATGGCTTTGTAATGAAAATGGAGAACCCCCAATGCGGCCTCCTGTGGAGTGTCTCTTCATTCAGCCATAATCTCATACAATTAGACTCATGAAATACAATGAGTACCCCAGAGTGGTTCAAATGGGCTGCTCTGCAAGTGATGATGGTGGTTTGGTTTAAAGCTAGTTTGGCTTGTACTACACATAACTGAGGCCCTCTGTTGTATGTTGGTCATACAGTCATGTTATGCTTTGCTCCATCTCAAACATATTGAATACCAATGATGAAGGCTTCTCTACGTAATAGTGCATATATGGCGACCTGACCTGACTTTCTTGAGCATCAACTCATATTAGAATGATTTCTGAAGGATCACGTGACACTGAAGGCTGGAGTAATGATGCTGAAAAATCAGATTTGCATCACAGTAATAAATAACATTTTAAATGTCACAATATTACCGTTTTTACTGTATTTTTGATCAAATAAATGCAGTCTTGGTGAGCATAAAATATGACTTTATAATGACTTTGTTCAAAAACAATCTCATGGTGTAAATCAAACATACAGAAAAAACAGCAATACTGTGAAATATTATTACAATTTTAAATAATGGTATTCTATTATATTCTTTAAAATATAATGTATTTCTGTGATGCAAAGTGTCTGAACAATTATGTTACCTCTATGGCATTTCATATAGGCTTTTAGCTTAAAAGCATGCACATTTGGAGAAATATTGATGGATTCTCATATGTTTGTCAATTTTCTATACAGAAGAGTAATATTTATTCAGGATTTATTGTCATTACTATGAGTGCTGGATACTGTGTTTTCAATTCATACTTGCAGCCGGAGGGCGCTCTGTACACCTTTAGTCCACAAATGCCTGAGCACTAAAGAAGAATAGGCAATCCAGGAACTAACAGAGAACACTTTTCAAGACAATAAATACACGATTGAGACGATGAATGCATGTATTGACTGAATTTGCATCTGAATAGCACTCGCTCCGTGGGCGTGGCCGCATTAGCGGATAATAAGCTGAATCACGGATTTCTGACATGGCTCTCTTTTCATACAGATTACATAAACATATAATGTTTGTTTTCAATTTGACTTACATGATTTAAAACCTGACATTTCAACGTTTCTTTAGACATAAGTCTAAATTTTTTTGTGATTAGTATTCACTAAGTTACAGTGCATTTTCTGAGAACTATCAGATTGGACTTCCTTCAGAGGGAGACGAGAGTTTTTTTACTGTGAGTGTACACAAATAAAAGAAGATTTTCCACAGATTAAAATGGTGTATAACTCTTAATTGTATGTGCAACATTAACAGAGTATTTTGAGTCTCTTTCACACTGGTAAGAAAAAAAACCGCGGTGGTCTCGCCGACAATACCCTCAGACCTCAGAGTGTTAAAAGATTTTACTGAACCCAAACTTTTGATTGGTAGGGTATATAACAGCTACAGAAATAATTTATGATTCAGTTTAAGGTTAGTGACAATTTATAAGTTAATATGACAGATTACGGAGCCAATTTAATGACTTCAATATTTTTTTTTTTTTTTAAATACATAGGAATGTACTGATGTCGGAGCATGATCCAACATACTAAGATGTGATGCTCATGTGGGAAACACAAGTTCAAGTTTGGCTTTTTATTTCCAGAGCCTCTTGTCCAATATTCTACCCATTATTTTCTGTCTTCTCTAATATCTGTATTAATATAACAGTCAGACAAAATTGACATTGATATTTAGTGATAATCTCCTATCCCAGTTTAAAATGCAGAGAAAATATCACAGTTTGATTCCCCTGAAAAGTAAAACATTGGTGTGTTTGGGTCAACCAATAATGCAAGTTTGGAGCGGGGTTACCTGTTTGGCTAACCAATGACAGCTGGAAAAATTAAAAAACAAACAAACGAACAAAAAAAACTGGAAAACGTTATTTTATGCCATTCCTTTGGATATAACTTACATCACATTTAATTTAACATTCTTGTGTCATAAAAGCAAAGATGAGTAGAATTCAGAGCAGGCTGACCACCCCACCACCACCACACCTGATGGTGTCTGCAACAGTCCGTGTCTGAAAGGACCATTAACTCTGTGTGATAGCACATAGCATTAAGCTGTGAGAGGGTAATTACCAGAAAATGGACAGATTTGAGAGAACATGTTGCAGTCATTGGACCTATTACCCAGAAAACCTGCATAGCGGATTTGCTCCCATTCACTAATGGATTCAGTATTGAAATCTGCAGCAGATGAGCATGCGTTTCGAAGAATTATGTGTAGTTCAATGTACAAAACAACATTTGTAACCATAGCCACTGAGTTTCGTCTCAGTAATATGACATTGTGCATGCATTGTTCCAGTTGCCAGTGGATACATGTGATTTGTGCTCTGGTGTAACGAAAGGAGACTGAGAAGATCATCACACTTCCACCCCCACGCCCCCAGACCCCTGTGGATCAGACCAGCTGGCCAGTGCTGGAATGACCTATGCAGAAAGAGAGAGAGGTCATGAACCTATGAGGTGTCCATCACCCTGATGGTTGTAGTGTAAGCACAGCCAGTCTGACAACACCGCTCAGTGCTGCAGTGATTGTGAGAAACATGCTCACAAAAACATATCACATTGATTTCACCATTAAGGGGTGTGACATATAAGAACTATTGATTTCAGTGGCTTTGGGAATTAGCTCAATACTGAGATGATGGAACCACTGAACGCAGCACCATGTGCCAATCAAAGTGGTCAAGCTGTTCAGATGTGAAAGGTTATCTCCAGTGGCAACCTGAGGGGGAGCCAGAAAAATATGAATCCAATAATTTGTGGTTCCTAACTTGCTTAGAGGTAGAACAAACCCTTCATAACTCAAACCACGAGTGATGTGTGCTTTTACTTGTGATCAAATGTGCCAGAAATGGCAGAATGTCAAAAAACTTGGGATTGAAATCTTTTGACCTAGCAACCACTCCAATCAACTTGACAAGCACCACAACACCCTAGCAACCATCCAGAACATTCTAACAACCATGTAGCAACACCCTAGCAACCACCATAACACCACAACAGCTGCATGAACATATTAACAACCACCTAGCTATCATCATAACACCTTTGCATCAAACTAGCAACCACCCTGAACACCATCAACTGGCCTGGCAATCACTCTGAACATTCTAATAACCATGTAACAACACCAGACCCCATAGCAACTGAATATTAGCATCCTGGCAATCAGCCTGAACAGAATTAACAACCACATAGCAATCACACTGAACACCCTAGCAACCACCCTGAACACAATTGACTACCCTGGAAATCGTCCAGTACACTTTTAATGACCACATAACACCCTGGCAACCACCAGAGCACCATAACAACTGAACAGCAATGTCCAAGCAATCACCCTAAATACATACCTTAGCAACACCCTAACAACCATCATGAACATCACAGACTGGCAATCACCCAGAACACTCTAACAACCATGTAGCAACACCCTAGCAAACACCATAACACCACAACAGCTTTGCAACAAACTAGAAACCACCCTAAACACCATCAACTGGCAATCACCCTGAACACATTAACAACCACATAGCAACCACCAGAACAAATTTGCAACACCCAAGCGGCCACCACAGACTGGCCTGAAAAAAAAAACAACTCAGAACACTAATAACCATGTAGCAACACTTTAGTAACCACCAGAACACCATAGCAACATCCTGGTAACCATCCCAAACACACTAACAACGACTTGGAAGCCACTCAATACATCTTAGCAAAACACTAACAACCACACAGAATACCTTAGGAAATGCATAGCAATGCCTTGGCAACCACCCGACACACTCTGGAATCCTGGTGCAAAGTTTTGCACAACAAAACCCACATGTTTTTCAGAAAATGTATTCAATCGTATTCAAATTGCCTCGGATGACCACTGAAAAGATCAAACAGATGTAAATGTTCAGGATAGTTCAGACTCCCATTATTGCTTGGTTATCATGCCTGCTACCCTACACTAGATGGCACACATGCTTGGGCTCTTTCCTCTTCAGCTTGGCTGAATCGGTGCTTTGAAGACTGGCACTCCATCCAAAATGCCCAAGAGTCACATTCATTCACTGAGCAGTAGTAGTTAAAATCATATTAGACACACTTGAATCGACCACTCTAGGACAGTTCATTTCATTTGTGCTTGATTTAAATCCATACCTCTCTACATTTATCCTATTGAATGTACCAGCAGGGCAACCAAAACTAGCAACAGAAAAAAAAAAAAAAAAAAAAAAAATTGGGGGGTTTTGTAGCTTTTTCCAGTGTTAATTAGAGTATAATGAGCAGAATTTTTATTTATGTCTTAGAGGCATTTTCTCTGAGAGGGCAAGAAAAGCAGTGCTTCCTTTAAAATTTAGATGAGAAAATAATCAATAGTCGAAGAATATGTTGACGAGAAGGTAACTATATTAATAACAGCTGAATTGTTAGTAGTAACAATTTTACACTAAATATTTCCAAACACCACTGATCTCAATACTATGAAAGTTATGTTACATGGTCTTTTCACAGACTGTCTGTGCCAATAGAAGTAGCACGAGAAGCTCTGTAAAAATCCTCTTTGTCCATGTTCAGTCATGCAATCGGCTGCAATTACCTCTGATCTTTAGTCACATGACTTACAGTGCAGACTGAACAGCATTAAATAATTATTAATCATTTCTCACAAGCTTCAGCTTTAGCTGGTGCCCTTTCTTGATGCAAATGTCTGCTCTTGGATCCAAAACAGGGATCATAACATGCTACATCCTGAAACAAAAGACATCAGCCAGCGAAGAAGGAGGGGTCCTCCTCCCCAATCCCTCTGCTGCATCTAATCGATTCCACGCGGTTGTTAAGCACAGCTCTCGTTTATGGTAATTAAAGCCTCCCCACTACAGGGGTAAGGTTGAGAGAAAGGTCCAAGACCGTCAGACTTCCTGTTTTCCAAATCGGCCCGGGCCCAGAGGACCCAGCTGCAGCCGGGGTGAGGGAATGAGGAAATTAGGGATGCAAATTTCTCCCTCCGTCGCAAACACATTCTCAGGGGGAAAGCTAATGAATCAAGGCTAGCTGGTTAAATGCGGATGGGGGGGACTGCAGTACACCTGCCTCCCCCTTTTTACACCCTCATCTACTTGTGATGGGGCGCTAAGAGTTGAAAGCAGCCGCTACCAATTCAGATGTTCTCTTTTCTCTGCCTATTCAGGGGTACACAAGTTGATTCAAGACTGTCCGTGGAAAAGCAGAGACACTGGGAGAATTTTAATGATACATGCTTTGAAACAAAAAGTGGCATCAGGCCGATAAACAGAGAACCAACAGTAGCTTAGTTGGCGTGTTACAATGATATGCGGTGACGACAAAGCACTGGGAGAATGGAAGCTTCCAAAGGAATGGGAGGTCTCTACTGTATATTTAGCTCAAAAGAGAACACAATAAAAGAAAGGCTGTAAAGTGTGTTGCATTCTAATAGGAAACACTAAACCCACATAAAGAACTTGTCAAATGCTTGCACTGGCAAATTCACACCTCATTTGAAGGGGTTTAAACATGACTGTCTATCACAGGATGACAGATTAACAGTAATCCCATAATTACAGTTGGCGTAAAATTGGGATATATTGTGGCTCTAGAACTTGGACTTTGATTTCATGGTCTTTATTGTTTAGAAAAGTTTTGGGACATACAATAGATAACTGTCCAGCAGATAGCTAGATGCCATTTAAATACAGTTTCATGGTTTAATTACACCCTCAGTGTTGACAACAGTACCCTTTGAGAAGAAGATTCTACCGTTGAGGATGACCTCACACATTCAGTTAGATCAGATCATAGATCTTAATGAAAAGTGGCAAGTCATGCATGCTAACCCTAAAGACCACATCTTCTGAATCTGCTCCAAATCCATGAACCTATAGAGTCTCCCGAAGAGGTGAGAATCCAGGTGAGGGAATCAAAGTTCCAGTAACTGAAACATCCTGCAGAACCTCCAAGACATTGTTGCAGAGAGTCAAACCCAATATTACAACATTGTGAAGCATTTTCATCTCTGTCATCTACCAACTTAAAGTACCATCTAAACCCAAGGCTGCAATGCTGTCTCAACAGCTTAAAGACAGAGAGTCTTCCTAATGAGTAGCTGACGCATAGCCTGTCAATAGAGAAGCTAATAGGGTGTAGACAGATGCTTACTGGAACCATCGTTGGCCTTTCTGAGAATGCTGTGAGAGGAATAAGCGAAATGGACAAACTAAATGGACATTAGAGAGTGCTAACAGCTCTAAAGACAAGTTTTTGGCAGAAATACACCACTTTTCTAAGAGGTCTTGTCTGGAAAGTGAACAATGTGAAACAAAGCACAGCATGGCGCTCTTGTTGGATTCATTGGTCTTTACAAATGATGGTCGATTTCCATCCATTAGCGTTTTCATTTTCCATGTTTTATTACCAGAGCTGAGGAACAGATGATGTTTAATTGGTTAATTAAGGTATACTGGGTGACAGGGATCTAAATAAGGCCAAATTAATTCCAAAGGGATGTTAATGTAGTTTAATGGCATAGCATTGTGCCAGAGAAACATTTGTCACTACTTTGACAAACTGGCTGATATTTTATTAACAATACACTGCGATACTCTTAAATTACTTTGAGTAGTAATTCATTTTCGCACTTATTTGTGGTGTAGGGGAAAGGGTCTAGTTACCCACTTCTCCACCTCAAGTTTGTTTTATTTCTAGTCTACCCTATGACTCTCAGTCTGTGTTTTCAATTCAACTCCTCTACTCCAGTCAGGGTGCTTGGAGACAAAGTGGTGACCTCGACAACATGAAAACAGGAAGACGTACACACGCAAGCACACTGCATCTGGTGAATGAAGGAACTCTTAAATAACAATAGAGTGTCCTGCAGACGCTTTTGGGCAAATGGTAGAAGACACACTGCGGGAAATGAGAAGACGGACTGGAATATCCGCACAAAATCACAATAATATCCTTGGGGAATAACTACAGAGGAAAGAAAACTGTGATTCTCTGGTCTTATCATGCTGGTGTTAGTTTCCAAAAAGTATTATAAGACTTCCTTATCTTGCATCACTCATGTTGCAATCCCATGACACTTTTTTAGAAGAAAACTTCTTGTAAAATCATGTGAGAGGTCGAAATGAATCAGAACAAGACCTACTGCCATGACAAATCTTATTTGAAGTTCAGAGGTATTCAGCCAAGAAAGAAAAGCAAAGGGAGATATTTCTCACAACACCAAGTCTGGGAAAACTATAGTGACATTTAAACACAATAAATCCAGGCTGCAACATGCATCCACCCTACTGGACACAAGTTGTGGGTTATAATGTCAAACATAATGTCTTTCTTATTGTCACATTGGAGAATGGCTTCCTATTCATGAATGCATCTGTCATGGTGAAGGGAAATCCCCTTTCTAAGCTTATTCTTTTCTAAACTTAAACTTATTCTAGGATTGCAAGAATATTTTGACAATATCAAAAAAAAAAAAAAAAAAAAAAATCAATCAATTATTGTTGATTTCCACAAAACAATGTTCAAAATCCCTGAAAAAAAAAAAAAAAAAAAAAAAAAGAGGTTATTCTAAGGCATTTAGAAGTAAAAATGGAAGTGAATGGAGCCAGGGTCATGGAAACAGTTGTGAAATTATACACAAATGTACACAAACAATGTACATTACCATGGAAAAAAGTGTCTACAAACCTTTTCTATGTCTTCTGTCTATAAAAATTAAGCAGTATTTTAACATTTATAGATCGACCCTTCCATTGAAAAATGAGACAAGCAGGAATTAGATTTTGTGGTAACATTTTTTCCACAAGTGGTGTTGACTGAGCTTAACTTGCACTGAATATGGAATATTCCTTTAATGCATTCATTTCCAAAGGCCATTACTTGACATAATCATGATTCTGGTTATGCTTATTATCTTCATGCTCAGTGGAAGAGGAGAAAGTGACCTTAAAATCAAATTTTACTCTTTTCCCTCAGGGAAAGCTTATTCCACACCACCCACAACTGACCAGAAGCAGCCATGTTTGGTGAAGAATCCCAACATGCCCAGGGGCAGGGAAGAGTGAAGTGGGAGTGATGCACAAACAACTGCAGGTTTTATAAACTGACTGGCACAGAGAAACATCCAACACCACAGCTGCATCTCCTGCAAGCCTCTCAGGACTTACGGAGGTCCTCCCAGCTGTTGCTGTGCCCAGTTACTACGACCAGCAGACACTTTGTCAATGAAGACAGAGTCATAAAAAGAGGTCTATGTGGAACAATGTTTTCTTGCCAAAGATTGAGCACAAGTGTTGCTCAATGTCTTCTGAAGCTCAAGGAGGCAAGAGGTGGTGCAATGCTGTGTAACAAACAAAAACATCATAACTCTGAAATGACCTCAGGCCAGCGTGATCCCATCACATCATGGAGGGTCAAAGAGACCAGCTGTGGAACTGGAGACCATGTGTGGAGGGAACACGAGATCAACCGCTTCTTTCCGCTTTAGGCGAAATTACTGCTTTAACAAGGGCTCTCCAGTTTTCCTCTCAAAGCAAAGATGAGGAGATCTGGCATGTCTGAAATCAGCTAAAAATAATACTACTGTATGTAGGGGAGAACATGATAAGATGAGACACTTGTTTTACTTGTTTGAAGAGTCAAAAAACTTTATTTTTATATATTTCCAATATTCATACACACTGAAATTGCTGTGGCATTTGGCAATAAACACCTTTCAAATAGTTGGGTAAGAAGAAACTGTTAGGGTAAGTTGAGCCAGTTTGAGTTAATTATATATAATACATTTTATTTAAAACATAACGTAACATAATATAATCATGTAACGTGTAGTTCTATGTCTGTTTAATTTCATTGTGTTTTGGTTCCGTTTTCTCTGTTCTGGTTTGCCTGAGTTCCCTGTGCTTATTAGTTTCCATACTTCCTAAATAATTTACACAGCTGTTCTGTTTTACCTTGATTACTCTCCCCATGTATTTAAGCCCCGAGTTTCCTCAGTTCTGTGTTTGGTCTCGTTTGCTTTTATGTTGGAAGTGGTTGTGTTTTTCTGTGATTCTCCTGCGTGTTCATTAATAGATTGGGAAATAAAGACTCTGTTTATTCTCTAACATTGTGCGCTCATTACAGTCACACAACCATATCAAATCATAGCCTATATTATCAGTTTGAATATTTAAGATTTTAAAACAGGAAAGCCACCTTAGGATCCAAGAAATAATGGCTGACTAATTATAGTGATGTGAGATTAAATCTGGACAAAGCTGCTGGCGCTGAAATAAAATGTTTGTCAACAGGGAATTCAGACACATCTTTAGAATCTAAAAAATTATTTGGTTAGCAGATGCACAATCTGGCTAGATGTTCACCATCCTCAGATGCAATAACAGCCTTTTTTAAGAGACTGGATTAAGAAAACTAATGAACATCTGTAAACGTATTTGCTTTCTGGGTCATTGATTCAACGGGCATGGAACTTTATAATCTGAAGACAACTTTAAGCCCAAATGACAAGCTAATTCATGGATCTGAGGTGAGCCAGGTCAAAATCTGGCCAACCGTGCATGCCTGATTGAACCATGACTTTGACACCTGTGTGCCAAAACGGCCACCATTTTGCTAATCGTTGTTTATAGGGAAAAGAGAGACAGTGGGATGCTTGACTTTATAATGGCTTGTGTAAAGATGTGGTGACAGCCAAACAACACAAAAAACACATCTGTGACAAAGACCAACAATCTCATTCTCTCAGTGTTTACTCTTAAGTTTTTAAAGAATGTGAGCATACAATGTGCAGCTTCACTATCTAGTTTTATACTTTGGCAGCTACTGTTTAATTGGCCATTCACAATGATCAGAAGTAAATAACTTTCAACAAATTTGGGGCAATATTAGTTTGTTTGGATACAAGTATAGCAGCATATGCACATAAATAGTTATCAAGTGTCATTGCCTAGGTTTGTTATCTGTGATACAAGAGCAATGAAAACTTTAGTCAGTCAACCATTAGTGACTACTGGGAAAAGATTTGATTTCTTGCCCTTTATTCACCCAAGTTATGTCCTCACATAAAACTGAGAAAAGCTTACACAATAATTTCCCCAAGAGTGTTTTAAGCAGCCAACATCCAGGATATACGACAGGAAAACGGAATGGTGTTTATGTGGTGTTTTCTAACGACTGAAAAAAAGCTGTAACGGCGGAGGCCGTCTCAACCGCAAAACAATTAAGGCCTTCAAAAACAGGACTGTGCAGTTACTACGCATAAACCACCACTTGACTTGAAAAATAACTGGACATTTGAACAAGACCCACAAAACAGCTCTCACTTAACTGACATAAAACAGGATAAATGTGTGCATCCATCCAAGAGTTGACCATTTTACGTGGAAATATACTGGAAAGTATTGCTCTTTTGAGAGTTTATTTTACAATGAGCTTAAATATAGGGCTGCTTCAAGCTCAAGTTTGTTGACTGAACAGGCTGAAACTGCAGATATATGGACAAAACAAATCAAAGAATATTTTGCAATATTTCTATATGTTATTAAGAGATAAACGAACATCACATCCATGTTGCATGCTTGCATAAATGAGCAGATTCTTTCCACTCCTCCGTTTTGCAGACATGCAGAAATTCGATTAGGACATAGATTGCATTAGTCGCACACAGCATGCTAAGGCATGGACATGTTGGTCATGACAGTAATCACATTATGAATCTGTTGGCCGTCAAAACAAGAACACAAGTCATTGACTCAGTGCTCACAAAATGGAGGCAGATAGGTTGTGCGTGTTTCCATGTTAACAGAGGTGGGTGAACCAAAACTTGACCTTTATTTGTGGTTCCTCTTTCAATTCCTGTTCTCACCATGTTTTGCTATTATGTGCAGTCTGGTCACCAGGACCTTATTTTGGTCAATGGACAAAAAAAAAAAAAAAGTTCAATGCTCACTATAAACTAACCCTTAACTATGACTTTTGCCACAATAAACTCCTAATTAATGCTTATAACTAGTTAGCAAGGTAGTTATCAAGTTTAGGTATTGGGAGAATTAAGGATGCAGAATATGGTCGTGCAGGATAAGGCATTAATATGTGCTTTATAAGTACTAATAAACAGCCAATATTCTAGTAAAATGCATGCTAATGAGCAACTAGTTAATAGTGAAAATTAGACCCTAAGCTAAAGTGTTATCAAAAGTTATGTATACTTCTAATGCATAATCACAAACACTCTACATATAATCAGTAAAAGTGTACTATTTTAATTAATTATACCTTGTATTATACTTTTCATTGAACTGCATTCACACTGCATATAGTGAGCTTCTTGCAATGCTGGTTGCAATCTTGGTATTGCCTTCTTCCTGAAGAATATATGATATGTGTCATTATAATTTTACTAAAACAGTATCTTGAAGGTATAATTATGCTGTCTACCTTTTGAAACTTGTGTTGGTCCAAAATTGCTGCCTACGTAGGGAGGTCACTAGGTTTGTGAACAGAGAACTAATGATGACCTCCGCATATACATATATACACTTTCCTTTAAACATTCAAATAAATGCTGTATGCAGGCTGTATGTCTTTATATGTGTGTTTGTGTGCTTTCCCTTGAGACCAGCTCTTACACAACCAGACCTGGTTGAAATGAAACCATGCGCACCGTGAAAAGGAGGCCTGCAGCATGCTGGGATGTCAGTCGGTTTGACTTTAACCCTTGCATAAATTTCCTGGCTTGTCAAGCTCAGGAAAACACAATATACACAGCAAAACCACTGCATATTAGTGATGGTTTCCTTTTAAAAGGGGCTGCTTGAATTAACAAAACCATTTCCTGAACATTATCATTTCTCTAACTGCCAAATGCACCGGTCTACAGGCAATTTAATGTGGATACACATTTATCGTGCATAACAACCCAACAATATCACATTCAGGAAATGAGGAAATCCTGTGCCATGACTTACAAAATGCTTCCAGGTCATTGTGCCTTGTTCTAGAGGAAATGGATTAGACTGACTGCAGTCTTAACATGAATCCGAGATAAATTTACTGTTTTATTCTATCATTATAATTGGCCTGCCAAGTTCTACAGTACAAGTACAGTAACCTCACCCTGAATGCAGCTTTCAACAGCAATCATATCCAGTCTTGTGCTACGGCAAGCCAGGCGGAGATGGAAATGATGATGATGAAGATGATAGCAGTAAAGTGCCTCTGGTAAGGAGGCTCTCAGCTCTAAGACACACCCTTCAATAGCTTCAGTTGAGACACTGAGCCTAACTTGTCTCATAAAATCAAATTCACTGGCCAAGTTCTCATTTTATTCATGGTAATTTGTCTGTTCCAGCAGTGTATACAGTGTGGATTAAAACTAAATATAAGATAAAACAAAACTAACTATAATTTAGCACATTTTCGAAAGAAAACAAATATTCAATGCAAAATAATGGAGGCTTAGCTTTAATCAATAGGATTTGACTGGATTGTTAAAAGAATTTCCAGGGGTATATTATTGGTTAAAACTTTTTTTGTTTGTTTTCCTGCTTGTGGAGATTGGTTATGTCAGCAAAAAAGAATGAAAAAGTTCTTAAATACATATCAGCAACTTTTTGCCACACTGTTTTAAAATAAACTACATACATTACCGAATGAGCCACTTGAGTCTTCATTATCGTGCCTCAAATCCAAAAGCTGTGGTTTAAATGATTTAAAAGGAGTTTTGGTGTACACGGTAGGATATCCGGTTTGATAAAGCTCTTATCAACACAAAGTACGAAGCATCTGTCAAGTTCCTTAAGTATTTAGAAGACATGTTGGGGTCAGTTCTTAACCCTCCACTGGTGGCTCCCAATTGCAACTGTCTGATACCAAAGGCATCCAAGCACTTAAGCAGAATGTCTCCATATTACCTACTGGAGACTGAATGTACATAATTATAATTATAAAGTGTTGACTGATCAAACTTTTTTGAATTGTATCAAAGATGTTGCTTGATCGTTATAGAGCTCCTTCTCAACCAACAATGGTGTTGTTTATATACACATAACCTCTTATCATTTCGTGATCCTCTTTCCCCACATTCTCTCTGTTGTTTCCTGTCTCAGCTCCTACAGTAAAAACAGCCAAAATAAAACAGAAACAAACTATTTTGTTTTGGCCAGTACATATTGTGATTGCACAAAGAATCCCTCACAACAACCAGTGTCACAGCAACACTGGCAAGGAGTCTTGTGTAATTGAGTTCTGTGGAGTCAAAAGCAGAGGCAGAGGCTAAGCAATACTAATGCAGTCAGTCACAAATGCATGTTTCCAACCCCAGAGGGAAGCTTTGAACCTTTGCTTGCACAGCTAACCATGGTGGGCAGCACAAGCTAAAGGAATCAACAGTAATGTACGGAGGTCAAGATGTTGTAAAGAATATAAAATCCGGATCAGCCGTGCAATACAAGACATTTTTTTTTTTTTTTTTTTTTTTTTTTGAATTCTGCCCACCCCCACTCCTCAGCAGGTGTCGTGCGGCAAGGTCAAAATAAGCTCCAGGGAAGGAGGGGAAATGAGTATAGCTAATAGTCTGAATTCCATTTTCTCATATCCCAACTCACTTCACACCACATCTATCTAGCCACCCTTACATAAAAAAAAAAAAAACAATACACTGAGGCACTACCTTAGAATTTAGACTATTGTTCAGTGTCAGATTGTTGAGAGAATTGCTAATTGCTAATCACACTCAAATCATCACTTACCATGTTAAATGAGTGTTAAATTATTGACTACATAGCAAGGGAAAATGCCTTAAAAATAGCTGGGCACAGAGGTAAGTAGCTAATAAGTCACTGCGCTGTTAATGTATTCTTAAATAAAAACAAAACACACAATGTTTGTGCCGTTGCCATCTCATTTCTGAGTCACTGACCTTCCCAAAGAGTGTGACATCCCTATTATTCTCTTTTGAAGTACCCCGGTAACAGAAAGAGGGAGAGGGAAGGGGAGAGAGGAAAAAAGAGAGGGACCATCTGTCAACTGCCCCAGAGATCAATGGCACCAGCGGCAAGGCTAAATATGTTGCCCACCATGACTTGAAAACAATTCAACCCAACGAGGTTTATTTTTAAGTTAAAGCATCATTTATTTAACTGTTTCAAGAATTAGTTTGTCACATTATTTACAATAATGTATGCTGAAATGAGGCTTATCATTGATGTACAATATACACAAAAAACAAAAGTAAATCAATGTAGCCATCCAAAACGGCAGCTAAGGACACACATTCTGCAGATAGGGCAGTGTGTCAACTCTACTACAATGGAAAGGCAAATATACCTCTGAATCACCCCCTACCCCCCGATTGGAGCGCAGATTGGTCTCATCCAATACGTGCACAGATGCAAGACATGAGCTTGCAATGTAAACAAAAAGGGATGTGGCGATTGTTCAATGGAACCACGCAGTGTTTGAAATAAAGCAGCAATCATAATCATTGACATGCAGATGCAGCTATAGTCAAGAATAGATGTATGATTAAAGAAAATGTGCATAGTTATGCGAGCAGCACAGGATGAATAAGAAAAACAAAGCAAGATGGTTGCTAAGCAAGAGCAGGGCTGGGTTGAGCTATAGAAGCGATGCTGGATCCGTCAGCCAGGAAGCATTGCTCATTCCTCAGCATTGCAAGTGGATTAGTGGATCTTGTTATTACTTACCCAACATCTGACTGAAGAGAAGCTGCTCCAGGTCTCCAAGCACCGTTACAACCAGTTCAGGGTCCACCTTTAGGAAGGTCTTGTCCCCTTCCTCTGGTTCTGGTGCATCTTTGCCCCCTCCACCTCCTCCTGGGGTGGCTGCTCCCGAGGTACCACTCACGGACTTCTTACCATTAGCCTTAGCCTTGCAGGACAAGATCTCATCATCCGACTTGCCATCATCTTCCAGCTCTTGTGCTTTGCTGATAGGTTTGACCTCAGCATAAGGACTCTTAGGTATCCGACTGGGTTTCCCCAGCTTGGAAGGTGGGCTAAATGGTTTTGGCTTTCCTAGAAACAGCGAATGTTCCGACTTGGAAAGGTTTTTGGAAAGAGGGATACCCTTGCCAGTACCCCCTCCGGCATCTTTGAGCTTGCCTGACTTGTTCTGACCTGCCCCAGGCTTTTCCATGTCATCTGACCACTTGGGCTGGTACAGGTGCATCTTCTTCTCAGCGTCCGTAAGCACACAAAGATTGGTCAAGGACTTTTGCTTGCGCAGGTTGCTAGGAACTGGAAGACGACCCTCAGAGTTTCCTGCTCTGTAGACCTTTAGCTCAGCCCGAGGAGTAGCCTGTGGGAGCCCTGACTTGCCCCTTTTTGCAGCCATGCCCCCAACTCCTTTGGCACTGGCCTGGCCCTGAGGGGTCTTGGCTTTGGAGGTTTTGTCAGCCTCAGTCTCCAGATCTACTCCTTGTCCTCTTGGGCTACCCCCAAGCATTCCTCCTGCGTGAAACCATGTAAAAGCATCAGTGAGTCAAATGGTTTTACAATCAAGCAAAAGAAAAAAAAAAAGGAGACAAGGTGCAAGGTTTGCAAGCTCTGTCGCTTGCTGCCAAATCCTTATCACAGGGAAAACTAGCTCTCCAATAACACATACAGAAAGACCAGTCGGTAGATGCTGTATTGAAGAGGTAATCCGTGTATCTGGTGTCTTTAGCATGTAAATCCAGCATCTGGCTCCTCTCAGTTAGACTGCCTCAGTTGCAGCTGCTCTAGTGCTACCCAGTCACTCATTCTCTCTCTCTCCTTTTCTCTCTCCTCCCTTCAACAGTGTCTTGCTGCTTTGCTGTGCAGCAGCAGAATGACAGAGAAGACAGACGCAGAAACGGTCCCTCCCCTTGCTCCCCCGCACTCATTCAACCACAAACACCCTCCTCCTCCCCCTTCTCTTCTGGCTCTCTCTCTCTTTTCCTCTTTCTCTCTCCAACACACCCACTCTAAAGATGCTATACTGCTCCCCTGCACAAGTGGTATAGTATGACGGACCTGTGATAAATTACAGTGTCTTTTTAAACAGTTGCCTGTCAGCATGCTTCCTCTACTAACCCTCTTTGGTTCACTATAGTGCTCTGTTATCGTAAAACCAATAATGTTTCCACCTCAAGGACATAATCCCCAGTAACATTATGCTTTCAGACTTGTATTCATTTTAAGAAATGTTACATTGCGTAAGATGATTTAAATGACTGTTTTATACTCTCTGGGAGCTTCTGGAAAAATTGTGTTTGCTGGATGTTTATTACTTGTCAGAATCTTAAACTGTAAACATCATGCCATTACAAGACTTTTATAATTCATTTGCGCATATAAAACATGGCAGAGATCATTCATTCACATACCTAAATTTTGCCAATTCAATCGAGTCACACCTTCCAAAGATAACTTGCTTTAGAAAGAAAAATTCTGTCACCATCTTCCCACAGTCATGTCACTGAAAAATTCATAAAAAAAAAAACTAAATTGGATTTGAGGCTGGGTCTCTTGGCATACTAAAAAAAAAATAGAAAATGATATCACTTTATTATGGGGAGCATATATTCACTATTAACTATGACTTCTCCCTCAATAAACTCCTAATTTACTGCTTATTAATAGTTAGTCAGGTAGTTTTTGTATTGTTTAAGTTTAAGTTTAGGTATTAGGTAGGATTAAGGGATGTAGAATATGGTCATGCAGAGTAAGGCATTTATATGTGCTTTATAACTACTAATAAACAAGAAGATGCAGGCTAATAAGCAACTGGTTAAAAGTGAAAATTGTTCCCCATATTGAAGTGTTAACCAAAAAACATTTATAATACATTCATTAAAATGACCATTACAAATGAATAGTATGTATTTATTAAATTTAAAAAAAAAAAAAAAAAAAAAAAAAAAAATGTATACACATACACACACACTTGGCTACCCAGATATCTCGTGCTTTATACATTTATTAGACCACCTGTCATCATAAAGAGAAAACAAATATTTTTCTTTAAATGTTAACAGTTTCCTTTTTAGAGAGTTTTCGACATGAGGAATGTTAAATTGAATTTGCATTTTTATACCCAATCTTGAGCCGACACATTCAACTTCTCTTAGAAGTCAGAAATAAATCAAGCGTAACATTCAACCATTAAAATGTATTTTTTCTCTTATGGACTGCAAGTATATAGCTGTAATTGGCCATTTGAATAAAAAATAATAAAGTGCTTTAACTATTTTTTTTCTGCCTTACTTGTAAAACATTAAATCTGAAAATTCATGGATAACATCAATAATTATATTTTAGCATTAGAAACACTACTGAGACTAAAGAGCTTAGATATACTGGTGGATTAACCATTACAGAAACAGAAAAAAACAAATGATTTTGGTAATTTCCAATACTGATAGGGCAGCTGTGGCACAAACCTTACATTGGGTGGTGGTCTAATAAATTAGTTAAGCACTACATGCATGACACTCCAGGCTATAACAAATGTATAGACAATTAGGTTCTGGATCTGATGTGTCGCACTGAATTACCCCAAGAAAAAAACGATTGAGCTTCGGAAAGAACAGCCTCTATTCTATCAGAGGATGGACCTAATTTTTCACCAGCATTTGGAAGGGGATGTCACAATACGATACACACAAGACCGCTCACAGTTCCTTCCTCTGAAGCCGAAAGGGATCTAAGCATGTTTGAATCAATTTTGAGAGTGCTCTACTTAGTTCTGTCATTTCGTCTCAACAAGACCAAGCTCTACCGAACAGACCATCCAAGTGGAAATAATAACTGACCTCATACAACATCTTCGCTCAAGGACACAGGGTTGATAACGTAACTCAATTTATCTTATCTAATTATTCTTATCAAGTTTGCAAATAACTGTAGATGCAATATTACTGCACTTAATAACATAAACTTAACACAGCATTGTCTCAACAATTATCTGTCAATGAATCAATAGGCTCAAATAGAGTGCATGCTTTCATGGTGGTGTATTACCTTATCCATTAATATGCTGGTATTAATACCCCAGGTTCTTCCCATCATGCACTTAATGCACTAATTCATGATGGCAACTTAAAAACCAGTACTTAATGAATCAATAAGAAAATTGCTGAACAAAGTCTATGAAAGTTCCAGAAATATCTTTGCAGTTTTTGGCGGAAATCCAGAGGGCAAACGGAAATATTCAAATGCAAATAGTTTTAAATGAAAACAGTGTTGGTGCTACC
The DNA here is from genome assembly GCF_024489055.1 of Chanodichthys erythropterus. Classification (NCBI taxonomy): domain Eukaryota; kingdom Metazoa; phylum Chordata; class Actinopteri; order Cypriniformes; family Xenocyprididae; genus Chanodichthys; species Chanodichthys erythropterus. The sequence continues at coordinate 5,770,961 of NC_090240.1, read as the reverse complement.
CTTTAGAGACCGTTATGGACAGTATTCAAACATATTTCATTTGCATACCACTGGTCAGTCAGCCTTTTTTTTTTTTTGGCCCCTTTTGAAGACCACCAAAGCATTTAAAAATAAATTATACAGCAATTATAACAATGCATTGCAAACTACACTTTATATTTTTCTGAAGAATTTCACTAAAATGGTTGAGATTGGTTTTTAGAATGTTGCTATGAATTCGACTGGTAGTTGCTAAGGTGTTACTAAGGTGTTGCTAGGTGGTCGCTTGCTCAAAAAGCCCATCTCAATGATATTCTGGTCTCTAAAAATGACTTGAGTCTCTCCTTCAGTTCAAGTCTAAGATATTTTGCCTTTTTTATCATTGGAAATTAACAGCACATGATTCTAAATTCACTTTAGAATTCAAATTTCCTGATAATTTACTCACTCCCTTGTCATCCAAGATGTTCATGTCTTTCTTCAGTTGAAAAGAAATTAAGGCTTTTGAGGAAAACATTCCAGGATTATTCTCCTTATAGTGGACTTCACTGGGGCTCAATGGATTGAAGGTCCAAATTTCAGTTTTAGTGCAGCTTCAAAGGACTCTACATGATCCCAAGTAATAAGGGTCTTATCCAGTTATCTGTCATTGTTTTCCTCAAAAACCTTAACTTCTTTTCGACTGACGACTCATTCCATTTGAAAAACAGTGCAGGAGGAGTTACGCAAAGTATTTACACCAAATGTGTTAACCTCATTCTAACTTTGTGTTTCTAAAGTTATTCAAAGAAGCAAACATATCCAAACCAGTGGGATAGTCCAAAGTTCCTCCCAGTAGAGACATTAATGTCACACCAGATATAAAGTGGAAGGAACACCACACAGAGCTGGATCTGTTCATGGGGAAGCCCTTGCTTATAAACAGAGCTCTGTTTCGACCACGGGCTCAAGATAGCGCATTCACGTAAACTTCACCACAGGTCGCCACCTCGTCTCTTGCTTGTGCTTTGCTCAACACTGAGCTGACTGTCCTGTGCTGATGACCCAGACACCATTGCAAGATTGCTGGGCAAACTTCTGAGTAACTCGAAATTTTGTTTGAGTAAAACATTCAAAGTGAAATTATATGACTCATTTGTCATTTTGTTAACTTTCCAGAACAAGACTGCACTAGAACCTTTTGAGAATTATATTATAAAATGTATTTCACGATCACTGTTACCATGGCCATAAGTGTCCAAAGTTCACAAAATATGGAAGCAATATAAAAGGCAAAGAAAAACAAAAACAAAACAAACAAAGCTTTTTTTACAAATTAATTTCATTCAGCTTTAGACAAAAGTTCTGTCTAAAATTTACATAACACTTGGTTGAATACATTTATCTTGTTGGCTTAAAGTAAACCTATCTGTTTACCGTTTCCCAGTTGTTCAACCTTTCTTTAAATAAGAAAAATCTATTACTGATGGCTAAACTACACCACACCCGAGTATGACTCAGTCCAAGGGCCGAGGTTTCCAAACAAAGCCACATAGACCAGAGGAACTAGGAGGAAATCCTCTCTACAAGCCAGACTAATGCTGGGCCATAGACTCATGTCCTCTATTTCATTGGCTACCTAGTCATATGCATGTGTCATATGGGAGAATTCCTGTAATATCCTACACATACTGCTCCCCCACATACTGTACTTCATTTTATGTCTGTAAAAGATGGTTATCAAAGGAAAAAGAAAGCTCGTTTCTCTATACTCTCCCACTCAGGAGTGTAAAGTGTTAACTGATCATGCCATGGGTCTGCTATCTGTTTTCAAATAAACTAATGTTCAACTGAATTCAAAAGTACAAGATGACCTTAGAGAAAACACTCCCGCAGGCTGTCCGGCAATGTTCTGAGCCCAAAAACATTTCCCTTTCCAGACATGAAAACATCTTTCTTACGTGAGCCACAATAAAATGTATATTATATTATATTATATTATATTATATTATATTATATTATATTATATTATATTATATTATATTATATTATATTATATTATATTATATTATATTATATTATATTATATATTATATTATATATTATATTATATTATATATTATAATTTATATTATATTATATTATATTATATATTATAATTTATATTATATTATATTATATTATATTATATTATATTATATTATATTATATTATATATGCTTCCAATATTTTTTAATTTTTTTTCCGCTGAGAATAGATACACGAAACCAGCTGCGCTTTCTCTCTCTCTCATCTCTCCGACAGTGAGTTGACACACAAACCCGCCTCCCCTCACTCAATCATTTCATTTGCTCCGGATGAATATTGTTGGTGTTACAGGGCTTGAATTTCATCATGGGATTGTGCATGTGAGCACAAAATCTGCAGGAAGGAGTAAAATTATGTGCAATACACGCAATCTCATGGTGAATTTCAAGCCCTGTAACACCAACAATATTCATCCAAATGGAATGGAATCAGGGCTTGACATTAACTTTTTTGCTTACCAGCAACTGTGGCTAGTGGTTTTCCAAAGTTATTAGCCACTGAGCATTTTCACTGGCTGCAATTTTGACATCAATACCACAGGGAAAAAAAACAGCCATATAGATATTTTTAATATTATCTCATAATTTAGCAGCAGGTATATTAGGCTGCTGTCACTTTATACTGTTATACATGCAACTGTTTACATTCACTTAAAACAACTGACTGTGTTTACATGAATACTGGCCAAGACCAGCACTTTGACTTCATTTTTTTGTGTATTTGGCTTGTTTAAGCGCAATAAGCAGCGAAAAGGAACTCAATTTAGCACTGAGAGGTGGCTTTATGTGTGCAAACTTTGAGTGTAAGCACAAAATCTGTGGGAATGAGTAAAAATCTGCGGGAATGAGTAAAATCCCACAACAAAATTCAAGCCCTGTAACACCAACAAGCAAATGAAACCAGTGAGTGAGGGGAGGTGGGTTTGTGTGTCGATTTTCTGTCGGAGAGATGAGAGAGGGTCAGGTCTTAGAGTCTAATATACCTGCTGCCAAATTATGAGATAATATTAAAAATATCTATATGGCTGTTTTTTTCCCTATGGTATCAATGTCAAAATTGTGGCCAGTGAAAATGCTCAGTGGCTAGTATGGAAAACCACTAGCCACAGTGCCTGGTGTGCAAAAAAAAAAAAAAAAAAAAAAAAAAAAAAGGCAAGCCCTGATTATATAGTATATTATATATTTAAAATTTATAAAAGTATACAGTACTGCTTGAAAGTTTGTGAACCACTTGCAGAATCTGTGAAAATGTGAATAATTTTAACAAAATAAATGTCATTTTTTATTTTTTATTTAGTACTGTCCTGAGTAAGATATTTTTACATAAACTATGTTTACATAAAATCCACAAGACAAAAAATAGCTGAATTTATAAGTATGACTCAATTCAAGAGTTTATGAACCCTTGATTCTTAATACTGTGTCATTACCTGGATGATCCACAGCTGTTTTTTGTTTGTTTGTTTGTTTTTGTTTTGTTATGGTTGTTCATGAGTCGCTTGTTTGTCCTGAGCAGTTAAACTGCCCAATATTCTTCTTCAAAAAAAAAAAAAAAAAAAAATTCAGGTCTCAAAAATTACTTAGTTTTCCAGCATCTTTTGTGTATTTGAACCCTTTCCAGCAGTGACTGTATGATTTTGAGATCCATCTTTTCACACTGAGGACAACTGAGGGACTCAAACACAAATACTGATGCTCCAGAAGGAAACAATGCATTAAGAGCCAGGGGGTGAAAACCTTTTGAATTTGAAGATCAGGGAATATTGTACTTAATTTGTCTTCTGGCAAACATTTAAGTGTCTTATGTTGCTTCCGAAGGGCAGTACTAAATGAAAAAAAAAGAAAAAAAAGAAAAAAGAAGAAGAAAAGTTATTTAAACAAAATAAGAAAAAATGTGGACATCATTATCCTGTTCAAAAGCCTTCACCCCTCGTATCTTAATGCATCATGTTTCATTCTGGAGCACCAGTGAATGTTTGAGCCCTTTTTAATAGTTGTGTTTGAGTCCTTTAGTTGTCCTCAGTATAAAAAGATGGAACTGAGAACCATACAATCACTGCTGGAAAGGGTTCAAATATGCAAAAAGATGCTGGAAATCTGAAGAATTTTCAGGACCTGGATGATTTTTCTGAAGAATACTGGGCAGTTTAACTGCACAGGACAAACAAGCGACTCATGAACAACCATCACAAAAAAAAAAAGTCGTAGATCATCCAGGTTAACCACACACAGAATATCAAGAATCAAGGGTTCACAAACTTTTGAGCGGGTCATTTTTATAAATTCAGCTATTTTTGTGTCTTGTGGATCATATGTAAACATTTTTTTTTTTTTTTTTAAATGTAAAATATCTTACTTAGGACAGTACTAAATAAAAAATAGCATGCATTTTGTATATTGACCCAGGATGTTACAAGGACATTTGAGTAAGAATGCAATTCTTACTTTACGATTTGTACCATAATATGATGTCTGCTCCCTAAATGGGCACTGCACACTCTATGGGCTTTCTTTTCCAAAGCAGTTACCCTACGAAACAAACTAGTTAAGAACCATTGAAACTATCTCCAGAGTTAAACCAACTCTGCTCAGAGAACATACGGTCCCTCTCTACATAAAATAACACTGAAGCAGAGTTAAAGTTAATGAGATAGCATGCTGTTTGTGGAGTTGTTTAATCAGATCATGAGAGATTTTATGTCTTTTATCTTCAGTTGATTTAATCTAAGGCTGTGGCTGAAGTAAGTTGTAGTTCTTGTGTTTCTCTTCAGGGATTGTGCTTGTTAACAGCAGGTGTTCATCACTAATCCTCAATCATAACTTAATTGATCACTTAATTATCTCATTAACTTTAACTCTACTTCAGTGTTACTTTAACACTAAGTAGAGAGGGACCATATGTAATCTGAGCAGAGTTGATTTAACTCTGGGGATTTTGCTGTGTAGCAAATCAGACAGGCAAAAACGAGAACAGAAACAGAGAAAACAAAATCAAATCAGATTACATGTGACAGTAGTATCACGAAAGGGAAGTAATGTAAATATCTAAGTTAATGATTAAACACTTCTGTCACTGAAGCATCTTGCCTTTAGCAAATGGTGATATCCCGTCTGTGCATCTGAGCCCTAATGTTTAATCTCAATCTGTGTCTCTGCCATGTTTTATTAGCCCCATTTCGTAGGACTATAGGAAGCATCACTGCAGCGTTATTATCTGATTACCACTGTGATCAATAGTGACTGATTTAAAAGGATGGCAGACCTCGTTATCTGACTTGGTACAATTTAAAGGGGATCTATTATGCAAAATTCACTTTTACATGGTGTTTGAACAAATGTGTGTTTGCAGTGTGTGTACACAAACACCCTACAATGATAAAAATCCACCCACTCATTTTTTTTTTTTTTTTTTTTTATCCTCATAAATCATAAACTGCGTCGCAGAACAAGCAGTTTTCATTTTCTAAACAGTATGACATTATACTGCTAAGGCCCAGCCCAAGACTGCTGACATACTCTGTTGTATTAGAGACCCCACCCTGAGCTAATAGTCTCCAGAGCGACACTGATGAACTGTAATAAAGTGCGCGCTCTCACTTTCATTTCTGCCATAACCAGAGTTGATATATGGATATAAAGTTTACCAGTTTATTAAGTACCCCCCGAAAAGGCATAAGGTCTTTATATATTTGTTCACCGTTAATTGTAACAAGTGTTTTTATATAATTTGCTGTGTATGTTGATGATAAAGCAAGGAAGAGAGAGAGTTAAGACTTTAATATGCACTTGTACTGTGTTTTATTCAGCTCTTACTGTGATTTACTGGAGTGAAAACAGACACTTCATCTTTTGTGTGATGTACAATAAACTTCATAAAAAACTCATAGTACATTTTTGGCCATCATGTACTCTTCTACAACAGGCTTGTACTTATGTTTTCATCTTGATTTTATCCACTATAAGTTATAATTGTTATTAAACTAAATGATATCTGCTCTATCTCCATGTAGCATATATTCTCTGGCTTTGTAGACATCATTGTCCAACTCTGGTTCGAACTGAACACCATTACTGACAGTTTACTGGAAAGTGGGCCGGGAGCAGCAGCTAATTTTCATTTAAAGGGACACACAAAAAGCATGTTTTTGTTCACTCCCAAAAAGTGGCAATAAATGATCAGAGACTTATATTACATCTTGTAAAATGTGGCATAATAGGTCCCCTTTAAGAGCATTAAGGCCTGGATTGAACTGTCTTTGTTTCTGCAGGTCAGTGAAGACAAGTATGGAACAAAAAGTGAAATTGGAAAAGTTGGTCTATTTGTATGTGTGATAGACAGACCCATCCAGAACACCCTACACTCTTAAAATAAAGGATTCAAAAGAGGATTTTCGGGTGTTAAAGGTCCTTCATTGAACCATTGATGCCAGTAAATAACCTTATTTAAGAGCGCAACAACATGATAAAATCACTTAAATTATGCTGAAATAAAAATAAATATTGAAAAATTTAAACTTAAATTAAAAATGCTGCCATTGCAACTACAAACTGAATAAAATAAGTTGAAATGCTAAAATTATAAAACAAACTCAAATAAATGAAAACTACATGCATAGAAATGTAATGTTTTAAAAGAAAAATTACAAATGCACATTAAAAATAATAAAATGTACACTAAAATCGAAATCAAACCTGAAAATATAAAAGAGCTGAATTTAAAAAGTCAACATATACAATAATAATAATAATAATAATAATAATAATAATAATAATAATAATAATAATATTATATAAATAATACTAAAATAACACTGCACAAAGCAACACTCTGGCATATATCCAGAACACCCTAGCAACAAAATAGCACCTTAGCAACTGCATAGCAACACCCTGGCAGTGACTTTTGCATGTGCAAACACCACTCACATATTCTTTAAAAAATACAAAAGCTTAGCTAGCATGCCAACATTCACACGTTTTTTCTAAAACAAGTGTCCATGTCAAACTGAGCACAGCCACAAACACGCACCACCCATGGTGACACTACCCAGTACACTTGTCCCTCCCGGCTTCAAGACAATTAGCATTTATAGTGGCTCTAGTTCTAGTTTCCCAAGAGTTTCCCAAGAGCACCTGTTTTTCAATGCCCAGTCTCATGTCTCAACCACTGGAAACATGATGTGAGATTCCATTTTAAGAAATGAATGCTCCTCTCTGTTTGTACAGTCCATGTCAGGGTTTATGAGGTGCGCTAAACTTTTCTCTGAGAATCTAAGCTTTGAAACAGGTTCAAAACGGGGATTGGGATCAAGCAAAATAAAGTGTATTAAAACAGTGAGCGACTAGGGTGCCAAAACAAATGATTAACAAGCAACAGGGATGATTTCCTAAAATCTTCTGGTTAAACATGTCTTAATAGGGTTAGCTGGCAAAAGTTATGTATGTGTGTGAAGCAATCTTTAATGTCAATTCATATGCACTGTAGTTCAATGCAGATTCTCAAAGTCAAATCTGGAGAGTCAATTTTAAGAGGCCACTGCTGATTTGCCATTTGTCTAACAGCCAGTGGATCCGTTTTTTTCCTCACCATATGCTAAATACAAATTCGGCCTTGATGCCTGCAATCTGCCAGAAACCTGCAAGTATAAATGCTAAAAATCAGGATTTTCTCCCAATTAATTGCCATAAAACCAGATCTAGCAGCTTTTAGTCTTCTATCCTCGAAGCATTTACGAAAGCCGCTATGAGAATTAAGAAAATCCCGAACAAAGGGATTACACTTCATATACAGTAGATGGGCCAGTCACTATGTGACTATATGGTCATTTATGGATTGAAAAAAACAAAAAAAAAACTAATGTTAAAAATGGATTTCACATTTGCAATATTATAGAAGATGAAATCCAGCATCAGCTTCCAAGACTGTGACCTTAAGCTCAGCCTAATTCTTTGGTTGAAGGTGAAGTTACAGTATATGGAAATTAAATGGGCATCCAGTTATCATCTCAGAATGAAAAAGTTATTTTGCATTATATATATATACATGAAGACTTCAGATGAAAAAGCCTCTAAGTGCCATCTGAAATTTTCTTCTAAAATGCGCATTTTTATCAAGCTCATATGTTTAGGTTCAGTAGTTTCACTTTAATAGCAATTAATAGGTCATTTTCATTTCCATTAAAGTGAAATAACTGAACATAAACATATAAGCTTATTAAATAATGCTCATTTTAGAATAAAATTTCAGAGGGCACTTAGAGGCTTTTGCATCTGAAGTCTTCATAATATATATATATATATATATATATATATATATATATATATATATATATATATATATATATATATATATATATATATATATATATATATATATATATATATAAAATATATATATATATAAAATATATATATAAAAATATATATATATATATATATATATATATATATATATATATATATATATATATATATATATTATATTATATATTATATTATATTATATATTATATTATATTATATATTATATTATATATTATATTATATTATATTATATTATATTATATATATATATATATATAGTAGGCCTATACACAGAATACTGCCATTTACATTAATAAAATAGAGTATGGAGAATGCATTAACATTAGACAAAACCGTAAAAAAAGGTCACATTGAGTGCAGTGAATTGTAGGATAGAGTATTTGATGCACTGCCCTCTTTTTTGTACAAAAATTTTTGCAAACGTATTCAATGCACACCAAAAGCCATTCTTTGCATACTATTTATTAGTGTGTGAAATATGGAGTAGCCTATGGTAGTATGCTATACCAGACAAGAAATTATAATATAATGGAGAAAGCTAACCATTAACATTCCCATTCATCTCAGTAGCTATGTTTCCATCCAAAGTTTTGAATTTAACTTAAGTGCAAAATTGGAATATGGCATAAAACATTTGCGAATAAAGTAGCATTTCCATCCAGAGAGTCGAAGAGAACAAAAACTGGCGCTAAATATCACCAAGAAAAATAGGACTGTATATAATAGTTTTCGGTATATAAAATTAATTGCGTGAAAACGAAATGCACGTTATCTTGTTTTCGGAGGCGAATGCCTGCTGTTTGGGAACACAGTCATGTAAGACAGTTCTGGGAGGGAATTATACTGAACCACTTTGACGACAAGCTTTGGCTCAGGCATTTCAGAACAACCAAAACAGCATTTCAGTTTTTGCTCCACGAGATCGGTCCCCTGGTTGGTCCAGTTATGCCATCGCATTGAAACGTCCATTTTTATTCTGTAAATGTGATTCCATCATAGTTTATGCTTGTGTTTTCTCGGATATTAAATTTGACTCCGTTAAATGCATTCTTTTTTTATGTGCATTTTTAGAATTTATGCACATCTTGCCGTTTCCATCCAATTTCCTATCCCAAAATAAGCATAAAAATAGGTGCATGGAAACATAGCTATGGCAGTTGTTTGGACAGAGCATGCAATCCCAAAAGTATGCAGCTAAACCACTCACCTGAGCTGAAAATGTGACTAATAATTTTTGAACTGCAGGAGAATGATCGATGCAATAATGCCAACCGATTGGCTGATGGTAGGTGGTGGATCTGAAATGGTCGATATTCGTATTCATGCATTTTATTAATATTTATGTTAATCGTTTATGGCTTATGATTTAGCAGTTTCACTTTTGATTTCATATTTATATTTATATTTATAATAATAATTAATAATAATAATAATAATAATAATAATAATAATAATAATAATAATAATAATAATAATAATTAATAATAATAATAATTAATAATAATAATAATTAATAATAATAATAATTAATAATAATAATAATAATAATAATAATTATTATTATAATAATAATAATAATAATATTATTATTATTATTATTATTATTATTATTATTATTATTAATAATAATAACAATAATATTAAAAAAATATTAATATTATAATATATATATATATATATATATATATATATATATATATATATATATATATATATATATATATATATATATATATATATATATATATATATATATATATATATATATATATATATATATATATAACAAAAACATCAGTTTGAGTGGGTTGGGAATTTCCCTATATGCTTATGGTATAATATTATGGACTGAGCTTTTTTCCCTCCTTTGCTCTCCTTGGCTTCTGCTTCTTCTCTCTTATCCTATATTAGATACAATACTCTGGATTTTACAAAATCTAAAATTTTATTATTAACTATTAATTACTTCTTTCTGATTGTTATGTTACCTTTTGGTTTTATTAAACATTTTCATTATCGATTAAAGTTTGCGTGTGAGGCTAAATTTAATTGTAATTAATAGATTTTTCATCAACGTTATCACAGCCTGGATCTCTCAAGTTTTTGCATCAGTAAGCTACCCAAAAAATATTAAAATTCATAAGTCTACGCTAGTGCATGAGCTGTGACATGAAAAATAGTTTTTCTCAAGACTTAAAGTATCAATATTTTTCATTGACATTTATTGAAAATTGATGCACATTTTTTTTCTCTCTCTCTCTCTTTTTTTTTTTTTTTTGCAAAAGATACCACCAAATGGGGGAAAATAAAGTCCATTTCACATTTTCATATTGTATTCTAATAGAGTGCTGCAGAAATGACTTCTTTTTCTAGGACAAAGAGTTAGCATTTTAGCACTTCCAGTTTTATTGTCCTAAAGGTTTTTTTGTCTGAATAAGAACTGTGGTGAACAAGCTCAAGACATTTTCATGTTTATTCTACAATATAAAATACATCAGTAATACCCTTGTGATTTTTTGGTTGCTAACAAAGTGGCTATATGGGACTACAGCTTCCACAGCCTCATAGTGTTTATAATCACACTCTTGCAAACTATTAGAACTCAAACTTTCAGGGAAAGGGATTTTAAATTCAGACAGAAAAAGTTGAAGCTTAATGACAGTCATGTGGAAGTAATGTTGAAGTGATGTAGTTCGCTTATAGCCTGTGTTTAGCTTCTGCCGATTGTATTTAGGCTTCAAAACTCATAAACATTGCGTTAATTTGTAAAGATTATCATAATGAACAAAACGTGTAAGAATCATGAACTTTTGTTGAAGTTTATTTTCTGCAATAATCCAAAAGCCAATGGAAAAATCTTATCGGGTTTTAGTCGAGGGAACCAGGGTGATGCAAACGTACAGGTTGGCCTACAAAAATACGCCATCACTTCAGCGCTCTATAAACAACTTATTAAACAGCATTAGCCTCTCTGCTTCCCCCTGCAGCTCTGGATCACTGAAGTTTCAGATATGTCCGTAAGTTTGTGTTTACTAACTTCAAATCTCAAGTGGCTACTGTGGACATGAGTTAGCATTTTAGCACTTCCAGTTCCATTGAAGAATAAACATATTTTAGGCCACTGATTAGACTGGCACCATTGGCACAGAAAATGCAAACTTAATGCTTTAAAGAAGTTTGAGAATCTAAACGAGAGTGTGTTTGTGTGTCAGCCATCTGAGAGGAAGGCAACCGGCAGATGTTGAAATGGGAAAAGTGTAATTCAACCTGCAGATCAGCTTTTGTCGATTCTCAGGGGTGGATCTGATCTCAAACCTGATGAAACCCATGAGCCCACTCACCATAACACTTACGCTCTTCAGACCACTCATCACTAACATACACTCACACACTTAGATTGTTCATCGCTAATAATCTCTCTCTCAATGCTAATACACACATACACATACTCTCTGGCCACATAACACACACACACACACAAACATACACAAATTTACTAAGCCCTCAGATTTCTCATTAGATTCTCATGTTCATACTCTTGTTACTGACACTGGTTCATATGCTGTTAAACCAGTGGTCTCAAACTGCCGGCCCGCCCTCCCCCTCTACCCGGCCGCAACTGATCTCAAAAATAAAACATAATCTGCTAAATTATTATTATTATTATTATTCTCTAGTTGCTACCTGTCTGATATGCAAAGAAAAAGTCACCGTTTTAAGGGGTATTCACATATCGCGTCACATAAGCGGCCGCGCCGCATTCTCCTTCTTTCCAATGCGCTTTCGCTCCCGTGGCGTCTGTCGTTGCTATGCAACCATGAGCTGCGCTCTCAACCGCGTCGCTTCTATTATGAGCGCGCTTGCCTAAATTACAGTAAAAGCACTCGACTTTAAGTCATGAGCGTCGATTTAAACCACCGAAACGCGTCCGAAGCAACCATTAAACGTTACCGATGTTCAAACGGCATCTTGGACAAATGTGTCTCAGCTGTGTGAGCACAAGCGCTGCCAAGTGTCTGTCAAGAAACAGAAGAAAGTACAAATGTATTCAGGGATTGTATTTGTGTTGTTCAGTGCAAGATTTTAATGTTATTTAAGCTAACATAAAGTAAGGGAAAATACTTCCACTAAATGTTAAAAACTTATAATGTATGTAACAATGAGAGATTTTTTTTTTTTTTGCAATATAAAGTTGAATCAGTAAATGCCACAAGTGTTGCTGGTTTTGTTCCTAAATTACGTTTTTTTTTTTTTTTTCTATTCCATGCACCTTGTTGGATGTGAGAAGTTGCACCAGACTAGTGTAATTAATAGTATTATATTAGTAGCATTATATAAGTATATTAGTAGTATTATATTAGTAATAGTATTATATAATTATATTACACTCTGTAACAATGAGAGAGACACTGCTGTTGACATTTAGTATGGTAAATAAAATATTTATAGTATAGGTATACACATTTTTTAGTAGGCCTAATGAAATGTGAAGTAGCCTAAATGAGAAATAATGCAAAGGAAAGTAAATTTTCTGGAGTGTTGCGCTTTCTTGCGCTTGAATGTAAATATGGCCCTCCGATGAACTCTCAATCACAGAAACGCCCCCCCGCCAATTTGAGTTTGAGACCCCTGTGTTAAAACTTTCTTTTGCCCTGGAACTACATGTTGAGAAAATAAGTTACTAGCTGCATCCCAAATGACACACTATACACTTATACACTATGTACTCAACAGTGTAGTGTATGGATTTTAGAAGGTTATTTTATCATTCAACATTGGAGTCCGAGTCCTTCCCCCTCCGTGTTTTTTTTCTGTTAATGTAAATGTAATGTAATACAAGTCCATCATCTAAATATTTAAAGTGTACTTTCTCTTTTTGGAATTTTCAGTGTGAACACACTACTCACATTATTTATACTACAAAATGGCATAGAATAGTGCATAAGTATGTGAATTGGGACGCACCTACTGCCTCTAGTGTCATATGACTGCATCAGTTACTAGCCTGAAGACCACTATCCAAAACTCCAAAAAGTTCACACTTACATATAATAGAGTAAAGGTTATGCGTATTGGTGTGTTGTCTGAGGGGAGGGCTCCGAGCTTGGAATCCAGAGTACTCCCCCCATCCTAGGTTGGGATAGGAATAGTTAGAAGTGAAGAGAAGGGGTGGTGGAGGGATGCTGGAAAACTGTCAAGGAACAGAAGTAAGTCTGGTCTGTATAGAAACCCCTTATCGTGTTAATGGAGTGGATTACTGAATGCGCTCCTCTTGTGTTAATTAGGTTAATTATCTGAACATGCTCCTCCCGAACTTTGTTAATAAAACATCATATAACGCTACTCATGCAAGGCACATGGATGATTTGGTTTATTACAACAGTTTTATGTTAGAATAATATATGATAGCCAATATAATGCCAAAATACACTATCATTCAAAATAAATTGATGCATTCATTCAGCAAGGATGCATCAAACTGATCAAAAGTGACAGGAAATTATGTTGTTTGAGCTTTCTATAAATTAATCCTGAAAAATATATAGCATTGTTTCCACAAAATTAAGCAGCACAACTGTTTTCAACACTGATATGAATCAGAAATGTTTCTTGAGCATCAAATCATCATATTAGAATGATTTCTGAAAGATCATGTGACACTGAAGACTGGAGTAATGATGCTGAAAATTCAGCTTTGATCACAGGAATAAATTACATTAAAATATATTACAATAGAAAACAGTTATTTTTAAATTATAATAATATTTCACAATATTACTATTTTTACTGTATTTTTTGTTTTACTGTAAATAAATGCAGCCTTGGTGAGCAGAAGAGACTTCTTGCAAAAAAAAAATAAATTCTACTTATACTAAACGTTACTATATAATCAATGTAATTAAAGCAAATTGCCTATGCAATGGTATCTGGTCGATCACTAAAACTAAATATTCTTCTGCTGGGGGTTTGTACATTTTCCATAAAAACTGAAAACTCTAATCTTCGTCAAGATTATGTCTGTCTAACAGTGATGACATCTGAAATGTATAGAAAGACAGTTTCAAACACATGTGCACACATACTTTACACTGCTGATTCCTGTGACAGGCACTCTCTACAAAATCCAGGTTATCTACAGTGATCTTTACCAGACATTTAATCGAATTCTGCAACAGCAAACCTGATTCAATTTGTTAAGTGTTCCCCCTAAATCATCACAAAGTTAATTAAACATCTTCACATTTGCAGCAGACCAAATGAAAGGTTCTTCAATTGTTCTTTAGAGTAGTGTTCTGGGTAAAAGCAACTTTCACAAGCTAAAACACTGTCTTTGGAGTTTAAAATGTCCTTCTATGGCACCAGACTGTTTTTGTAACCTTTATATTTAACAGTGTAAAGTGTAAAACAGCCCGTACAGCTAAACTCTCCATCTGCAGGTGGGGATGGTCTCGTTGGCATCATGCCTGTCTGATGAGGGTCAATCTAGGTCAGGGCTTCTGTTAGAGTAGTGGGGTGAAGGCTGTCTTTGTGACTGCTGCATTCACTCCCTTTGTAAGGAGTGGAAAACCTGCAGCTATCACTTTCTTTGCCTGCTTTCTCTTACTGCGCAACGCACCCACTGCCCACAGGCAACAAGGCACTCAGAGATGGAGAATTAGGCCAGAAAGTAGATGGAAGGACAGATTTGATTCTCTGTGTCCTCAACTTTCAGGGTTCCAATGAACACATAGGAACTATTTTGTTTCTTCTTTTCTTTAGTTCAATAATTCACACTGTAGTTGAAAGTGGCTCAGATCTTTCCTAACGTTTACCACATATTTGGGTTTGAACATCAAAAATTGCTTTGAATTTCCAATCTGGGAAAGCTTTGAATTCTTAATTTCAAACGTCCATGGTTTTAAATCAAATACGTATCACTTTTTTTTTTTTTTTTTTTTTTTTTTTTTTTAAACAATGTGATGCTAGTGTGAACATACAGAAATGCATATGTAAAATATCAGAAGTCAAGTATGAAATGTCAGAATTTATATAATTTATAAGTCAACCAAACAACATAAATGCACAATTGATTTTCAATCGTCCTGAATTATAAAATAATTAACAAATGGAACTATATAAAATATTGCACAGAAATGCACAAAATATATTAATTTCAAATGTATAATGATGTATGTTATGTCTCAAATGTGGCATTTGCTTTTTCATGATTTATAAGTTCAAAGGAATTTAATTAAATCTATTGAAGTCAATAGAGTTCATGATAATTCTCATATTATATGCTCTTATAAATTTCATATAATGATATATTCAAATAAAATTTCTCATAAATATTGATTAAGAATATACAGTATATTTTCTTGCATCACCCTGTAGTTCTTGTAACATTTTTAATTTCAAATAATTTTTCAATGGTTTAATTAAAAAGAGGGGTAAATGTAGAAATAGCACAGTAAAAATATGGTATAACATTTAAAACTTCAACAATATTGAACATTCACTCACTAATGAGAAGTTACTGGTCAAATACAATATGGTTTTAAAAGTTATGAGTGTTTTATGAGCTTATGTTCCATGCAACAGGTTTATACAGCTTTTAATGCAAGTGTTAAGACTGGTGCCAAATTTTATATTAAATTTTTATTATAAATTGTATTGAGACACTTATGAAATTAGGCTATGATGAACATGCCAAGCTAGTGTGTTTTATGCATGTGGGTCAATTCAGTAGCATCTCACATTGGTCATATTTATAAGGCCAAAAAATAAAAAAAATAAAAATAAACATATAGAGAACTTTGGCTTTGTGATATGAACGTACCCTAAAAGGACTGTTGATCCTATGCAAAAGATAATAAACAGCAAACAACTCACCAGTATTAAGGTCATCACAGCAGACTTCTATTGAGTCAGAGGAACAGTCGCTGAAGTCATCCAGAGATACGTCTTCCTGAATCTGCAGCCTTTATAACACAAAATGAAAAGAATAAGACAATTAGACACTTTCCAAGAGCCTCATAACCAAAACCCAACTCTGCACCTCGGAAATTTGTAGCATACATCAAGTGTTCTTTCACTGAATGTCGGCCTAGAAGTTCAGACATGTCATGGTGCTTGGTAATCTTCACTAACTGTTAACCATCTAGCAATGGCGATCTGAAAATTATCAGTGTTCAATGCTATTTTCAAACAGCAGATTTGTCAGTGTTACGGCTGGTTTATATTCAGTTACACTAACATGGCAGTCGCCCTGATGCCAGTGTACCCTGTGCCCACCGGGTGTCCACTGCACTGAGTCATTAGAGCAGATAATTCAGAGAGTGTTCATGCTGGCAGGAGAAGCTTTTTAAGCATCTACTATGCCCGAGAATTCCCAGCAGGCATACAGAGGGCAAGAGCGACACAGTCTCTGAGAGTGGGACAGGAACTTAAACCGCTTGACTGATTCAGCGCTGGAAAGATTACGAGTGAAAAAGGAGGCTAATCTGTCAGCGTAAGTGATGGACTGTCATGTTTGTCAAAACTGGATGAAATGGGGAGAAAAAGAGTGAGAGAGACAAAAGAGTGAGTGAGCTGGGCACAGATGGACATGAAGACAGATAGAGGGAAGACAAATTATGCAGCAGCTAGAGAAGTAATAAACCATGTAATGCAATATTTTTAACAGCATTTTCAATGCTGTTAATAATAAATAAGAGAAAGTTCCTCATTCAGTTTCTTGCACACTAGCTAGGTAGAAGGATATACATTTTCAATTACGTTTCAGCAAGATTTTATTATCATACATAATAATAATAATAATAATATTAATAATAATAATTTACTTGACCGGTTGCTTCAAATAATCTTTTATTTGGACATTTCACACTTGCAAGTGTTAACCCAGAATCATTTTTAAAAACAGCCTAATGTAATCCTGACTTATCTTGATTGATCTTGAACTATCTATCCTGAGTAAAAAAAAAAAACAAAAACAAAAAACTGAGGAGGTCAGTTTCAAGATTTCAGATTTTACATTTGTAAACCCTGGGTTTTGCACTTACTTGCATAATTACATAATTAACAATAGTCTATGTCTCAAATGTAACTGCTTTAATAACTGTCCATCATGCATAGATGACCTCAGTGGGCACCAATCTTGATGAAAAATTATCCCATGATTTACTCACCCTCAAGCCATCTTAGGTGTTTATGACAATCTTCTTTCAGACAAACACAATTGGGGTTATATTAAAAAATTTGGGGGGGGTTGGGGGGGTTAATAAAGGCCTTCTGAGGTGAAGAGATGGGTTTTTGTAAGACAAATTTTGAAATTTATGAACTATATTCACTGACTTCCGGCAACAGCCGTACACACATTCTCGGCTTCAAAATAATAGGTCCCATTCATTACCATTATAAAGCTTGGAAGAGCCAGAATATATATGTTTAATATAACTCTGATTGTGTTCGTCTGAAAGAAGACAGTCATATACACCTCGGATGAGTTGAGGGTGAGTAAATCATTTTTGGGTGAACTATCCCTTTAAGGGTACATATTACTACTCTAAGTTACTAATATGCACATTTTAGGGATATAAAGTTACCCCTTTTAGGGGCAGTTAATTCAGAGTGTGTTCATGTTGGCAGGAGAAGCTATACCCCAGAATCCCCACCAGGCATAGAGGGTAAGAGCGACACAGTCTCTGAGAACGGGACAGAAACATAAACCACTTGACTGATTCAGTGCTGAAAAGATTATGAGTGGAAAAGGACTAATTATAGGGATATGTAAGATACAAAGTTGTCCCTATAAGGGTACTGACCTAACGACAAACTGCTGAATGGTCGACGCAAAGACATGTTCCTGGATCAACATATTTTGTTGATTCTGGAACAACATTCCTGTTCAAAAACAGTCCTTACACTATCCCTCCCCTAAACCTAACCTTACCCATTACTTATCTCTAAAATCAAAGGGAAATGATGTGTGAATAAGAATGGTGTAGAAGCCCTTAACACTTGTTCTAAGCCTAAACTTAAACCTATCCCTCAAATCTGATTGGTTGATTGGAATGTTGTTCCAGGATCAACAAGGATGTTGATTCAGGAACATGTACTACTTGGAGAAATCACGTTCACCCAGCTGGTCCTATACAGTATATACTTTATTGCTTTCGGACACTGTGGTGCTAATTCCCATTCAAAATTACAAATGTGAAACTTTGCTTAACCCAGGGTTAAAATCACTCTTAATATGGGTTAACCGTAGTGTGAAAATCCTTCAAGTGAAGTAAACCTACTGTATGAAACCATCTGATCCCACCAGCATCTGTTGCATTTTACTGGTCTCAAGCATTAGGTGCTGATGTCCCCAATCAGGATTCTTAACTAGCTTTATGCTAGTTAAGAAGCCTGATTGGGGACATCAGCACTTAAATGTCCTTCTTGGACAAAAAGCTTTACCAGAAAAAAACATTATGAACAGTCAGCTCCATGCTGGTGAAAAGCATAGCTATGCTTGGTGATCTCTGCACTGGTCTTTTCTGGTCATGGTCTAAGCTGATCATTCAACCCTTCAGTGTATTTTCCATAGCGTACCTGTATCTGAAAGGTGCAACGGCCGCCATATTGACCTTTGGTGTCTGTTTGGCTTTGAGCATTTCAACACTGGAGGCGTCCTGTTTAGCGACTGCAATAGCCTCGGGTGGCGATCTCTGTGGGACCTCCGGGCTGAGGTCATCTGGGGTGCACATCTCCTCATCTGAGAAGCTACTGGAGGCACTGTTCTGCAGGGTCACTTTCTCTCTGTGGACTCTGAGGAGACTGGCATCTACATTAGTAGCTGCTGGACCAGGCCTCAAGTTTTTGTTACTAAATCTGAACGAAGGGATTCCAGTCTTGCTTTGACTGCTTCCAGAAGCAGCCCTCTCCTCATGGCACTGGAGTTCTTCTGAGATCAAGCGGTTAGCATTGTCCATTCGTCCTGTCTGAGAACAAAAGATCCCACTCTGGAAGTTCTTGTTGCCGTTGGACCGAAAGTCAAGCAAACTCTCAGTCTTGGGCCCATCCAGATTACCCCTTGAAAGTGGGGACACTTTCCGTCGAACTTGTGGACTGTTATGGGCTGATCTAGAGTCCTGGGTCTGTGTTTGAGGACTGGTGGAAGAACGTTGAATAGGTGGACTGCCTCTTAGAAGCAGATGCTGGTTTCTGAGGGTGGTGTCCCTCAGTACATCTTTAGTGGAGGAGACAGGTGTAGGGCTGCTACTACAGGGACTTCTGTTGCCAACAGGGATGTGTGTGGATGGTCTCGGAAGGCTGCTGCTGGTACACTTGGGCTCAGGTTTCGGGGAGGGGAGTCTGGTCCTGTGCAGAGGGATGCCGGAGCCTGGCTGGGCCCGTGGAAGACTCTTCACATTCACTCCTCCACTCATGATGGCACCAGATCAGATGCTGAGGAAAAAGGGAACAAACACCATGAGGACCTGAATCAGTGCATGTTGCTGTTCTCTTTAAGGAAACATGTTTTAAAGGTTGACCCTGAATTGCACGCACACACATGCCCATGTCGTCTCCACAGACATTGGTTTGTTGACAGAAAACCCTCCGAGACAAAAATTCAAGCTGCGTGATAACTTCAACCATAATGATTCTGGATGATAGGGAGGATTCTACATGTAAGCTTTAAGTATAGCCTGCAGCAAGGTTCCTCCAGGCTTATTAGAAAAATAAACCTGTGGCAACATTTCTGCAAAATATTATGTTGCATTGTGCAAGTTTTGCAACGGTTTCAAAGTGAAATATACAGTGAGTGGCACTAAAAGCGTGTTCAGTTTTATCTAAAACAGATGAACGTGAATCTGGAAAAATTGTATTACGTTGATTGTTGCTAAAATGTTAATGCTCCATCAAGTTTTAAAATAATGTACCACCTACACTAAACCCTAAACCTACTCGACCGTGAAGCATCCATGCCATTTTAGCCTGTTTCTACAAGTCCACATCACAAGTAAAATTATGTACCAGCTGAGCTACCAAACAAGTCAGAAAAGCCAAACATAAGGAGCTGTTTATGTGATGAAAACTACAAAATGTATTCGTTTACAAATCATGCACTTTGGTAAAAAGTGTTTTGAGGTCAAAATATTGTGCATGTGAAAATAAGTCTTTATTAATCCATAATCTGCCCATAACTTTGTATGAAAATGATTAAAAGTGCTTGCTGTTTTACTGCCTCTGGTGTTCATTTCTGTTGGAAACGGCAGTGATTTGTATGTATTGGTAGGTGTTTTTGCATTTTGCAAAAATGTTTCCACAGGTGCGCTTTTCCAGTGAGCCTGTGTTGATTCCCCAACAACAGATGCTATCCTAGGGGCTCATGATGGAACTGCAAGAGTTTCTTGAGATCGTAACAGAAATACCAATGCCGAACTAAACATGAAAGGCATTGCTCCGCACAGCTAAACAGTCTTTTGTAGAAATTCAGGTGGAAATTGTGGATTTTGGATAAAGGCCTATTCATATCTGCCTGGTTATGATGACTTTTTCACATTTCAGAATATCATTACTAAGACAAAAGGATCTAACTGCAAATTATAATTCATGTTCCTGTGAGAACCAGACCTTTTGTAAACCTAAATATACTCAAATTAATTGAAAAGTTTAACATCCAATAAGGCTGGGAAAATAAATCGACATCGCAATTTTGGATCAATTGTGAGATTTTCTGAATGCATCGCAATTCTCTCTCGAATCGATTCTGAGCTTAGTTTTTAACAGCAGATGGCACTGCATGCTTTAGAAACAGCTGTATTCTGCCTCTAGAATTCTTTTAAAAAAGAAAAAAAGGGATCACGCCACTCTGCTTTTAAAGGCCCTTCATTGGTTGCCTGTTCAATTTAGAATATATTTTCAAATCTTATTTATTTATTTATTTATTTACTTTTTTAAATCTTTATACAATCAAGCACCCGGCTACCTATCTGAATTGCTGCTTCAGTACATCCCCTTGAGAAGCCTAAGATCTGGTGACCAGAACCTTCTTTTAATCCCACATTCCAGACTTAAGCGTAGAGGTGACCGTGGATTCTCGGTAATTGGTCCTCGCCTCTGGAATGACTTGCCAGTGGAGATTTGAATGGCCCCTAGTCTGACCATTTTTAAGTCTCTTTTAAAAACCCATCTGTTTTCAATGGCCTATAAAGTTTTATATTCCTGCCTATTATATTTTTCTATTTGTGTTTTATTTTATTCTGGTTCTTATTCTGGTTACGGAGCAAGTGTCCAGATTAAAAAAACGAAACAAAATGAAATTTGAAAAAATGTGTAAAATTATAATTATATTATATTATTATATTATATTATATTAGAACATTACTGGAAACCTCAGAGGGTTTACAAATACTGTAAATAATTTTACATCATTGGGGCTCAGCTGACAAAGACTGGGATCCCCTGACCAAAGAGTGTTAAAGAAAAAGAAAATGGAGACTATAGAAGTTCAGAGAGACTATCTGTTCATAAATAGTACTCACAAATATAATGTCAATTCCCACCTGTTGTATTCAAACACAAATGACATGGGCTGTTTAACGAAATCTGAGAAAATCTCCTCAAGAGCTTCTCTAAACAAAATCCTGCCAAGGGGAAGGATTTGGCACGAGTGGTTAAGAGTCTTGTGAAAGAATACAGGAGAAAGGACAGTCATTATTTGAAATACTTGCTTCAGAATCAAAACGGTTGATTATATCAATCTCATTTTGTTAAGCCAACGAAACCCTTCCCAAATACTGTAAAGCTCCATCTGGTCACCAAAATAAATCTACTAGCAGCAGCAGCAATGGAGAGATTCACTGCGGTTCAGTCAAAGACCTTTAAACCCCTGCCAGTTCAGTTAGTTTGGCAAATATATCTTCCATTCAGTGCCCATAAGTCCCAGAGGCTTTCATCCCAGCCCACAGACTGGTCAAGATGGCCCAAAACCCGCACTGTGTACTAACAGTCCCATGGTAACTATTGACCTTCAAATGTACAGGCAAAACTCAATCCATCAAAATCAGGGCCCTGCAAACAACAGGCATAAATGCTCTCTGGCAAATCAGAATCAGAGAAAGCGTTACAATTCAGACCATGTGGGAGACCCCATAAGTTGTGGGATGCAAGCCGAGTCGCCTGTGGTCTGAATTCAAGCCACAAACCAAACTCACATTGAATAGAGCATGTAATACAATAGCCCTGCATTAAAAGGTTTGTACCCGCATGTTTTCAACACAAGATATGGGAATGTTCAGCTTTCCCTGAGAGATCTGACTGTGACAGAATTAAACAACAAGAAAACAACTTTAGCTATACATGGAGGCAGTAAAGATTTCTTATATTCTTCATGTCAATATTTTCTCCACTTGAGATTTTTTTGTTGTTGTAGGTTAAAACAACCTAGTTCAATTCTGTCCTACAAATTAAAATTTAAAACCACATGGACATGCATTCAGACATACAACTATAAAATGTACTGTGAACTGTGCTCTCAGGACAAGAGTATTTTTATAAATGTCAGGTTGGGTCAAGATTTCACAGTTTTGGCATGTTGTCACAAAAGGTCAGCATGTTTTTCTTGGGCAATAACTGTAGACATGAATATAAGGTATCTGCCAACAGAATACAGAAACTGAGTTTCTGTATTCTGTAACAAGCATAGCCTGAAAAATATTCACTGGAAACTGAAAAGTGTGACAACAAGCCCCAAGCTCCACTACTTCTACTGTAGACTTACAGGAGCAGAGAATGTCTGATAAAGTGCAAAATTTCATCACAACCTTTTCCAAATTCTGCTCTAATGTAATTAGTGGATCCAGTCATATAAGACAAGGAATTCACAAATACACCGACACTTAAGAATCATCGTAATCCTATAAACAAATACAGGAATAAGCATAAAATGAGCTTTCAAATTCAAATGTAGCATAGTATGAGGTTTCAATGACCATTTGAGAAGCAATATAACTGAAATTCATACATGTGAAATATTTAGTGTTTCATTTAGTTCAAATGTAGATCAATAGCTTTTCGGAGATAACATGCATTAAAATTCCACAAAAAAAAAAAATGTAAGCAGACAGAAACCAATACAAAAGGTTAACAACAAGTAGTCAGCATTATGTCCAACATTAAGTGAGTTTGACAAGACAAGACAGTCTTACAGAAGCAAATATTAGAGAAACATATACCTTCAGCCTAATGGATTGATGTTTTTTACAAACAAATCGCATGGCAAGTGACTAAAAATCACCAAAACAATTGAAGAGAGATGGAACAGAAGCAAATGTCATAAACTGTCATCTTTACCTGAGCATTGACTTTGGCCTACAGCAAACTAACCCAATGTTCCTCAACGTGTCATGAGCTTGTGCTCGAGTGAAGAGAAGCGAACAGAGAGAAGAGGAGACCTTGTGTCTACCATGTGAGTTCTACAGTCACATGATGCACAAAACTCAGACAGAGAAGTTTGTTTTTGACGATTAAAGCATTAACAGGGCCTTGAAAGCAGTCACTGGTTTTGTAATCAAATAAAGGCTGAGTGTCCAGAAAACCCTTTCACCATGGTATTCGTAGTTATGGTTAAAATAGCCACTTTTTTTTTTTTATTTAAATTAAATCATTATACATTTTTGTGGAATGTTATTCAAATTGTGTAAGAATTTCTCAGAATATCATTACTATTAAGTGTGCATTTATAATATTGTGCAATTTATAAAACCAGCCTGGTGACTGTTTGAGCTGGTCTTCCAGTTTGGTCATAGCTGGTTTAGAGGGGTTTTGACCACTTCTTTAGCAGACCAGCTGATCAACCAGCTAAAACCTGCTGAACACCTGCTTGACCAGTCTGAGAGACCAGCTTAAACCAGCAAAGACCAGCCAACCCCCATAGTCTGGATTTAGCTGGTTTTATTTGTTGTTTTGTTTTGTTTTTCAGCAGGGTTGTGCTTAAATTAAAAAACTAAAGCCACCTACCATTATAAATCACATTCATAATGATATTAAAGGATTAGTTCACTTCAGAATGAAAATTTCCTGATAATTTACTCACACCCATGTCATCCAAGATATTTGTCTTTCTTTCTTCAGCTGAAAAGAAATTAAGGTTTTTGAGGAAAACATTCCAGAATTTCTCTCCATATAGTGGACTTCAACAGTTACCAACGGGTTGAAGGTCCAAATTGCAGATGAGTAATAAAGGTCTTATCTAGTGAAATGATCAGTCATTTTCTAAAAAAGAAAAAAAAAATATATATATATACTTTTTAATCACAAATGCTCATCTTGCACTTTTCTGATGCGCCACACATTAGATAATCACACTGAAAACTCCATCTCATTTTCTCCTCCAACTTAAAAAAAAAAGTGTGTTTACATATCTTCTTTGTAAACACTGGATCGGCCTACGTCATGCGTGACCTTTCCAATGTGATTATACAATGCGTGGCGCATCGCAGAGCAGTGCAAGACGAGCGTTTGTGTTCAAAAAGTATATATATATATATATATATATATATATATATATATATATATATATATATATATATATATATATATATATATATATATATATATTTTTTTTTTTTAGAAAATGACTGATCGTTTCACTAGATAAGACCCTTATTCCTCGTCTTTGATCATGTAAAGCCCTTTGAAGCTGCAATGAAACTGCAATTTGGACCTTCAACCTGTTGAACCCCAGTAAGGCATGGAGAATAATACTGGAATGTTTTCCTCAAAAACCTTGATTTCTTTTCAACTAAAGTAAGACATCTCGGATGAGATGGGGGTGAGTAAATTTTCAGGAAATTTTAATTCTGAAGTGAACTAATCCTTTAATATATTGTCAATAACACTGAATACTGTTTGTTGACAATCCAGTACATTATAAATGTAGTGTACACTTTGATATGGCATGCTTCCTCAAAACTCAGCCAGATGACAGGTGAATTATTAACTCAGTTTCAGAGACAGAAATGTGGGTCAGGACAATCAAGCTTTGTTCAGGCTAGAAGAGACCTAAAAATGAAGATTAATGTCGGTTGAAGGCAGTTCTCTGTAAGTAATGTTTGTAGCACATTAAAACACTGTAAATATGATTAATTGACATCTGTCACTGACATCTGTGAATCAACACTTTTTTTTATGGATATCATTAGTCTTTCTTGCATAGTCAAAAGCTTGGCTATGCAAGAAAGACTAATGATATCCATAAAAAAAAGTGTTGATTCACAGATGTCAATCAATCTGAAGTCTGGACCAGTTTGCAGCTTCTTCTGGCTATGAATATCAGGAAGAGTATGTCTGACTGACATAAAAAGAGACTTGTGGAGTGTGGGCATCCACAAGCAGAAACATAAATAGGCGCCTATGCACAGATCTACCCATTTATTTGTCTGTAAAGAACTTCAAATTTTGGATTCGTCTGACCACAGAACAGTTTTCCTCTTTTCATTTTAAATGAGCCTTGGCCCAGAGAAAACGCCTGTGCTTCTGGATCATGTTTAGATATGGCTTCTTTTTTGACCTATAGAGTTTTAGCCGGCAACAGCAAATGGCACGGTGGATTGTGTTCACCGACAATGTTTTCTGGAAGTATTCCTGAGCCCATGTTGTGATTTCTATTACAGTAGCATTCCTGTATGTGATGCAGTGCCGTCTAAGGGCCTGAAGATCACGGGCATGCAGTATGGTTTTCCGGCCTTGACCCTTACGCACAGAGATTGTTCCAGATTCTCTGAATCTTTGGATGATATTATGCACTGTAGATTATGATAACTTCAAACTCTTTGCAATTTTCTCTGAGAAACTCCTTTCTGATATTGCTCCACTATTTTTCGCCGCAGCATTGGGGAATTGGTGATCCTCTGCTCATCTTGACTTCTGAGAGACACTGCCACTCTGAGAGGCTCTTTTTGTACCCAATCATGTTGTCAGTTGACCTAATAAGTTGCAAATTTGTCCTCCAGCTGTTCCTTATATGTACATTTAACTTTTCCGGCCTCTTATTACTACCTGTCCCAACTTTTTTGGAATGTGTAGCTCTCATGAAATCCAAAATGAGCCAATATTTGGCATGACATTTCAAAATGTCTCACTTTCAATATTTGATATGTTATCTATATTCTATTGTGAATAAAATATACGTTTATGAGATTTGTGAATTATTGCATTCCTATTTATTCAGTGTCCCAACTTTTTTGGAATCAGGTTTGTATATATATTATATTATATATAGTACACCTCTCACATTTTTGTAAATATTACATATTTTTATGTGACACTGAAGAAATGATACTTTGCTACAATGTAAAGTAGTGAGTGTACAGCTTGTATAACAGTGTAAATTTGCTGTCCTCTCAAAATAACTCAAAACACAGCCATTAATGTCTAAACCGCTGGCCACAAAATGTCCAAATTGGGCCCAATTAGCCATTTTCTCTCCCCGGTGTCATGTGACTCAGTGTTACAAGGTCTCAGGTGTGAATGGGGAGCAGGTGTGTTAAATCTGGTGTTATCGCTCTCACTCTCTCATACTGGTCACAGGAAGTTCAACATGGCACCTCATGGCAAAGAATTTTTGCTCTACATAAAGATGGCGTAGGCTATAAGAAGATTGCCAAGACCCTGAAACTGAGCTGCAGCACGGTGGCCAACACCATACAGCGGTTTAACAAGACAGGTTCCACTCAGAACAGGCCACGCCATGGTCGACCAAAGAAGTTGACTGCACGTGCTTAGCGTCATATCAAGATGTTGTGTTTGGGAAATAGACGTATGGGTGCTGCCAGCATTGCTGCAGAGGTTAAAAGGGTGGGGGGTCAGCCTGTCAGTGCTCAGACCATACGCCGCACACTGCATCAAATTGGTCTGCATGGCTGTCATCCCAGAAGGAAGCCTCTTCTCAAGATGATGCGCAAGAAAGACCACAAACAGTTTGCTGAAGACAAGCAAACTAAGGACATGGATTACTGGAACCATGTCCTGTGGTCTGATGAGACCAAGATAAACTTATTCAGTTCAGATGGTGTCAAGCGTGTGTGGCAGCAACCAGGTGAGGAGTACAAAGACAAGGGTGTCTTGCTTACAGTCAAGAATGGTGGTGGGAGTGTCCTGGTTTGGGGCTGCATGAGTCCTGCTGGCACTGGGGAGCTACAGTTCATTGAGGGAACCATGAATGCCAACATGTACTGTGACAGATTGAAGCAGAGCATGATCCCCTCCCTTCTGATTCTTGATGTCGTCATGGAGGAGTGGAAGAGGACTCCAGTGGCTACCTGTGAAGCTCCGGTAAACTCCATGCCGAAGAGGGTTAAGGCAGTGCTGGACAATAATGGTTGCCGCACAATATATTGACACTTTGGGCCCAATTTGGACATTTTCAAATGTGTACTCACTTTTGTGGCCAGCGGTTCAGACATTAATGGCTGTGTGTTGAGATATTTTGAGGAGACAGCAAATTTACACTGTTATACAAGCTGTACACTCACTACTTTACATTGTAGCACAGTGTCATTTCTCCAGTGTTGTCACATGAAAAGATATAATAAAATATTTACAAAAATGTGAGGAGTGTACTCACTTCTGTGAGATACTGTTAACTGATCCGTGTGAGTTAATGTTTTTTAGCATGATTTTATTTCACCTAACAAATGTTTTTTTTTGTTTGGGTTTTTTTTTTTTTTTTTTTTAATGGTTGTAGTTTTAGGGCACGTTTACACGTCAGCGATGTACTAAAAATGGAAAAGGTTTCTGCTGCCAGGCCAGTAGATGGCGATTGTAGATTCTTTGTAAAGAAACTATGTGCTTTTAGACTGAACGCGTAGACTGAGCTTGACATCACTGCTTTCACAAATTCATGTGTTTTTACAGTTTATACAGAGACAATTACGGTATTGTTTTCAAAAACTTGCACTATGAAACCCTTCAGGCCCCCAAAACACTATTGTTGTGTAAATTAACCAAAAATAATAAAAAGTTTTCCATTTTTTGTTGAAAATGATGTGTGTAAATGGCCCCTGGGGCCTAAAAACATTAACTTTTGAAAATAGGTTTTAAAGTACAAGTTTCTGAAAATTATACAGTTATCATGTACCATGTAAAGTACAAAAACATGAATATGTGAAAATGTAGACAATACGCGTAAGTGTATTCATTTACGTGTTCATTCTATAGACATGTAGTGTTTCTTTACAAACTGACATCGCCATCTACTGCCCTGGCATGAATAATACAGCATTTTTTTTTGTCATTTTCACTGATCTATGTGAACAGGAATTTTCTTCACAATGTTGTCATCTGTACAAATAAAACTTTTCAGTTTTTTGTACATCATTGTCATGTAAACATACCTATGGAAGCTTGTTTCCTCCACTGAATAAAAAAAATGAAAAAAAATTGTGACTTATCTTGCAATTCTGATTTCTTTTCTCACAATTGTTAGATATAAACTTGCAATTGCGAGTTATAAAATTCAATTCTAAGAAAAAAAAAAAAAAAAAAAAAAATCTTTTTTTTCCACAAATAGCTTTATTTTTTTATTCAGTGGTGGAAACAAGCTTCCATACAGTACATACCCTCTGTTTTCTCTTGTCATGTAGCACTGATTTTTTTAAAAAAAAAAAAAAAGATAAATAAATAAATAAAATCAGACTTTCTACTGCATAGACATGGCAGTTTTATTAAAAGTTCATTTCGCCCCTTTCAGAATCTCAGATGGAAGTAGTTGGTCATCCATGTACTTTTCACCTACTGCTTTTAGAACAAGATGTACTACTCTTTTTTCACATAACACACAGTAGGGAAGCAGGGATATTTGGATGTGAGTGTGATACCAATCATGGAATCATTTTATGGATTCAGTTTTAACTAATTCATTTAGATTTTAATTGTGAATTAAACAGCTTGTTTTAAAAAAAAAAAAAAAAAAAAAAAACTATTATGCAAACATCTAAGACATTTGTCCTTATATAGAACCCTTTTGGCTTAAAGTGTTCTTTAAAACTAGGTCAAGAACCCTGGTTCTATACTGAACCCCCATTTGTTTTTCTAAGAGTGTTTTTCACAGCTACAGCTAGGATTCACCCACCCATTTTGCTATTTCCATTTCATAAACGGCCCCGAGTCAGTTCCTCTAAAACCAGCAGTTAAACTGTAAATACCTATTATCACAGACAAGAACTGCAGTTTAATTACCACCAAGAAGCATCATTTGTTCAGGCCTTCACATAACTTTATCTTCAGACTCTAGTCAAACCCTCAGCAATACTGTGTTGGAAAGGAAAATAAGGTATTACATCGCCTGAATGACTTCCTCACTGTGACATCCCACAAACAATCCAAAATAGACAAAGTGATGGGATAGCGAACCTATTTCATGTACAATGTCTTCGGTTCATGACCTTGTAATAAATCTCTGTCTTACCAATTCAGTCCGGCTGCTCTGGAGGAAAGGTTATCCAATCTAAGACTGACATTACAACAGCATTGTTGCAGGTCAGATCAGAAGCTAATCTGGTGTGACTTCTGTCTCTGTCTGTCTTTGTTTATCTATTTTCGTCTCATTTTATACATTTCAATTCCGAAAGAGGAAGAACGAGCCACACAGGTCATGTGTGACCAGCCGACAGACACTAAGCCCATCCACATCCATCCTTTGCTTTGTTTTTTAATAATCCTATAAATGCCAGGAGTGGTCTGAGGCTCTTCAGATGCCCTATTAATAATCATTAGGAGTCCAGCGGCAGCAGATGGGACCCCACGCTGGTCTGTAATGCCATGGAAATTTCCATTCAGGAGAAAGTCAGACACATGCCTGAACGCAAGGTATTCCTCAGAGTCCGACAACTTACACATACACAACATCAGGTTTATTAGTAAGCAACACTGCTCATAAAGGTGAAAACCACAGGATGTTTCACATGGTGTTTATCTTGGTCTGTGCTGACATTATGTCAACCTCCTTATCGCAAGTCAACACATTGGACTGGACTGGTTGACATGAATCCCGTCAGCCAAACAACATTCAAGGCCGACCTACCTGCTAAATCTAACAGCAGACCCTTATTTACTCCGAGAGACCACATGAGAAGGTAAATCTGCAGTCTGGTCCGTTCTGTTATCTGCTGCTCTGACTAGAAAAGAGGAGAGACTGACAGGTTTGAGATCAGTCTGAATCTGTGTAAAGTCTGCCACCTACTGGTTGGCATAAGAAGTGTCACAGAACAGAGCTCCATTTTCCAATAAATTGTCATTATGTTTCATAAAGGAGAATAGGAGTGTGACCACAAAACACTGAGTCTTCAGTACTTATCTGAACGTACTGTGTGTCCACAAATCCTATTATCAAATGTAATTTGCATTTCAAGTGAGTCCTTGTTCCCTCATGAACACAACAGAGAATTAATATGGTGGCTTTGTTGCAAATGAAAGTACTAGTTAGGCAGCCATTTGTGGTAAATATAATGGGAAATTCAGTAAGCAGACATTATTGTGGTGTACGCTTACAAAAATGTACCATGGTAACAGTAATTTCCACCAAAATACTGACACCACCTTATTTGGTAACACCTTATTATTGTTACACGTTACATATAGTTACTGTAGTAATAACTATAAATTATTCATAATTACATGCAACTAACCCTAAACCAAAACCTCACCCTAATCCTAAGCCTAGAAAGTACATGTTATTACTCAGTACTATTGAGTAATAACATGTACTCGGTAATATTATTTTAAGGTGTCCTTGTTACAAAGTAATTACACATTTATTGAGCACATTTAAGATTAAGCAAATATCAATTAACTACATGCACTTACAACAGGGCAAGAGTTAGGATTAGAGTTTGCTTTAGGGTTAGTTGCATGTAATAATTCCTAATTGATACACTCAAAAAAATAATATGTTGGCTTAAAAAAAAAAAAAAAAAAAAGGAACCTACATATGTAATATAAGTCTCAAGTGTCCCCAGAATGTGTCTGTTGAGTTTCAGCTCAAAATACCCTACAAATAATTTATTATAGTTAGTAAAATTTGCCCCTATTTGAGTGTGAGCAAAAACACGCTGTTTTTGTGTGTGTCCCTTTAAATGCAAGTGAGCTGCTGCTCCTGGCCGCCCCCTTTACACAAGAGGGCGGAGCTTTAACAGCTCAAGCTTTGGTTGCTCAACAACAAGACTGGAGAATCCCATGCAGCAAAAATGAGGATTGTCAGTATCGGTGTTCAGCCTTAATTGTTCATTTTGCCATGTTTGCCAGACAGAGCCATACACACCAGGCTAACATTTATGATTGCTTGCAAATACTGTGAAGGGTCTAATATTTTTAAAAATATTGCTCGCCAGAAATGCTCCTTTTTTAGGAATCAAGCTTGTCAGGGTCAACTTGCAGGCTATCCAAGCTAATGAGACTCTAAATAGTGTTCAGTGCTCTCCTGTGCAGCCAACAACAGAACTGTTAGCATGCTTTGCTCAAACGTTTGCCATGACGTTAGAATTGGTACACCGTTGTTGCTTGTGAAAACAAAATGGCAGCAGCGTGGGTGGAAACGTGCAGATTAAGGGGCGGTAATATTATAATAAGATCTCCTTTGTACGTCACAAGGGGAGTGAAATCTGAGCGGCTCACTTTTTCACATGCTTGGAGAGAAAGTACAAGTTACTGGGTTGTACGTTTTCACATTTTCTGGGTTGGTAGATGGACTGGGGAGGAAAAAAAAAGAAAAAAAAAAAGTCACTTCAACTACCAGAGTTGTAGCCCTGAAACCAATTAAAGGTGCAATTGAACATTTTTTACCCCATAGATTTTTTTTTTAATTACATTTTTTTAACTGCCTATTTTGGGGCATAATTAGAAATGCGTTGATTCAGGACTGTGGCCCCTTTAATTGCTTGCGCTCTCCGCCCCCTCCCGAGCTCTCGACTTGCATAAACAAAGTTCACACAGCTAATATAACCCTCAAAATGGATCTTTACAAAGTGTTCGTCATGCATGCTGCATGCATACATCAGATTATGAGTATTGTATTTATTTGGATGTTTACATTTGATTCTGAATGAGTTTGATAGTATGCTCCATGGCTAATGGCTAATGCTACACTGTTGGAGAGATTTATAAAGAATAAAGTTGTGTTTATGCATTATACAGACTGCAAGTGTTTAACCCTTTCGCACGTAAATTTCCAATATTCTGGCTGACCCCCCAGCGTGAGTTTAAATGTCCCGTTCTTCGTGATCCCATGTTTCAAACTTTAGTTAGTGTGTAATGCTGTTGTTTGAGCTTTAAAAAGTTCAATGCCAAGCGAGATATTTTATTTAACAGAAGTCGCCTACATCGAACGGCCAGTTTGGACTACATCCCTCTACTTCCTTCTTTAATGACGTCACTAAAACAGTTTTTTTGACTAACCTCCGCCCACAGGAATACACAAGAGTTGCGTTTGTAGAGTGTGTTTGTCGCCATGTCGTCGAAACGCTGTTATTTTCATCCCGCAGTTCAAGCACCGGGTCTGATTCCGACTCAGATTGATAGGGTAAAATTAAAGACATGTTTACAATAACACTGAGCGCATGCATCTCAATGTTATGGTAAGTGGCGTGACCTTTCCGGGCAAGATGTGCTAAGCTGCTGTCGAATCACAACACAGGAACCGCTGGCACAATCAGAACTCGTTACGTATTTCTGCAGGAGGGACTTCATAGAACAAGGAAGTCATCAGCCCGTTTTTATCACAGTGGAAACAGCGGTATACAGATAAGTAAATTATGTGAAAAATACTGTGGTTTTTTTTTTTACACGCGAAACATGAACACAAGTTATATTGCACACTATAAACACAAACAAAGCTTCACAAAAAAAAAAAAAAAAAAAAACACGAAAAACGGGACCTTTAAGGCGACCGTTCTTTAGAACGTATCACTTTATGGTTTCCATGGTGACGCGTCATTGCTTGTTACGTGACACACCGCAGCACTGTATGAATGATGCTTTCATTTAATTTTTCATTTTTTATTCAAAATATTCACTAATTTGTTAACTATAGCATGAAATATCTAATATTCTGATTGCCAAATCTGTGCAAGTGGATGCGTTTTGCTGTTTAAACACCTTTATAACGATCGCTTTAGTTGAGCCATATGAGCGATGGGCGCCGCATTGTTAGTTTGCACCGCGCAGAGAATCGGATCTGTTGGATTTACAACCCGTGAATTCATCCACTTCTCCCGAAATACATGAAAGTAAGTGGGCCGGTGAACTGGGGAAGAATAGAATAAGCTTAAGTTACTTTCACAATGTGTATCTGATATGACTCAAACGTGTTGTCAAGTTATAATGGAAAGGGTTGTTATTTCCGCTTCTATAGACATCATTGTGTATTTTACAAACTCTAAATATATTGTTTTGTTAGTACTCATGTATATTTAAATGTCTGAAACCTGAAATGAACATTATTTGGTTGAAAACACTGCATATGTGATATGAAAAGCGCTGCGCGCGTCTGTCTCTGGTTTAGCGCCAGTTAAAGCGCGCACGCACATTTGAATTTGGCAGTTGATAATGTAATGCACTAAACGTTGTAATCACACCCGTGTGATCGTACGCTCCTGGGGCCAGCCAAGACTGATCACACCGGTGTGATCGTATGCGTCAAAGGGTTAATAATGAAAATAGCGACGGCTCTTGTCTCCGTGAATACAGTTAGAAACGATGGTAACTTTAACCACATTTAACAGTACATTAGCAACATGCTGGCACAATCAGAACTCGTTACGTATTTCTGCAGGAGGGACTTCATAGAACAAGGAAGTCATCAGCCCGTTTTTATCACAGTGGAAACAGCGGTATACAGATAAGTAAATTATGTGAAAAATACTGTGTTTTTTTTTTTACACGCGAAACATGAACACAAGTTATATTGCACACTATAAACAGTGTAGTCATTGCTCATAGAGTCAATGTAGTGTTTACCTTCATTTATCTACTCTTCAGCACATTGGTAATGACAAAAACTTCAACATAACAGAAACTCCTTTAAAATGTCAAACATAACAGCATTAAACACTAACAGGTCTTTCACTAAAAACAAATAAATTAACACTTAATTTCAACATTTATTCTCCTCATCCAATCCTAATGCAAAGAATGCTGGGAACTAGAAATCCATTGCCTAATTTTTGAAGTTATCAAGACAATTTCATTAAGTTACTATAACATATTTAAAAAAACAAAAAAACAAAAAAAAAAACAGACATTTGAGTTTAACCCTCTACCGCATAGTGTTGCCATATGGCAACATACTCTTTATGTTAATTTCCTTGCCACCGTCTCTTTAAGAGAACATTCTAGTTTTTTTTATTGGTAAGAGAAGACCTTAATTTAGCCAATGATGTGCTTTGGTCAAGTCAAATGACATGCATTTTTTTTCTGTGACGCGATATCTGACAGACTGCCATCTCTTGTCGGTAGTTGCTGAAAGCAAACTAAAACGTCAGTAACAAACAAGGACCTGCCCATGTCACATTCACAAAAAAAATGTTAACATCATCTCAGGTAAGGTATGATGACATATTCACCACTCAAAAATGTTTTTATGAAATTAGTTTTTGGTAAATCGAGAAAATGTCTGTGTTGCCATATGGCAACACTGCGCAATAATGGAATGACATTATTATAATAGGTTAGATAGCTAGCAAAGATCAGCTGCAGTCTGTTGTTAAGCTACAACAATAAAAACATTAATGCTAGTGATATAATGTTGATTAGTCGTATGTTAAGGACTGCCATGGCATTTGTATTATGGATTAAATCAACATCAGAGATCTGCCATCACAGTCATGTATACTGGCCCAGACCAACCACTGTCCTACCATGGTGTCTCAAAAAGGCAGGTGCAAGTGGCTGTAAGTGTATTGTAAGTGTGAAGAGCACCAAATGTGATGTCTACATGTGTCTCACCTTTGGAAAAAAAAAAATGCTTTTTGAAGTTTCATACAGAAAAAAGGTGAAATTTAAAGAATATAAAGCATTATTCAGCAAAAGAGAATGGAAAAACACAAGATGTTGGAAAATAAGTATAAGGTATTGTTTATAATTACTACTAAAACTTATAATAGCACTAATTGATTCAATACAAACAACATTTCTGAGGAAAAATATGAACTATATACACTTACACTTATTCTAAGTTTTTCCACTATTGTACGTTGTTGCCATATGGTAACGTATCATAAAGTACCTTAAAATAATATTTTTTTCCAAAAAATTTTTTACAGCACTTTAAGTTTAGCCATTCTAAGAAAAGAAAAAGTCAAATATTTTTTTTTTTTTATAGATTTATCATAATGCATGCGGTAGAGTGTTAAAATTACAAACTGTATTAAGTTGATGTAATTGTCAACACTATTATGTCAAAAGAACTCTACAAAATAATGTTTGCAACTTAAAATCTTTAATTAAAACAAATTAGAATTTATAAAATTATTAAATTAGAATGCAACCATGCATTTATATAAGTTTAGGTAACAGCTCCCCTAGTTTTTAGTAGTTATTACTACGGTAACTACTGTACATGTAACATGTGTAACAAGGACACTAAAATAAAATGTTACCAAAATACCACAGGTATTTTATAGTTATTGTTACTACAATACCAGTAATTTAATTTAATAATTTAACAATTCATTTAAACCATGTTACCCCACTTTTATTGCAATAATAACTATGTTTTGGCAGAAACTAGGCACTATGATGGTAGCTAATATGTTTTAGTTCCTAAAATATGTTTTAGTTTCTAATTTTTTTTATTTTTATTTATTTTTTTTAAACAAACATTTTGCTGAGTGTTACACATTAGTCAGCTGCCACATTAAAAGCTTTTCAATTTCATTGTTCCTAACAGATGTGCTGAACGTTCCTCCTATTTCCTAAAAACCTGGTATTGTGTGACCTGCTACTGTAGATAAAGTATGAGTAACATGGCAGACAATGAGATGGTTAATCACAAACCGCTGTGTTTTCACTTGTTGAGTGACTGTGTGACTCATGAAGCCAAACACAATGGACACCCAGTCAGAGTCCCTCTCCCTTAAACTCAATTAACTTCAGTTCAGCACATCTGAAGAGACTCTGAATGAGCACTGACCGCCTCCACTGCTGACCATTGTCATTATATACTCAGTGTGTGTGGGGTGTGTGTAATGATAAAAGGTTAAAGAGGGTTGAGTCTTTCTCGCATGTTCTTGTCAGCTGGTCTGAAGCTCTTAAGCCACATCAGAGCAGCATTTGACCCTGTCATACATCAGTTAACTTCAATTAACACCGTATATTTGATGTTGCCACAATGTCATACACTTAATACAAACAGCATGTGTGACAGAGTGTTTTAATTTAAAAATGATGGATACAAATATTTAGACTTCATACAATCAATGGCTTATAACAAACAGATGTTACTGTATTACAGCATCTCACTATATTCGTCTGTAATTGGAAGTGATTGATCTGTTGCTTTTCTCTTCTGTAAAGAGTTGATTTAATCATCAATAAAATATGAGGAAATAATATAATATAACATAATATAATATAATATAATATAATATAATATAATATAATATAATATAATATAATATAATATAATATAATATAATATAATACTCAAAAAAATTGTGGGTTAAAAACAACCCAAGTTGGGTTGAAAATGGACGAACTCAGCAATTGGGTTGTTTTAACCCAGCGGTTGGGTTAAATGTTTGACCAATGAGCTGGGCAGTTTTATTTAACTCAACTATTGTTTTAAAATTACTATATGGCTGGCTTAAAATGAACCCAAAATAGGTTGAAAATTAGAAATCAGACACATAATTACTAAAGGTAACAATAATAATCAAAAGATGAACATTTATTAATAAGTAATTTAACATGTGTTTATTGATTAATTATTATTCATTAACCTTATTAAGAAATGTTCATTTTCAACATACTTTGGGTTCAATTTAAGCAAGAAATACAGTCATTTTAAACAATAGTTGAGTTAAATAAAACTAACCAGCACAAAAAAAAAAAAAAAAAAAAAACACATTTAACCCAATCACTGGGTTTGTCCATTTTCAACCCAACTTGGGATGTTTTTAACCCACAATTTTTTTAGATTGTAATATAATACAATATATACTGGCACAAATGTATGTCACTCAGAAGCAAAATAGACAATTAGACAAATGCCAAATTAGATAAGATAGACAGGTAGCATGACATACCCTCATCCTCAAGAAATCTGAACAAAACCACTCAAGGGAAAAGAAAATTTGACCCAGTCCCAGACTAAATTAACACAGGTTTAGATGTGGTTTGTGACGACTAAACTATGTATTACCGGCTGCTGTGACCATCAAGCCATTGAAATTCAAGAGACATTTAGAATCCAAACACTCAAACTGTAAAGACAAGCCTGCTGATTTACGGACATGAAAGCTACAGGATGGCAACACACCAAACAACCAAATGACACCTTAAATAAGTGCGTACTAATCTACATCACACCGCTCAATCAGTTAATCATCACACCTCAAAGCGCAAAAGCCCTTTAAAATTGCAGAAGTTTCAGTTAAATGTTGATGTCAATTTTTAATAAGCAAGTTTGGTACTGTTGATATTGAAAATAAAAAGCAGGTCCTGAAGAAAAGCCAGTATAGAAATCAAGTACAGTACAGATGATGACAGCCCTGCCTCCAAACATGACATCCACCAATATTTCAGACCCATCAGACATCACTGGCATGAGAAAAAAATTACACGTCTCCTCATTCAAATTTTATACATTTCCTCTGTCTTGAAAAAAAAAAAAAAAACCCACAATCGTCTTCCTCAAGTTATCAACTTCTTCCCATACCGCAGTCAGTGGCAATTCTCATACTGACACATTCAATAACTAATATGTCTTAATATTAGTTCAGTAAGTAAGTCTTACCTTACTGTTCCACTGCTCTCGTTTCTTAGGAATGCCGTTGAGAAGCGCGGGCTTTGGATCCGTGTTGCGATCCTAAGAAACAATGGGATGTGTTTTTTCCTGGATTACATTTGCATCCTTTGGCGTGCTTTTCCAATGAAACACAAAGTCCACTTGGAGGAAACAGGAAGTTTTCTTGCAGGGCAGTGAAGCCATCGGCCAATCAACAGCTTCTAATTCTGTGAACGTGAGGAAGTCTTACTCATTCACAAAAGTTATTGAAAGCTGACCTAACTCTAAAATCATATTTCTGATATGACACACAATGACAATGTCAAAACACCATACAGCCCAGCATAATACAGTTAAATTAACCAGTTCAACCAGACTAAGCTAAACTGAAACAGTTTTACTCCTTATAATGAAAGCGTGGCTCTCTGGTAGTAAACGCACTCACTCTGCACTACTCAAACTCACTGTCTCGTCGCACATGCTGTGTCACTAACAAGTGTCACACTGACTCATTCGTCCTGCACAGCCCTGACTCAGAACGAAACACTCATTATTCCTCTAAACACAGCCGAATGATGAAAAACTACATCCACTTATGACACACAGCATTTTGTGTTTGAAATCCGAGCATCTCTGCTGCCCTTCTGCTACAGAGACTGTATCTGAGGCTGTATCATGCCATACATCTCTCTCTCCCTCTCTCTCTCTCGATCACGTCACAGCCCTCCTGCCGCAGTCCGCCTGCAGTCCAGATCCTCCCCCTCTCCCTTATCGCTCCCTCTTTTGCTTTCTCTCTCTCTATCTGCCAGTAAATGGAGCCATTGGCTGGGTTCCTGCTCAGAGTGAAATATTAGTGCTCTCCTACAGCAGTAGCTACCTGGGCCATTAGGAGGATGAAGCTAACTGACATGAAGAACAAATTTGGGATGCGGGTGAAAGACTCTGATAAAGACTCCTGATGCTGCAAATAAAACTGACACTGTGTGTGTGTGTGTGTCCAGAAGACCCCACAAAGTACAAAAGATACAGAATGTTTGACTTTGTGACCCCACAAGGACAAAATCTTTTATATGAGACTAAATGTTGACTCCATTTACTATCGTCCTTCCCTACACTATACCTAAACCTACCCGTCACAGAAACCTAACGCCTAACGTAATTTAACATTAATAATATATATATATATATAATATTATATTATGTTATAAAATAAATACAAATTATATATATATAAAAAATTATATATACATTATATATACATATATATATATATATATAAGACACGGCTCTGTGGAAAACTTGATACTGATCATCCAGCGGTATGTTATTCCCCGATAACAGCCACTTAACACAGGCTCATCCAGGTTAATGAAGTCTACAGTGCTATATGCTTGTTAGGAATGGGTTTTCCTCGTGGAAGTTTTGCCTTTGGTGAGCTAATAAAATATTAAAAAGCAGCCAAATTTTGTGTAGTTATTTAAAGGTGCTCTAAGCGATCCTGGGTGGAGTAACTTCCTGTTGACGTTCGAAGTGTTGTCAAACAAAACAGAGGCTAGCTAGACCCCCCCTCCTCCTCCCCCTCCCTCCCCTCCGTGCTTCCTGAAACAGTCATGAACGCGCATTTAAAATCATTCTTGTCAGTGATTGGCTGGAGCATGTTATGTTTTGTGGTCCAGGCTGCACCAGGTAGTTTTTGTTGCCGTTTTTGGAGCTTGTGGCGACTACAGAGACCGCGTTTTTTTACATCGTGTTCAGGGGACAGGCAGCTAGCGGATAGTGAGGAGATGTTTGCTGTATGTGACAAAAAATGTTTTGGCCTTAAAACGCGTGACATCGCTTAGAACACATTTAATTATATCATCCGGTATCACGAACTCGCTCTCTCCTTTCATACAAACGCAGCTGCTGCCATTTTGCGACTATTGTTTTGTTCACTGTAATGGATTAAGATGACAAACAGGTACGATTTTAAATCAGTTTATGTATGTGGCAAAATGCTGTATGACTGTGCCGCATCTCTTAAATGTGTTTCTGTCCAGTTTGAA
This sequence comes from Chanodichthys erythropterus, assembly GCF_024489055.1. Taxonomy (NCBI): domain Eukaryota; kingdom Metazoa; phylum Chordata; class Actinopteri; order Cypriniformes; family Xenocyprididae; genus Chanodichthys; species Chanodichthys erythropterus. The sequence continues at coordinate 5,730,576 of NC_090240.1, read as the reverse complement.
CTTGTCGCGCGAGCAACTGACTCAGATCGACTCAGATCAATATTTTGTGTTTAATTATTTACTTATGTTGCAAGTAGCCGTGCAATAAACGGGATAATGTACATCCATCTGGTTGTTATCTCAGAATAAACCATGACAGGGTGATCAGCGGAGATAACAACCGACTGGATGTACATTATACCTTACATATATAACTATGTTATATATAAGAATGTTAAATTTAAGATAGGTTCCTGTGATGGGTATGTTTAGGTATAGTGTAGGGAAGGGCCATACTATAGTGACAAGATTTTGTCAAACATTCTTATTTATGACTTTTAAGATGTTGTCTTTTGGACCCCACAAAGTAGTATAAACAAGGATGTGTGTGTGTGAAAATAAATCTGCATTGCTTATCCTTTTGATTTTTCGTTCAAAAAAATTCACAAAAGTCTAACCTTTCATCAAAGTAAAACAATTGAAAGTGGGGGTGGGGACTCACATTATGAAATAAAGGTTTCTCTCCAATACATGTTGGCCACAATTATTGGCACCCCTAGAAATTCTTAAGAGTAAAATATCTCTGAAGTATATTCCCATTCACATGAACATTTTTAGCACACCAGGGTGACTAGGAGCATATGCAACTGTCCAGCTATGACTTCCTGTTCCACAGGAGTACAAATATGTGTAAACACAAAGTTCAAATTAGTTCAATATAGTTCTGATGTGCAGCAAAAGATTGGTTGAGCTTCACAAAATAGAAAATGGCTATAAGAAAATTTCCTCCATCAGGGCAATAATTAAGAAGGTGTTACAAATCTGCCTGGAAGAGGACATGTTTCTAAATCGTCCTAATGCACGACGAGGAGGAAAGTTTGAGTGTCCATAGGCTCTCCAAGGATCACAGTTGGAGAATTGCAGAAAATAGTTGAGTCTCTGGGTCAAAAAGCTTAAAGAAAATTACCAAACAGCTCCTACATTGCCACATGTTGTTTGGAAGGGTTTCAAGAAAAATCCTCATCGCTCATCCAAAAACAATCTCCAGCATATTCAGTTGTCAGACATGATTGGAACTTCAAACGGGACCGGCTTCTTGATGATCAGATGAAACAAAGAGCTTTTTGGCAGCAAACCCACCAGATGGATTTGGTGCACACATGGATAAAGTGTACCTCATGTCCACGGTTAAATATACTGCTGGATCTTTAATGTTGTGTGCCTATTTTTCTGCTGGAGGTCCTGGACATTTTGTTCAGATACATGATATCATGGATTCTATCAAATACCAACAGATAAAATAAATAAATAAATAAATAAATAAATAAAAACTTGACCGCTTCTACAAATCCTATAATGGGCCATGGTTGGATCTTCCATCAGGACAATAATGCAAAACAAACATCAAAACCAACACAAAAATGGGTCACTGAGCACAAAATGAAGCTTCTGCCATGGCTATCCCAGTGCCCTGACCTGAACCCTATATAAAATGAGCGGAGTTAACTGAAGAGAAGAAGCACCAGCATGGAGCTGGGAATCTGAAGGATCTGGAGAGTTTATGCATGAAGGAATGGTCTGTGATCTCTTGTCAGGTGTTCTCCAAACTCATCAGGCATTATAGGTGAAGACTCAGAGCGGTTATCTTGGCAAAAGGAGGTTGCAAATAGTTTTGAATAAAAGGGTGCCAATAATTGTGGCCAACGTGTTTGGGAGGAAAACATTTCATAATGTGATTTACTTTCAATAATTTTCCTTCAATGAAAGGTTATAATTTTGTGAATTTTTTTAATGAAAGATAAACAATGCAGATTTATTTTCACAGCCACATTTGCTCATAATTACTAAGGGTGTCAATAATTGTGAAGGGCACTGTTGCCTCCGGCGGATGACCATACGCATACTGAGCAGGTCGACTCGCGCCACAAGAGTAACCCCTGATGTGATTTATGACGCAGGATGTAGGAGTAGCGTAAGCTTTGACGCCTCACGGTTAAAACAAATAGAGCTGTGTAACAAACTCAAGCTCCTCTTATATCAAAATCATCCGACATTCTCTAAAAATTCTCATTTTAGACTTCTAATGACTGGTGTTTTGTTTTGCTCTATCCTCTGTGAGGTCAGAGGTTATTCTTCTGCCACAAATCGATGCGTACAATTGTCTGTCGGAAGCTAGTTATTATATTTAAAGTTTTCAATTTTCTTTCAAAATCTTACCCATATTTTTCTTACCAAAATCTTTTCTTACCCTTCGAATCACTTCAGAAAGCATTTATTAACCCACTGGAGCCATATGGATTATTTTTATGATGGATTGTTTTTTGTTCTTGGCTTGAAAATGCTATCAATGCTAGCAGCTTTAAAAAAAAAAAAAATTAAATAAAAATGCGACTGATTAAAAGTGGTAAAACGAATAAAAAGGTAATGACCAACAATATTTTCAAAGGCTTGTGTTTGGTTTATTTTAATGATTTAATTTCTTACTTAGTCTACATTTCATAGTCTGACATTTGTACATGGTCATGAATGGTTTGTAGTGTAATAGCATTGTGCAGGGAACATTACTAATTGAACACTAGCTCTTAGAATCAAAATCCCCCTACAAGCCGCAGGATTTAATATTCAATAACCTCATCTTGAGAGTACATTGAGCAACATATTGCCTCATTAGCTTTGACACTGGTCTAACAAATAAGGAAGAATTAACCCCCGGGGTGCATAGCATACAACCAACAGCCCCTTCATTTTGACATACTTAAAATATCCGCTTCAATCACTGTAATTCTGCATCAGAATCAAGTAAAAGGTGCTAAAATAAGACAAGACTTTTTAAAAGTGGTGAATAACAGTAATTTAGGCCCATTTAATGGGGACTGGGAGTAAAACCCAGTCAATGCTAACTAGCTGTTAGCGACAGAGGGGATGTTTTAATGAGGACTGCAGGAAGGCTTTGTAGAGACACAGCTGTGCTTGTAAACAGGCATCTTCTCAGTTTCGTTAAGATGTGCTCTGAATAGGGTGCAGGAAACACTAATTAAAGCAGTGGGTGATGAAGGTTTACAGAGCAGTGGGCCGTCACTGCTAGCTGTGAGACTTATACATTATCAACATGCTCACTTAAAGAGACTAAAGGTTACAAAAATATAAAATCACAACAGTGCTTAATGACGCTGTTGTAACGGTCCTGGTTATATTCAGAGGTTAGCAAAGGACACTATTGAGAAACCATTTGGATTTGACGTTTAAAGAAAAAGTACTCCCAAAAATGACATTTCTGCTCTCAGTCTCATTTGTGGAGCAGTGTGTCCAATACTTTTGTTCATATATATTAGAGGGGAGCCATCAGGGCCCTATAAAACTATTGTAAAAAATAATATTTACAAACATTTTAAAAATGTTTGGAATGGAGATGTGAGCCAGGCCTTCTCGTCCAACATCAGTGCCTAACCTCAGAAATGCTCTACTGGATGAATAAGCAAAAATGTGCCTTTAGTGATAGTTCTGCAAAATGATATTTTGTGGTTTCTTGCATGTTTTGTGACACTTTCAATGTGAAATGAAGAGTACTAAAAGTGCATTCAGTTTTATGATTCAGATGAACAGCAAAGCATCGCAGCAGTTTGGAAATGAAATGTCCAGTGAGTGGCGCTAAAAGGTTAATGCTCTATCACAATTGAAAATAACGTACCACCTACCCTAACCCTAACCGATGCGCTACTGAGCAAGTCTACGATGTCTGAAAAGCCATACATATAGAGCTGATCATGTGATGCACATGTCAAAATGTTTTATGCACTATGGTAAGTGTAAAAGTCGCTTAGAATACTGCATATTCACAGGGGGAACATCACAACAAAATACCTTGAGGAAACATCTATTTAAAGTTTTATTTTCAACAATGCCAGTACATAAGTCATTAGGTGCATCAGATTGGTTTCTAAACTTAAATACATAAAGAATATGGATAAACAAAGACAAGTTAAATCAACAATCAATTCCATAACAATCCAAACCATAAAATTATGATAACTTACATTTGTACACAGCCACAACACCATATGAAAAATCCAGAGCAGCAGACAAGAACAGAGAGTAAACCGCTCAACTAAAGCAACCCTTCTTTAAGGCCACTAATTGGAATCACAACAGGGTGCAGCTGTCAGCAGTGGGCAGGGCTTCAATGACATCAACAGTGTCATAAGGATTTTCAACAGTAAGTGTTTTAAGATCATAACATAGTATTGTGCAAGGAACCATGCCAAAATGAATAGTTATTAATAATCATAATTAATAATCATATTTTTTGTGAAAAGGAATAAATGTTGTTAGTGTTTTACTGCCAGTAGTGTTCATTTGAGCTGGAAACTGCAGTGAACTATATGTATTGGTATTATTCGTTTTTGGAGTTTTACAAAAATGTAGGTAGAGGCATATTTTTCCAATGAGCCATGGGTTGTTTTTGTCAATTTTAGAGGTAAACAGCCCCAGTCCCCATTCACTTCCAGTGTACATTTACAGTATGAATGGTGCTGTATGGCAACACAATACTATCTGTGATTATCAACCATGTATAGCCTATACAATATTTTTGTGCACTAAGAATATCCTGTAAGTTTCAGAACTGAAAACTTTTTAGTCCAATAAAAGCTTTTATTGACACCAGGCCCAGCGAACGACTGATCCTGGAATGTGCTTATAGCTGAAACACCGCCTCCGCAGAAGAAATCAATGCCTTCTTCATCATTGCAGTGTTAACCCCCGACCACTGGCGTGTTAGTGAGATGACGAGGAGAGAAGAGCGATACAAGACTAAAAATAACATTACCTTTCAAAGGGTCCTAATGCTAGAAATATGGTTATTTATTTTCAACAATGTGAATGTCTCAGTTGAGCTTTATTTATTTATATTCGGTACATTTTACTGTGGATTCTTTGGTAAATCAATCGCATTTTGACGCAGGCTTTGCAGACAGACCTTTACGATATGGACTTGACAGTAATGCAACAACATGTCAGTAACTGTGTTAATTCTAATGCCTGATCTGATATTTAATGATTCATTTACAGTCTTGTTCTTTGCCTATGTGTCAGTAAATCAAACCAGTGACTAAACTGGTCAACTTCACGTTGTTTCTCTTAGTAGGATAAAAATAATCTGTCATTTAAATGGTGATTAAATTATATATAGAAACCAATCAAAGAACGCTCCCTTTACATTCGCTGGAGCTGTCAATCAAACAGCGCAAGTTTATCAGCACCAGCCTCGAGTCTCTCACGGTGGAGCTCCGGGAGCATAAAAGGAGGAGCGATGACAGTGAAGGATGAGAGAGGACCAGGCCTGGACTTTACGTTATGTTTTATTATGTTTGTGTGGCCGGCAGACGTCCGCGAGGGTCTGCCGGCATTACTTTCGTTTTGTTCTTTGTTTATTTTATATTACAGTTTGTTTCAACATTCACCGGTTCCCGCCTCCTTCTTCCCATATTAACGAACTGTGTTACATTGGTGCCGAAACCCGGGAGGAAGGAGGGACATGCTGTCGGAGAGCCCTCGCTGCTGAGGGGGATCGCGGTGCTGCGGAGTTCGGGCAGCGCGGGAGTGAAGACCGCGAGAGGCTGCCCGGGGCAGTGGTACTGGAGCCTTGTGAAAGGTGTGAAGGAGACCCGGATGCCGTGCTCCTGGGACGAGGTGGGGTGGCTGCCGTCCTGAAGGGAGCGGAGGAGTGCCGTCGTCCACCGTGGGCCCGGAGCCTGCTACCGTCCGCCATGAAGGGGAGGAGCAGGGGACGGTGGACTCGCTGCCGGCTGCCCTCAACCGGAGGAGCTATCGCCGGCCGCCAGTAATAAGCGCAGTCGCGGGAGTACCCCCCGGCCTGCGAGGGGGGATGGGGGTATGTGACGAGCAGGGCGGGCGAGAGCCATGAGGGAACGGCACGAGGCCGGTGACGCAAGTGATAATGAGCATCACCTGGGAGGTGCACCGGCCTTGAGTCTCTCATGGAGGAGCGACGACAGTGAAGGACAAGAGAGGACCAGGCCTGGACTTTACATTATGTTTTATTATGTTTGTGTGTCCGCGAGGGTCTGCCGGCATTACTTTCATTTTGTTCTTTGTTTATTTTATATTAAAGTTTGTTTCAACGTTCGCCGGTTCCCGCCTCCTTCTTCCCGTATCTACGAACTGTGTTACATAACATTATAAGTGCACCCCAGGAAACATCAATAAAATAATAAAACAACGCAGTCCATGACCCCTTTAATATATTTTACCCAATATAAACGAGAGGATAAATTAAAGCACAAGGCATTACACAATTCTCCATAGTCAATGATGGATTAAAATGATGAACTCATAAACACATCACATTTAGCTATGAGTTCTTCATCATTGGAGGGGGTGATTCAGTTGTCACTGATGAATCAGACCAGCATGAGTAATATTATTATTATGCAGTAAGACATACAAGTCTACAGAATAAATGAAATGCTGACATATTCCTTTGTTTTGAACAGATTGGGAAGGTCACTAGCTGAATCCTCTGCGATTTAACCTTTGTTGCGGCCCTCACTCTTGGCCACAGGATTATTTTACAGGCAATATCACCCGAGACCAATTTATCCCAGAAAGTGCTAGGGTGACTCAGCAGATGAGTAACTGATCCTGATAAAATGGATCAAATTGACCGAATGGCTCAAAGTGTTTGGTCATCAGAATAAAAAATGCATTAACAGACAATTTGATGTACTCAGAAACACAACAGGGCAATGGGAGCTGTACATCTATTTAAATTAACAAACATATACAGATACTGTACACATTTGTGGTCTGTGTGGAGTTGAGCAAAGCCAGTAAACAACATCTATCTCGCTGACAGCTGTCTGACTATAATTTACGGTGCCATTCCTGGGATTCAGGGAGAGAATAGCACGTCTTGTGTAGAAAATAAACACAGGACTGCTAGAGCTAGGGGGTACATTGGATATATAGAGAAAAATAACATGAAATGCTCATCTAACATTTAAACGGGGCAGAAATAATGAAACATGATAAAGACGTTTGTTTTGGTCTCTTTGTTGCCCTCTACAAGACAAGAGTGGAACTGCACACCCATTGACTGAGGATGGTTAAAAAAAATCATCTTTAAGTGCTGAAAATGGCAAGTGTCATCGTCTCAAGGTAAATTAGTAAAATACATATCCCAATAAAATGTTGGGATATTCTGAACAGAAGAACATCAAACTAAAATGTTCTTAAAAAAAATAAAGTTCAGTGAACATTATTACACTTTTGTTGTAAAACAAGTCCAATTAACCCTTATAGGGTCTTTGGGGTCTTTTTGAACTTTTTAGGGTCTTTTGTTGTCTTTGTCCAAATGACATGGAACTTTGTACAGTGGTTAACACTGTCTAGATCTACAAATGAAATATTTGTATAGTTTTTGGAGGATTTATCAGATTTTTTAAATTTATATAAATAAATAAATATTTTGTTGAATAGGTTTTTACAAAAAACAGCTTTTTATGTAAAATTGACTTTATGAAAGACCCACATTTCTAACTTTCATTCATGGAGATAACATGGATAATTTGACATGGTTTAGTGTAAAATTTTTGCCCGTCTTTTGGAAAATGCAGTTTTAAAAGTAAAAAAAAAAAAAAAAAAAATCACTTGTACCAGTAGATGGCTGCGGAGCTCCACTATTTGTTATGTGCTATTTGACTAATGGAAAGACATCTTTTCACAAGTATTTTTCAGTTGGATTTATATTTACATATTATGAAATCACAATTATGACAATAAAAATTACTTTTTGTCAAAGTTTAGCATTTTTTTTTTTTTTTTTGTACTGAAAAAAAGTTTATCAATAATGTTGATTTTGAGGATGAATTTATGAAAATGTGATAAATCCTCCAAAAACGGCACAAATGTGGAGTAAAAACATTAATAAACAGAGTAAAATGACATTTTTTTTTTTTTTTTTTTAACAATTATTTTGTTTTAAAAATTACATTTTGTTGCCTGGGGTCTCTGGAGACCGTAAAGACCCTGAGTGTACACCCCAAATGAAGACCGCACAAGGGTTAAACAAATAATGTTTTGTTGAAATATAATACATTTCCATTCTTGTGTCAAATAACTACTACCTCAAAAACACATAAAATAACACTTACTTTGAACTAATGAGTCATGTAGTCTGCCAAAAAATATTAAATTAACTGCCGTTTTCTAAATGCCAGTGGAGTGAACATAAAGAAATTAAGTTTGTGTTGGTTTAGCTCATTTTAATGTATTTCATATATAAATGTAGAAGCAAAGTTTATAAACCTCTGTCATTAGAAACTATAAACACTGTTCTTCTGTCTATTTTATTTGATATATGAATATATTAGGCTTGACTAACCTTGTCAAGCTTGAAAAAAACATATAACACTCTAATCTTTGATGGTAAACATGATTTTACTCATTAATAGTTTATAGATAAGACATTAGCTAAGCTTCCTTTTTAAAAGAGGCAATCCATTAAGTGACACAAAGCTGATCAAAAGCAATGGCAGTGACTAATTCACTGCATGGCATGAAGCTCTTACAAATCTGGCACCTCCTGTCATGGGAGCATCAGCGATGAATCCATAATGAATTTCATACAATGAACACACACAGCAGGAGAACACAAGATGACAGATGAAAATCAGCACTCCAGCTCATTCATCAGTACATTCAACAGCAGAAGTATTGGGTGCCTTTAAACAGAGAGAAGTGTGCTGAAAGTTCAGTAACATCAGAAACATTTCTGCTTGTGGGAAGAGCATCCTCTCACATTGCAATCGACTGAAACTCATCTCTCATAATAAATTGTCCATTGCAGCACTGTAGGATCGGTTTCTTCCGGGCATTGAAAGTATTTCCACCTTTAAAGGTTACGCTGTATGTCCTACGCCTTCCCTATTCAACTTACGGAATGAACGCAGTGCCAGTTCCATTTTGTCCATAAGTAGAATAGGGAAGGCGCAGGACATACAGTGTACGTTTTTTGAAGAATACAAAAGTGTGGTTTTGGCGGAACCACTTGGAAGACGATCATTTGTTTATATAAATATATTTTTTTCGAAAATGGATGATCGTTTCACTAGATAAGACCCTTATTCCTCATCTGGTATCGTTTAAAGCCCTTTGAAGCGGCACTGAAACTAATTTTGACCTTCAACAGTGGAGTCCATTGAAGTCCACTATAAGGAGAATAATCCTGGAATGTTTTCATCAAAAACCTTAATTTTGTTTCGACTGAAGAAAGAAAGATATGAACATGTTGGATGAAATGGGGGTGAGTAAATTATCAGGAAAATTTTATTTGAAAGTGAACTAATCCTTTAAATTGCAGGGTTGTTTTGTGGGGAACTTGGTTAATCAGGCCAATAAGAGACTCAAAACTCTTTTTTTATACAAAAGTGTCAATAAAAATGTCTACACGTTTAGAAAACTTATAGACACTGGTTCATGGGTTCACAGAGATCATCGCCCCCTAGTGGTTGAAACATTGAAATGGATGTTAGTGTGGATGTAATGGATGTACAGCTTTCAGGTGTGTTCGACTTGAAGTGGCGCTGCGCAGAGAACAATTCAAAAGCAAATAGAGCCGCCTGATCGCTCAGTCCACGTTAACAGTCTAGTTATGCTCATAACTGCACTCTTACAAACTATACTAATTCAAAATTTCAGGGAAAATGTCTTTAGATAAAGACTGAAAGAGTTGTCAGAAGCTTAGTGGTGGTGATGTTGAAATCATTCGACCGTGGTGTAGTTCGCTTATCGACTTCTGCCGATTGCATTTAGGCTTCAAAATTCATAAAAGTTGTGTTCATCTTTGAAAATTATCTTGATGGACAAAACGTGCAAATATCATAAACTTTTGTTGATCAGAGAACTTATGTTTTGCGATAATCCAAAAGCCAATGGGAAAGCCAATTAGCCTACAAAGTGACGTCATAGTTCCATCACTCTATAATTCTGACTAAAATATACATTTTGCTAAAATATTCTTGTTGAATATAAATTGTTGTTGGTGAACATAATATGTAGAATTTCAAACCTACAAGTAAGTGTGTTTTTTTATGGTAGCAATAGGCCAAACTGTAAAGTGACTATTGTAGGGTAATCAAAATAGCCTAATAATTAGTCTGTGCTTTTGTTTTTATTTTCATTTTTAGTTTAGTGAATTTAACTTCTGCTTTAAAAAGCATTATTTTGTTTTCAGATTGTAATGGTACAATGTTAGAATCAGTAATGTGATTTGACCACTTTATTGCACATAAAATATAGCATAGACAGATACATTCACTGTGTTTGTTTTCATAGCCTTGCTTCAATATGAACATTGTTTGTAGGACAGTATTTGGCAGGATGTGATATAACATTTTTTTTAAATCTGCTGTCCACGATTTTTAGCCCTCTAGCGGTTAATAAACAGCACTGCACGCATCTTGCGGAGGAACATTCTAGCCGGAGCTACTTTTCTTCATGTAAGTCTATGGCGAAGTGTACCATAATGATTCATGATAAGACAAAAACACGTTTTGGAAAATGGATTCAAGTTGTATATTCTCATTATATCATTTTTATTATTTTTAAACACCAAAAAAGTTGTGGACTGCAGCTTTAAATTAAATAAAGTTTTTTTTTTTTTTTTTTTTTTCATAATTCAAAAATGTAGAAAATACTAAGATTATACTGTACATCACCATTCAGCCCAAAAAACAGAGATATAATTTTTTGCCCATATTGCCCAGCCCTACCTTATGGCATGTTTTAAATGGTGAATTGTCCATATTTTAACTAAGCAATAATGATGCATTATTATATAACTTGTTAAATTGTTATTAAACAATTACATTCAGTCCTGCATTACTATTTCAGTTTGTTTTATATGTTAGCAGCAGCCACCACTCAGTGAAAGACTCAAATGACTCATAAAGACAGTTACTTGTCGCCGTGTTACCTAGACTATACCATTCAAAAGTATGGACTAAGTAAGATTTAATTACGTTTTTTTTAATTTACTTTTATTTCAATAAGGTGACAGTAAAGTTATTAATAATGTTTAAAAATATTTATTATATTTCAAATGAGTGCCATACATTTGAACTTTCTTTTCATCAAATAATCTTGAAAAAATGTATCACGTTTCCACTAGGCATGTTACGGTTTTAAATTGTCATGTTGCGATAACTGCTGAAGCTTTTATCACGGTATAAGGTATTATCATGATATTTAAATAAGTTGCAAACAAGTGGTGTCAACAGGTTTAAGAACTCTTTTTCTGATAACAAAATTTTTTTTAAACATTTAAATGCAATAGTGCAATACACACACACACAAAAATAAAATAAAATGTTCAGGTTACACTTTACAGTAAGGTCTCATTATTTAACATTTGTTAATGTATTAACCAAGATTAAAGGATTAGTTCACTTTCAAATACAATTTTCCTGATAATTTACTCACCCCAATGTCATCCAACATGTCCATGTCCTTCTTTTTTCAGTCGAAAAGAAATTAAGGTTTTTGATGAAAACATTCCAGGATTGTTCTCCTTATAGTGGACTTCAATGGCCTCCAAACGGTTGAAGGTCAAAATGACAGTTTCAGTGCAGCTTCAAAGGGCTTTAAACGATACCAGACGAGGAATAACGGTCTTATCTAGCGAAACGATCGGTCATTTTCGAAAAAAATGTAAATATGTATATGCTTTATATAAACAGATGATCGCCTTCCAAGTGGTTCAGCCAAAACCGCACTTTCGTATTCTTCAAAAAGCTCACGCTGTATGTCATGTGCCTTCCTTATTCAACTTAGGGAACGAACGCATCGCCAGTTCCGTTTTTTCCTTAAGCAGAATAGGGAAGGCATAGGACATACAGCGTAAGCTTTTTATCAGAAAAATTTTATTTGAAAGTGAACTAATACTTTAAGAATGAGTACCGGGCATGTTGTAGTCCAGATTAAAATATAAACATTTTTAAGTTTGAAAATAATTAGCCTATTAAGTCTTAAGTATTTGGTGCTGTGATGAACAACAATGTGAATACAAAAACTGAATGGCTATTTGAAGCATTTTAAATAATGTTCAGTAGTGCAGCTGCTTTGTTTACGGGGTTTCCGGGGTAACCGCTGCATTTCTGCTGTTCCATCAGCGCCCTCTGCTGTCAGAGAGTAAACGCGCACTTTCATTCAGTGGGTTTCCTTTACTCATTCTGCCATGTGCTTCTAATACACATTGGGCTTGTTTACACATCCTTTTGATGCAGCATGCAGCGGTGTTGTGGATTTTTATACAGTTGATGGGGAAAATATTCTTAAAATGTATTATACAAATTTGAATAATTTGTAATAATTATTCACTGTATTTTGAAGTCCCCACGATAACAATATTGTGCATTTTCATTATCGTGATATATTGTTTTACCGAATATTGGCACATAGTTTCCACAGAAATATGAAGCAGCACAACTGTTTTTAACACTGATAATAATAATGTTTCTTGAGCATCAAATCATCATATTAGAATGATTTCTGAAGGATAATGTGACACTGAAGTCTGGAGTAATGATGCTGAAAATGTTACATTTTGTAAAAAAATACATTTTATAATATATTCAAATAGAAAACAGTTATTTGAAATAGTAACATTTTATAATATTACAGTTTTTTTAATGGTAGTGAACCTCAAAGAATACTATGGTACCATGATTTCTTTTCATAAATCATAGTAATCATGCACAGCACACGTTCAGCCATCACAAATATCTAATGGATAAAAACTGAATGAGCTCTGAAAGAAAAAACAGTAGCTAAGCTGACTGATTTCAGATCAAGCTGAAACAGCTGTAAGGAAATACACGAAAACATATCTTAAAAAAAGAATGCAACGTATATATCCAAAGCCTGCTATCAAACCACAAACTCATCCGACTGTCTATGGAGATTTGAGAATCAATAAGGAGCTACTCACAGCATGAAGACTGTCCTTTTACTGCAGAGCTGTTCAACCTGTGTGTGTTTCACTCTCCTCTGGAGTGTGTGTGGAAGCAGAAGCTCTTCAAATGAAGGACGCACTCACACTTACACAAATGAACACACTGAAATATCTGTTGCGTAGCACCATAAGGCTCTTACACAAGGCCTATAGAGTGGCTTGTGCACAGATTACACACATTCCCATATGAGAGTGTGCAGTGCAATGGGTGGGGCACAGTGTGTGTGTGTTGGGGGTAAAGTGGGGCGAAGCCAAACTACTTGTCGCCCCCAGGCACGCTTTGTGCCAGCACTATTAGGGGAAGCCCGACAGACGCCGCCACAATGGAGCGCCTGTGCCAGTGTCACCCCGGGCCTTTGTAAGGGGCCCCCGCTTCGTTTTACAGCCCGCTAATGATGAAGCGAACACGGCCATCTGTGTGCAGGGGCCTTTTCTGAGCGGACACAAATGAGTAGATAACAAGAGAGAGACAGACAGATTAAGGAGGCAGTACAAAGCAAAGTTGGTATGAGATGATTATACGGATCTTTGTCAAGTGCTTTCAATTGTTTTGCAGCATTATGCAAATGACATGCAAATAAGGAAAGGATTGACTGAAGGAAATGAAATGGGATTTTTGTCATAAGGGGATTTCACACAAACACTGACTCATATTTGAAAGTGTAATTCAAATAAAATGAATGATTTCAGACATTTGTTTCGCCCATATGCCACATCCATGGGCAATAATCATCAACAGCAATCAATTATTGTAATGCTCAGGATTAGTACAGTTGCGCTCTGTTTACTATGGTGGATGCGCAGACCAGGTTCAGGAGAAAGCAGGTCACAGCTGCGGTAACACACATCATGTCATCCTGCACACTCGGCATAAACTCGCACGCTAATAAATCTCTCCAACAAGCACACTTTCACTAATTAAAAAAATCTTTATGCTCTTTATGTATAAGGCTAAGCTAGCACTTTGTAGAGTCTACAGAGAGGTTTTTAGAGTTGTTAAAGGGCTGATGAACTGGGAAATCAAATTTTGACATAAGAGGTCATCATACTACACTGTGTGCAGAATTATTAGGCAAGTTGATTTTCTGATCATATTTTTTTTTCCAAGCACATTTTACCAATTCAAATCTAGGTGTGCAGAATTATTAGGCAGGTTTTCTTTTACAGATAAAATGAGCCAAAAAAGAGATTTAACTCAGACTGAAAAGTCAAAAATTATTAAATGCTCATGAGAAGGATGCAATACTAGAAATTGCGAAGTTAAAGCATGACCAAGGGACAGCAAAATGCTCATTGGGTCAGCGGGGTCATACAAAAACAGGTGGAAAAGAAAAGACACATGTTAACTGCAAAATAATTAAGAATTAAGGTGAAGAATTAAGTGTGAAACCATCAGGAACCCTTTAGTCTCCAGCGCCACCATTTTCCAGAACTGCAACCTACCTGGAGTCTCCAGAAGTGCAAGGTGTCAGGATCTCAGAGACTTAGTTTAGCTAAAGAATCCTAAAATATGACCCACATCCTCTTGTACCACTGTTTGAAGAATTTATCTTCCAGAATCTGGCAGTAAGGTGTGGGAGTTCACTTTTAGTCCATCTCTTATCCTGAAATGTCCGTCTTGCAGAGATGGACTAAATGATCTTCCAAAACATACTGCCAGATTCTGGAAGATAAATTCTTCAAACAGTGGTACAAGAGGATGTGGTGCTGGTCCTTCAGGAGTCACTCTCAATCTGTCTGTCTATAAGGCCTATAAAAACCCAGTCTTCATGTATTTTATAACACTTCAGCTTGTGATTCTTATTAAGAGCGGGTCATTTTTTAGGATTCTTTGGCTAACCTAAGTCTCTGAGATCCTGATACCTCGCACTTCTGGAGACTCCGGGTAGGTTGCAGTTCTGAAAAATGGTGGCGCTGGAGACTAAAGGGTTCCTGATGGTTTCACACTTAATTCTTCACCTTAATTCTTAATTATTTTGCAGTTAACATGTGTCTTTTCTTTTCCACCTGTTTTTGTATGACCCCGCTGACCCAATGAGCATTTTGCTGTCCCTTGCTTTAAAGGTACAATATGTAACACTTTTGCAGTAAAATATCCAAAAACCACTAGGCTAGTGTTATATATTTTGTCCAGCTGATTACTAACAATAGCTCTAATCTTTTCAACTAATTGTAAATCATGAGAAAATTCCCATTCTAAACGTTGGCTGCGTCCGAAAACTGGAAAATGCTGCCTTCTGAGGACACATTTCAAGGTAGGAAGGCATCAAGGCAATGAAATGACAATACGTGACATTATATTCGGAGCTGTTCACGTCCTTTTGGTCCTTGGACTGGGAATTATGCGTTTCCATGGCACCACAATCAATGCCTAAATGAATCTACAGCGGTCAGGTGGTAAAGTGGCCACGTGGTACATCTGGTAGCTTTCAGAAAACTCCCAGCTTACAAGCTGTAATTACGAGCTCTACGAGGACGTGAATGCTTTTTACAAGCAGGAATCTCGTAACTACAGGAATTACGAGGCCGCGTGAACGCACCTTTACTGCCTTTACTGACGTAGAAACCACATGACAACAGTGCCGTGGACAAATGCGGAATAGTGTCTAGCAAACCACTAACTTGTTTCAAGCAGTTCCTTATTTACTTCTTGCACGTTTTATGGTGTATTGTGTTACTTATTTATGGAACATAATTACTGTTTACCATCTGCCGCTGGTTCTGTCGACAAGGACAGCTCCCATAAACTCATGACCGGAAAAGCGGAAGCGGCGCCGGCGACTGTGTCATAATAAAAGTCCCGCTGCTCGTGAGGCGTGTTGATCAATCGCTCCAGCTCCTCGTTCAGCTCCCGCAACACTCGGTCCTGCTCTGCTTCATACTACAGTAACGTTAATAATCGCATCCACGAACATGAGTTCTTCCAAACTCCATTCCCTATTATTTTGCACCATCCGTTAAGATGGAGACCACGTGTCCCAAGTTTCCGTTCTAAAACTTGGCGTCATCAATCTACGCCTTTGTTTTGAATAGGCTTCTAGCGACCTCTAGCGGAAAGAAATATCACAAATTGTACCTTTAACTTTGCAATTTCTAGTATTGCAGTATTATTGCGTCCTTCTCATGAGTATTTAATAATTTTTGACTTTTCAGTCTGAGTTAAATCTCTTTTTTGGCTCATTTTGCCTGTAAAAGAAAACCTGCCTAATCTGCACACCTGAATATAAGGCATTTTTCATTTCCAGCCTTCATTGACAATTATATATCACTTATAAATGATTAAAAACTATATTAGTAGTTATTAAGATTGATGTGGATTGGAATTGGTACAATGTGCTTGGAAAAAAAATATGATCAGAAAACACACTTGCCTAATAATTCTGCACACAGTGTATAAGAATATCCTGTAAGTTTCAGAACTGAAAAGTTCCTTGTTAGTCCAATAAAAGCTTTTATTGACACCAGACCCAGTTTTACAAAGTGGGGATCTATGATGTCAAAGGGCAGCAAGCACCTCCTCTGCAGAAGAAGATCAACACCTACTTCGTCACTGCCTGTTTAGCCCCGCCCACTGATTCACTCATGACATTTGATCGAATAGGTAGCCTAAGTAACATAGGCCTACGTAGTGCTAAACCAGATCGAGCTACCAAGCAATAAACATGCCATTGAGGATTACAAAATATTGTGCTGTGCCTCGATTCAACAGTAATGCAACATGTAAGTAACTGTGTTAAATCTAATGCCTGATCGGAAATGTAATGATTCATGTACAGTCAGATGTTCCTTGTCTGTGTGTGTCAAATCAAACCCGTGTAACCCGTCTCTTAGTTATATCGCGTTTGCACAGTTATTGAAGATGAAAGCATTTTTTAGTGTAAAGAAATTGAGTTGCAATGACGAGATCATTGCTTTTATGCGCTCAACATGTCTGTGATTGGCTACAATGTTCATCACTGCAACCTTTCATGCCACTATCTAATTATAATGCCATAGATATAAATGTAATGCAACACTTTTCATGATTAGTTAACCTTGAGAGCTGTTATAGTTAAAAAACGCTCTAAAAGAGAGAGTAATATACTTGGCTATTTCAAATGGAAAGTTAGCCAATCACAGCAGTGGGCATTTACATTGAAGTCTCACAGCAGACATGCCCCTTAAAAGAGAGCGTTCAAACCAGAGAGCTAAAATCAGTGTAGGGAAAATGTCTTTTATTTATAAATTATGACAATTTTGGATCTAAAATGCATACTAACATTATAAGTGCACCCCAGGAAACATTATAAAACAATAAAACAATGCAGTTCATGACCCCTTTAATGCATTCAAACAGCTAGATTCAGTTATAAATACTTGGCCAACACACTGAAAACACAGTGGGCCTCATTTATCAATCTAACGTAGAAATGAGCACAGATCCGTTTTACGACAGGGTTCACATGTGATTTATCAAACATTTGTACGCTGGCAAACCTGTCCTATGAATGATCATACGTTGAAAAATGTGGCGGCTGAAAACAAACGTCATTTAAATATCACGGCACTAAAAATTCATGTGCTGTGTCTAATGATGTACTCACACTAGGCACAGTTGCCTTAAACCGAGCCTAAGCGCGATTGTCCCCCCTCCCCACTCCCTCTCCCCCCTCCCCCGCTGGCCTGAATTCATATTGCACTTAACGTTTCGGGCCGGAGCTCGCTTACGTCATATACGATGCAACTTTTTTTAACAGGAAGAAATGCACATTCGCTAAAATACTGCCTAAAGCCTTGTTTACACTGCACATCACGGCTCTGGCGAGGTTTTTGTTTCGTCCTCTAGGCAGTGCCAACTCACACCAGGAGCATTTTAGGAGCAAAGCGACAGGATTCGTGAGACCACACGATTTGCCTATCCTAGGCAATTTGTTTTTCTAAAATTTTTTGTTTTCTAACATGGGTAAGTTAAAGGTGCCATCGAACGTTTTTTTACAAGATGTAATATAAGTCTAAGGTGTCCCCTGAATGTTTCTGTGAAGTTTCAGCTCAAAATACCCCATAGATTAATTTTTTTTTTAATTCATTTTTTAACTGCCTATTTTGGGGCATCATTAACTATGCACCGATATATAGGTTGTAGCCCCTTTAAATCTCGTGCTCCCCTGCCCCCGGAGCTCGTGCTTGCCTTGAACAGCATAAACAAAGTTCACACAGCTAATATAACCCTCAAAATGGATCTTTACAAAGTGTTCGTCATGCATACTGCATGCATGCGTCAGATTATGTGAGTATTTTATTTATTTAGGTGTTTACGTTTGATTCTGAATGATTTTGAGGTTTTGCTCCGTGACTAAAGCTAACATTACACACTGTTGGAGAGATTTATAAAGAATGAAGTTGTGTTTATGAATTATACAGACTGCAAGTGTTTAAAAAATGAAAATAACAACAGTCTTGTCTCCGTGAATACAGTAAGAAACGATGGTAACTTTAACCACATTTAACAGTACATTAGCAACATGCTAACCAAACATTTAGAAAGACAATTTACAAATATCACTAAAAATATCATGATATCATGGATCATGTCAGTTATTATTGCTCCATCTGCCATTTTTCGCTATTGCTTGCTTACCGAGTCTGACGATTCAGCTGTGCACATCCAGGCATTCTGCCCTTGTCTAATGCTGGAACATGAGCTGGCATATGCAAATATTGGGGGCGTACATATTAATGATCCCGACTGTTACGTAACAGTCGGTGTTATGTTGAGATGTTATGTTGAGGTCTTTTAAACAAATGAGATTTATATAAGAAGGAGGAAACAATGGCGTTTGAGACTCACTGTATGTCATTTCCAACACAACTCTTGTTATTTAACTATGCCAATATAAATTCAATTTTTTTTATTCTAGGGCACCTTTAAATGTTTGTTTTGTCCAGTTTAAGTCTGTTTATTGTTGTGTTTTTGCTATCCCACATGAGTCTGCATAGGGTGTTTATTATGAAATTGACAGGATTTTGGACGTTTATTTTGTATTTACTGCAAGGCTTCGACGCGGCATCCGTCAAAAATAGGCGAGGCGCCTATCTTTAGCGAAGCAGCGTGGTGAGACGCTTCTGAAACGAGCCACTGCGCGGCTGGTGTAAACACAAGTATTGACCCTTTGCTTACACTGCATGTGTCTGCAGCGCGTTATGGCTTCGACAAGGTTTTGTTCCGTCCTTTATTCTGTGTCAACTCACACCAGAAGCATTTCAGAAGCTTACATATAACTGATTGACTGATTGGCTGATTGGCTCACTCTCTCCTTCCCCATCATGAGTGGACACACGCCTTACTGCTGATTGGCTACAAGTGTGTTGTGCTGCTCTTTCTGATCTACTTTCAGCAGCGTTTCTCAGAAATCACTTACTGCACCTTTAAATTGCAAGTGTTATTCTTCATGTAGCTAGTAGCCATAAACATGTTGACAGTTTAGCTTTCACTAGCTTGCTCTTCAGTGTTTCTCTCCTCCGTGTAGTCTGTAATAAATTGATCTTTGCATATTTGTGTGTTTGCAGGCACAGTTCTAATGGGCACTAATGAGATTGGAGGACTATATGGCAGAGGGAAAAACTTTCAGTGAATAACCATTTAAATTTTGATCTATTATTCACACAAAGCTATCAAATGACTTCACAAAACTACATAAATTATATTTTTAAAAGAATATACTTCTGTAAATTAATGTAATGTTTTCGGACACTTAATTTTATGTTGTTTACACTTGAAAATGTATTATAGTTTGAACATATATTAAAGGGTTAGTTCACCCAAAAATGAAAATTCTGTCTTTTATTACTCACCCTTGTGTCGTCCCAAACCCGCAAGACCTTCGTTCATCTTCGGAACACAAATTAAGATATTTTTTTATGAAATCTGAGAGGTTTCTTTCCCTCTATAGAGATCCAATGCAACTACCACTTTTAAAGGTACAAAAAGGTAGGAATGACATCATTAAAATACTCCATGTGACTCCAGTGGTTTTAACTTAAATTTTATGAAGCGACATGAGTGCTTTGCGCAAAAAAAAAAACACAATTTACCACTTCACTTAAAAAAAAGATTGATCTGCAATGCGTTCACGAGAGTTTCATGACGCATATGTGTTGTGTTCAGACTCGCGCATCTTGACACATGCATTTTGTATTCATGTGAGATAATATTATTTTGTAAATAAAGTGGTAAATTATGTTTGTTTTGTTTTTTGCACAAACAAAGCACTCAAATCGCTTCATAAAATTGAGTTTAAGCCACTGGAGTCACATGGAACACTTTAATCATGTCATTCCTTCGAAGGGACAGAAAGCTCTCAGACTTCATCAAAAATATCTTAATTTGTGTTCCGAGAATGTAAGGTCTTACAGACGTGGAACGACATGAGGGTTATTATGAATTTTCATTTTAGGGTGAACTAACACCTTAAGTGCAATTATTTGCAAACATATTATTATTATTATTAATACACATTTGTAATGATGAAGTTGCAATTTAGTACATTTAAATATATGAACTTTAAATGTAATATTGAATAACACACTAAAGTTAAAATTATAATCAAGTACTTTACCTGTGCTTTAGTATGTTAGTCAACACATCAAAATAAATGTACTTTTTTAAAACATGATAATAGATTATTAAAACATGATTCATTAAATGTACTTTAAATTAAAACTTTAAATTTGACATTATTGTAAAGTGTTAAGAAGCAGATTCATGAATGTGTTTATTTATTTCATTAATATTATTTTTTTAGTGGGCAGTGAGACTGTGAGATGTATCTCTATATATCTACACAACAGACCAGCAAATTACAAAATGTTGAATGTGCCAGGATCCATTGGCTCCTAATGTATAAAGTATACCCAATAACCCAAATAGCTGTAAATACACTTCCTATATCATACAATGTTTTTTTTGTTTGTTTGTTTGTTTGTTTTTGGCAATTTTGGGAAGATTTTCATTTTATGATGATAGAGCATTTGTTGAGCCAGTGACAGTAATATGAAATTCGCCTCAATGAAAGTAAAATTATGTTTTTATACGAGCTTACTCGTCTTATGAATTAACAACTGGTTAAGTCACAAATTGTTACTAGATTTATGCAATTAAGTTACATGGGTGGAAACAGAGTGACAGCTTCTGTGTCCATTTCTCAAACTCATTTGATGCCACAAGATGGAGCCAGTGAGTCCTAGATAAACATGACATCACAACATCCTCTTTCCACCCAGGATGTTTAACACTTAACTCATATAAAAAATGTAATATATATATATATATCTTATATGGCTTTTATTCAGTCTCCAGATTTAGGAAAAAATGAGCTCCATAAAGAAACATAAATCCATTTTCTTAAAGATCCAAGAATCTCTTGAACAAATATACCCTGAGGGGAGGGCAAAATCATGAACTGGGACCCAGACAGCACTCCTGGGACAGATGTGGAATTTAGCCATCACATCTGACCTACAGAAGATTTGACATGAACACATATCAGCCAGCTGTTGTATGGTTTGCCCTTCACAGCAGGAGGGAATTTTGGACTTTTGTGGTTATTTTTTTGCTTATATTGGGAAATATCAAGCACATGACCAATATATTTACCAATGTGTTATTGATTTGTGGGTACTAACTTTGATTTGAACACCTAAAAGTACATGTGACGTGTTCAAAATAATATGTGTTTAATATGTAAGGTATTTGCCTTGTCCTGACGCTTTGGAAGTTATTCGTTATTGGTCATAATTACAGTGTCACAGGTGTCTGCTGCAAACTACAGAAGATGTTTCTAATAAATTACTGTTCTGAAGTTCCTTTTGAAGTTAGTATCTGAAAACATACCTCGCTTTCACTGGAGCTAATAGCCCCTTCAAAACCCCAGTCCCACTCACTACAGTAGATCACTCTAACATTGTAATTATCCTGGTACAGAAAGAGATACTCTGATAGCCGGGTGTGTGTGAGCAGTGCCTGGTGGGATATTTAATCACTCTGAAGAGGAGCAGTAGTACATTGCCTACACGCTCTTGGCATTTCCAGACCCACCCAAGCATCAAAATATGAAGGTCAAAGCAGCTTCATTTGTTTTCAGCAGCTGGACTCCAATCTGTCGATGTCAACGGACCATAAAATAATGGACTGTAAGTTGTCAGCAAAGTCACTCAGCAGAAATGTTGACAAGTATTCCATTAAGAAAGACCAATATATAAATGTAAACTTAATAAATATATACTTTTCTTATTTTATTTTTTTACATTTCAGAAGGAAAATACATTTGTTAACGATAAAACAAAAACATCAATGTCCAAAGTACAAAGACATCATCGCAACCAATCATGTTTGTCATGGAAATAGTCTACTCAAGTTATACAGATGTTTTGCATTTTCCTAATTTTTAACAGCAACTATGTACAAAAGAACAAGGGGAGCTGCTACTTAGAATTCTTAAAAGTATTACCTTACAGACCATTTATGCTTCAAGAAAAGCCTGGTGAATTGGTTTTATGTAATCAGTCAATTTCCTCCAAATTGAAAAAATAAATAAATAAATAAATAAATAATCTTCTATCTGGTTTCTTAAAAGGAAAGCTTTTCCATTACGTATATATTAAGAAATACATCAATCCAATTGCTCTGGTTTTAACCATTTCTTTATCATTACTCTTTTAAAGGTGGAGTAAGTATTTTTTCAAAAACACTGTTTGGAAGTTAGTCAGGCTGACACTAGGGATGGGCATTTTTCCAAAATATTGTATCTGAATATTTGGGCTTGTAAAAAATGAATATTCGAATATTTAAATGACGTTAAACAACAAGGACATTATTTTTTTTTTAATTCATCGAGATTTTGTAACCATTTCTGAACAAGCTTACAATTAAGCAATATACACAACAAGCATACGTTATATATCTTAAAGGTGCCGTAGAACGTCTTTTTAAAAAATGTAATATAAGTCTAAGGTGTCCCCTGAATGTGTCTGTGAAGTTTCAGCTCAAAATACCCCATCGATTTTTTTTTAATTCATTTTTTAACTGCCTATTTTGGGGCATCATTAAATATGCGCCGATTCAGGCTGCGGCCCCTTTAAAATCTTGTGCTCCCTGCCCACAGAGCTCGTGCTTGCCTTAAACAGCATAAACAAAGTTCACACAGCTAATATAACCCTCAAAATGGATCTATTCACGTAATGTGTTGGTATTTATTTGGATGTTTACATTTGATTCTCAATTATTTTTATAGTGCTCTGTGGCTAAAGCTAAAATTACACACTGTTGAAGAGATTTATAAAGAATGAAGTTGTGTTTATGCATTATACAGACTGAAAGTGTTTAAAAAATGAAAATAACGACAGTCTTGTCTCCATGAATACAGTAAGAAACGATGGTAACTTTAACCACATTTAACAGTACATTAGCAACATGCTAACGAAACATTTAGAAAGACAATTTACAAATATCACTAAAAATATCATGATATCATGGAACATGTCAGTTATTATTGCTCCATCTGCCGTTTTTTGCTATTGTTCTTGCTTGCTTACCTAGTCTGATGATTCAGCTGTTCACAGATCCAGACGTTAATACTGGCTGCCCTTGTATAATGCCTTGAACATGGGCTGGCATATGCAAATATTGGGGGCGTACATATTAATGATCCCGACTGTTACGTAACAGTCAGTGTTATGTTGAGATTCGCCTGTTCTTCAGAGGTCTTTTAAACAAATGAGATTTATATAAGAAGGAGGAAACAATGGAGTTTGAGACTCACTGTATGTCATTTCCATGTACTGAACTCTTGTTATTCAACTATGCCAAGGTAAATTCAATTTTTAATTCTAGGGCACCTTTAAGCTTTTCTTTTAGTTCAAAGCATTAAACAATATGTGCAAACAACCAAACAAACAAAAAATTAAGAACAAAAGCATTTAAGCTCAAGCAGCACGAATGAGAAAAACGCTAATAAAGCAGACGGCGCCAGTTATCGTACAAAACGTACATAATACACTCGAGTCAGTATATGATTATCGTTTTCATATAGTTTCACATGTTCATGTTGAGAAAAACAATAATATCCACATGCTCGGGTGAGAAAACGAGCTGCGCTGGCAGACTTTGCAGAAACACAACGGTAACGATTATACATAACGGCATGCTAAGCTAAGCTTCTAACAGTAGCACTTTGTGTTTTCTGTTTGTAAATATGTCTCCCACGATGAAATTTAAAGGAAGCATATGTCTCAAAATCATTTTGCCATCACAAAAGTTATCTTATCGCCTCATTTGTGGGTACAGCTGCGCTTACCTGTCGTGAATGTAGTGATGGACAGCTGTCTTTCCTCATTCGACAGGCGTTTTGATTTCATGTGCTTTCTCAATATGTTGGTGATATTATGATAACTCGGTTTCATTAATTCATTTGATCAAAAGTAATTCCATTTTGTAAGATCATTTTCATCCAAGTAATTCCAAAATTCGTGAGGCAGAAAACAAAACTGTGACGATCAAATGAAATAAACTTGTTAAACACGCTCTACAGCGCCACCCGGTACATTTTTAGTGCTTAGAATTTATAAAATATTTTATCCACACCATTTCAGAAGTTTGGGGTCTGATTTTTTATGTATTTGAAATAAGTCATTTATTTGTTTATTAAAATCCTGCACTGAAGAAATATGTATTAAAATATAGTAATGTTGAAATAATTTTGCAATTTAATGTATTTTAAAAATGTAATTTATTCCTGTGATCAAAGCTGAATTTTCATCATCATTACTGCAGTCTTCAGTGTCACATGATCCTTCAGAAATCATTCTAATATGATGAATTTCTGCTCAAGACACATTTCTGATTATTGTTATTAGTGTTGAAAACAGTTGTGCTGTTTCATATTTTTTCACAAAAAAACAAATAAACAGGATTATTTTAAGAAATAAATTCAAAAGAACAGCATAAGTCAAAATCTTCTATAATATTGTAAATGGGATAACAGGATAAATAGGATAACAGATAAAATGAAGCAGAGAAGAACAAAATAATACATTACAATGTATAAAAGGCAATTAAAATAGATATTAGATATATTTTAAGACTAGATTTGAATGCAGATAAGGTAGACTAGTTGTAATAAAAGCATGAATTGCAACTTCCAATTTAATTTTAGCGAGTAAAATGAAAGAAACTAGAACCTATCACAGAGCTAATATGTTTATTAAACTTGAGAGAATTGTCAAACTCCACACCTAAATTCCTCACATAAGGAGAAACAAAAGGTTGTAGATATCCAAGATCGTCCTGAAAAAACAGAGGGACCAAAAACAATAACCTCTGTTTTTATCTACATTCAAAAAAGGAAGTTTTTAGAAAGCCAACATTTAACCTCATCCAAACAGGGAATTTAAAGCAATTTGATTATTCCGAGCCAGCGTAGCAATAAAAAGAAACCTCACGTTCCCTAAAGTTGGAACCAAGGGGAAGCATAAGTAGTGAAAAAAGAGCTGGTGATAAGACTTAGCCCTGTGGCACTCCACAAGTCACAGTGTCTTAAATTGTATTTGCTTTATTTTGTATTTTAATATTTCCAGGTCTCCTGAAGTATGAAAGAAAAACTACAATTAACCTATATTAAAGTGTCAACAACCAATAAAAAGGTTCATGGTTCATGTTTAGAGCACTTGAGTATGTAAAATAAATCCCTAAAAACTTGAAACACACTTACTTCCAGTCCGTATATGATCTTTGATCCGCATTGAGAGCATTGTAAACTCATCACGGCATTACACGCAGAAACCGCTGAAAGAGAAGCGCTCAGAACCGGATGACGTAGATTTGTGCCTCTTGGGCCCCAGCAGCCAATCACACACTCAGAGGCACGCTTCTACATCAGATTCCATGACGTTTCTTCTACTTTGCTTTTCAATCTGCAGAAAAATGCAAAAATAACCAATTTCCACTTGTTGGTTAAAGGTGCTATCGAACCTTTTTTTACAAGATGTAATATAAGTCTAAGGTGTCCCCTGAATGTGTCTGTGAAGTTGCAGCTCAAAATACCCCATAGATTTTTTTTTTAATTAATTTTTTTAACTGCCTATTTTGAGGCATAATTAGAAATGCGCCCATTTGGCTGCAGCCCCTTTAAATCCTCACGCTCTCCGCTCCCTCCCGAGCTCTCGACTCTATCATTGCATAAACAAAGTTCACACAGCTAATATAACCCTCAAAATGGATCTTTACAGTGTTTGTCATGCAGCATGTCTAATCGCATAAGTTTGGTATTTATTTGGATGTTTACATTTGATTATGAATGAGTTTGATAGTGCTCCGTGGCTAACGGGCTAATGCTACACTGTTGGAGAGATTTATAAAGAATGAAGTTGTGTTTATGAATTATACAGACTGCAAGTGTTTAAAAATG